>NW_027069469.1:3057171-3271740 GCF_002906115.3 Quercus suber | reverse complement strand
TTTTTTTTTTTTAATAGATGTCAAACAAAGTCTGGATTATAACTTTATGCCTTTATGGTAAGTTAAGCAACCCTATGAATTCAAGACTACATCAAAGATGAAAGGAAATTCATGTTATGTAAGTGCAAAACCACTTTCTATACAAAGCACTTATAATGTCTCAACTTTTGATATCCATCTTAACGGAATATTTGTGCAGGACAACTTTTGATATCCATTATGAAGCAGGTTCTTGTGGCTCCTTCCTTGCAGAATTCTTTTTTTAATATTGGTGCAGTTATACAGGTATGCCTAATAAATTTATGTTTGTTTCTTTTTTCTATTTTAGAAGAGAGAATTATATTAAGATTTGGTTCCATTGTTGTGGAATAATTTTTAATTACACTTCTCATTATTTTGTAGGAGGACTTGTTGGAACTTTTTCGATACAAGTTGGCAGCAGAGCTAGTGCTTTCAAAGGATAATAAACAACAATGTTTTAAATTATTTAAAGCACTAAAAAATAGATCTATTGGATTTCTTTTTTCTGCCTCTCAAATGACAATGCTTTGTATAAGTGTGAATGTGAGTCTTTATCTATTAGCAAACAAGAGCACTGTATACATCATCTAGATATTACACAACCTTCAATTTTGAGTTTTGACATTTGTAGTTTGTACTAAGATAAAAGTGTAGGTGCGATAACCTTCTCTGTCTGTGGTATCAACCACAATGAATTTTTGTTCATTTATTATTTCTTCATGAATCATATTGAATCATCTTCTATATTCTTTTGATTTGATTTCTCACATTTGCTTAAGGATATTTTTTTGGAATAGAATGATAAAATATTCTCTGACCCATTTGCCCTTTAATTTCATTATCAAATAAAAAAATAATCTAAAGCATTTCTCTAGCTTTGAGACAACAATGACGATATTTTGGAACTCATAGGACATTATTATCAAGTGTTTCACTAAAATTGACGAACAATGACAATTTGAGCCATCCATCCATTTGAAAGAGTTACTTGGAGAGGTAAAGATAGTGAGAGAGATTGAGACTCTTTATACAATCCAATATCTTTTTATTAAAATATGAAATTGAAAATTTCAAAATATTTTAAAATATCTCAAATGCAAAGGGTGAGAGAGATTCTAAGACTCACTAAGAGAGAGAGAGAGAGAGAGAGAGAGAGAGAGAGAGAGAAGTAGCTCGAGATGAAATGCAGTCTATCTTAAAGCTTAGACAAAAAAGTTTAATTCCAGTGGTCCTTTAATGACAGAAGTAACGACCATTTTATGAGCAGCATAGTTAGCCAAGATAAGGGAATTCAAGAACTTCATAGTGAAAGAGGATGCCAAATCATGCTTTCATGCCCTCAATGGAGCTTCAAATTAAATGTTATGGTCAATCTCAGCACTACGTAATGATGCAAGGGTTATCAATAGAAAATTGTATTGGTTTCGTATATTAGTTCCCAAAAAATTGTGTTAAATCTATAGCATTTTCTGTAAACATTTGAGAATGGAACCATCAAATTTGAGAAAAAAAATAAAGAATCATTATATGTGACAGAAGAATTGTCAAATTTGATATTGGAACTGCACAATGTGATAATGGAACCATCAAATTTGACAAAATAAATAAAGGAACCACTAAATGTAACAAAAGAACTGTCAAATGTGATGTTGGAACTACACAATATGAGGATAGAACCGTCAAATGTGAGAAAAAAATAAGGGAACCACCGAATGTGACAAAAGAACCGTCAAATGTGATGTTAGAACTGCACAATATGAGCATGGAAACATCAAACGTGAGAAAAAAAAGTAAGGGAACCACCAAATGTGACAAAAGAACTGTCACGTGTGATGTTGGAATTGCATAATATGAGGATGAAACTGTCAAATGTGAGAAAAAAAATATGGGAATCACCGAATGTGACAAAAGAATTGTCACATGTGATGTTGGAACTACACAATGTAAGGATGAAACTGTCAAATGTGAGAAAAAAGTAAAGAAACCACCCAATGTGACAAAAAGAACTGTCACATGTGACAAAAATAGAGCAGATGTGATGTTGGTACTACTTAATATGACAATAAAACCATCAAATTTGAGAAAAAAAATAAAGGAACCACTATATGTGATAAAAGAATTGTCAAATATGATATTGGAATTGCACGATGTGATAATAGAACTGTCGAATATAAGGAAAAAAAGAAAGAGAACCACCCAATGTGACAAAAGAATTGTCAAATGTGATGCTAGAACTGCACAATGTGAGGATGAAATCGTCAAATGTGAGAAAAAAAAGTAAGGGAACCACTAAATGTGAGAAAAGAACTATCACATGTGATGTTGGAATTGCACAATATGAGGATGAAATTGTCAAATGTGAGAAAAAAGTAAGGGAACCACCAAATGTTAGAAAAGAACTGTCACATATGATGTTGGAACTGCACAATGTAAAGATGAAACCGTCAAATGTGAGGAAAAAGTAAGGAAACCACTAAATGTGACAAAAGAACCATTACATGTGATGTTGGAATTGCACAATGTGATGATGGACTGTCAAATGTGAGAAAAAAAATAAGGAAATCACCGAATATGACAAAAGAACTATCACATGTGATGTTAGAACTGCATAATATGAGGATAAAGCGTCAAATGTGAGAAAAAAAATAAGAGAACCACCAAATGTGAGAAAAGAACTATCACATGTGATGTTAGAATCGTATAATGTGAGGATGAAAGCGTCAAATGTGAGAAAAAAGTAAGGAAACCACCAAATGTGAGAAAAGAACTGTCATATGTGATGTTAAAACTGCACAATGTGACAATGAAATCGTCAAATCTGAGAAAAAAAAATAAGGGAACCACCAAATGTGAGAAAAGAACTATCACATGTGATGTTGGAACTGCACAATGTGATGATGAAATTGTCAAATGTGAGAAAAAAGTAAGGGAACTATCAAATGTGAGAAAAGAACTGTCACATGTGATGTTGGAACTGTATAATGTGAAGATAGAATCGTCAAATGTGAGAAAAAAAATAAAGGAACCATTAAATGTGACAAAAGAACTGTCACATGTAATGTTGGAACTGCACAATGTGACGATGGAACTGTCAAATGTGAGAAAAAAAAAATAAAGAAACCATCGAATGTGACAAAAGAACTATCACATGTGATGTTAGAATTGCACAATGTGAGGATGGAACCATCAAACGTGAGAAAAAAGTAAGGGAACCATCAAATGTGAGAAAAAAACTATCATATGTGATGTTGGAACTACACAATGTGAAAATAGAACCGTCAAATATGAGAAAAAAGTAAGGGAACCACTAAATGTGACAAAAGAACTGTCACATGTGATGTTGGAACTGCACAATGTGACGATGGAACCGTTAAATGTGAGAAAAAAAATAAGAGAACCTCCAAATGTAACAAAAAAACTACCACATGTGATGTTAGAACTGCACAATGTGAGGATGGAACTATCAAATGTGAGAAAAAAGTAAGGGAACTACCAAATGTGAGAAAAGAACTGTCATATGTGATGTTGGAACTGCATAATGTGAGGATGAAACCGTCAAATGTGAGAAAAAAGTAACCTGGTATAGCAGGTTATCTACTGGTGGGTACCGTACCCCCCCTTTTTTTAGGGGGGTACCGTAGAATTTCCCCTATTTATAATGGCATCTCTCTCTCTCTCTCTCTCTCTCTCTAAAGTTCGTTAGATTTATAAATCAACTTATCAGTTAATTCAAATAAAACTCTAGGTTGGCACTTATTACCTGGGGAAAAAAATCCTTTCTTTTAGTTTATGGGCCTTCAAAGTCTTAAAACCAAATGAACAAATTTAGCCCAAAAAAAAAAAAAAAAAACCCCAATGAACAAGTGCATTGTGGACAAGGCTCTTTTGTTTTTGCTAACTACTAAGAATCTTACAACATAGCTGGGCCACTTCATTTGATTCAATGTGGCTGGTTTTTTAATTTTTTTCTTAATTAATAAAATATTGTATTATACGAAAGAGTAAAGGAGCCTATCTCCTTAATTTCAGCCCATAAATCCGAAGGTGGAAGAGAGGAAAGATGTAATGGGCCCTTCTTTTTTACAAGAACCAGCCCGATCAGTATAAGAGAATCGGCAATCATATTGGTTGATCTAGTTATACAAGAGAAAGGAGTACAAATTAAAACAAAGTTACTTCTTGAAAAAAAATTGATGTCATTCATTCTCCCAGCAATGCTCCAGTCAGGTTTGCATGAGCAGTTATGGGATTCAAGCATTAAGCTAATAGAGAGTTCTAACAATTGATCTAGGATAGAATATAGGCTTTAATTTTTATACTTTGTTAATTTTGGATTGTTTAATGTAGTTTTGGGAATTTTAAATTTTAAGTTAATATTTCCTTGATCCTAGAGCCTCCTAGGTATATTTCTCTTAATGTTTTCCTCTTCAAATTATAGCCTTTTTATAGAAGTATCAATTAATTAGGATATTTGTTAGAATATTTCACTTATCAATTAATTTTATAGAGTTTTTAAATTAGAAAGTCTATTTTCATTAATTAAAGTTCCCTTTTGGAGTGGGTTTTAGTTAATTTAATTGGTAAAAGTTTTTTGTTGTCGAATAATAGATTTGAGATGCAATCCCCACCTACACCAAAAACCAATTGGTGTCTTGGTTTAATGATAATGAGCTATCATCATTGAAGAGACGCCATAGGTTTGAAATATTATTCTATCTATTAAAAAATGGTTCATTTTTAAAGTTTTCTTTTATTTTATGGTGAATTTTAGAATTCTTTTTGTGTCACACCCATAATTCGACAAATAAGCCAAGCTTGTGACAACCTCCGCACATTTATAAAGTTTTTACCATAGAAGCATGCAAAGCCTTCTTATAGAGTAGCATCCTCAAAGAAATACCACATCAAATCAAATCCAAAACTAACCTCATTGATTCAATTATCAAAACAATCCCTAATACATCAAAAATAACAAAAATTGTAAGTCTGAAATGCACAAAAATACTTTTTTTTAAAACAACTGAATCTTGGAAGTTTGATCCTTGTTCCAAAAGGCCTAATCTTGTCTCAAGCACACAACCTAAGACTATGTTTGGTTAGAGTGAAGGGAAGGGAAGCGAAGAGAAGAGAAAGGAAAAATAAAGAGAAAAGAAAAACTGTGTTTTAATGTAAAGAATGAGAGAAATGAAAGAAATGGAATGTATTTTACTCTTTTATCTTTTTAATTTATAAAGAAATAAAACATAAATGTAATTTCACACAAAAAGCCAAAACTTTTTAAGGGTATAAGAGTAATTTTATGGACTTGAAAGAAAAGTTAAAAATAAAAAATTGGTAGGACCCATATAAATCTTTTCTCTCATTCATTCTCTTCTAACCAAACAGAGGACAATGAGTCATTTCTCTTCCCTTCTCTCCCTTTCCCTCAAACCAAACATAGCCTAACTCAAGTTCCAATGTTAATTGCTCCTCTTTGTTACACAAACACACACACACACACACACACACACACACACACATACTAAGTTCATATTAATAATCTAAGCAACTATGCCCATATTCTATCTTTATGATTAGGCTTGAAACAACGTGTGGCCTTTGATATGCTCCAGATAGAACTAGTTCTTGGGCCAATGTTAACCCTATTAGTAGGGTCAAAACTGTGGGAATAAGAACCCAAATTTGTATATTGGGCCTTGGGCCTTATCCGAGGACGTGGATATGTTCGAGGAGGAGTAAATGATTAAGAGAGGCTCCAAAGTTGAGAATCATGTAAGGAAAGAGTGGAAGAATATAATCCGAGTAGTTTCTTCTCAGATATGATGAATATTGGTGAAGCATGCATTAGGGCAATTTAGGTGACTTTACAGGGAGCTCCAACGATCAGGAAGAAACTCAGGCACGTACGAAGGTGATAAGAACACAGAAATATCTAAAGAAAAAGCTGCTACCACCGCATTAAATGCACTACAGCAACTTTTTTGGCCGCATTTATGTGGAGAAGACCCCTAAACAGTGCAGTCTCAACTACCACCATTCACAGAGAGCTAAAGAAGATGTCTAATGAAACATGTACTCGAGTGAAGGCATAGGAGATTAACAAGTGTAGGATCAGGATGGCCTAAAAGGAACTATATAATGTAAAAGACCTCCCATAAGTAAAGGAGGAGAAAAAGGAGAGAGAAAAAAGAGAAAAGGAATTACTGTAGCACTAAGAACTATATTAACTTTCGGGAACTATTGGTTTAAGTCATAATCTATCTCCTCAGATAATCATTTCACTGAGCTTTACATGTGTTTTACGCTTGTTCATCCTTGAAATCCTTATTAGCCGTTGTCCAATCCACCAAAAGCCCAGCTCTTTCACCCACCCTTTACAAATTTATTGTACTGGGTTCATTGGGCTTATATCCCACATCCTTAGGGCTTGGGCTACAAATCGTGACCCTACAAAAACCATAGCCAGATTATATGGTAGGTTCTAAAAATATTTAATTTCAATATCACATTCATAATGTTACGTATCAAAATATATCAAATTCATAATGTTAGCCAATAAACTCTAACTCAATTGGAATCTCTTTCCAGTACAAGTGCTAAGTGAGGGGGGTGAGGCCGTGGAATAAAATGCTAAGTGCTAAGTGCTATAGTGCCAAGCGCATAGCCAGATGTGTATCTTACATAAGCTGTTGTAAATATGCTTAATTCTATTTTGAAAAAAAAAAATGCTGAATTTTTAATGTAATTTTTTTTTAGCTAATATTTTCAATAGGAAAGAAAATAAAGTTTTTTTTTTTGGTTTGTATTCCCTAAAAAAATCAGCTAAAATTGTTAAAACCAAAATTTGCAAGAAGATGGAATATTTACATGAATAAAACATTTTATTCTAAGGTTGGGGAGGAGATGTTAAGAAGATTTCAAAGAAAGAAGAAAAATGTATAACCTATCTAAAAATTCATAATGCTTGTTGGGATACTCAACTTCATAAAAGTCTTCATATAGCTAGATTTTAGATTAATCCTAGCAACCAACATGGTATTGTCAATGAAAAGCATAAACTTACCGTCTCAGATCTTTTGAATGATACAGAAATATTCTTTTGGTAGTGCACCAAATCATGAAATTGTGTAAAAAGGTCGAGGGAGATTTTGGACTATAATCTTTAACATGTGATCGTAATCAAATGCTCCTTGGTAATACATTTTAACTTTGACTTATTTAAATTAGTTCAACTTTAATTCATTATAATATTTAGCTGTGAAATTTAAACTTATATTCAAAATTTGTATATAGATTAATAGTGGTCTTGATGTGGAAGTAGTGCACCAAATCTCCAAAAATAAGCTATTTCTGTGTTGAGTCAGTGTAGTTCGAGTGTATTTGAACACTTTGCACTCCAAGAAGAAATAGATTGGATTACAAAAAGGCTTAATGATCTTGTGTATGACTTTATGTTCATTACAATTTAAGGTTGCAACAAAGGTATGCTAATTTCACTTCTCATGAACTTATTATTTATTGCTTAAAAAAATTTTAAAAGATAAACGTAAATTGTATTTTTCTTGTAGGAATTATTGGATGGGTCGAAATTATGATTCTATTGATTTTGAAGATTTCAGCTTCAATGTTGCATGGATGTGTTAAGAGGAGGAATCCCCATCTTTAACCATTGATGAGGTTGAACAGTTGAAGCATTTCTACAAGAACTAATAGCTTGCACTATTGAAGATTACCAAAAGCATTCCGATCCTTTTGTTGTTTAATATTTATGTTACTAATTTAAAAATAAGGGTAGTGTAACTTATAAATTTATAATTTTGTGCGTAATTATAATATCTTGTAGTTGTAAATGTGGATTTGGAAAACTTGGACTTGAAGGATGATGGTGTTGCGGCTAATGAAGATGAAGCAGGACTAGGACCTAAGGAGGCTAATTGGGATGGGGCATTTGAACAAGATTGCACTTATAGTTACACCAGATGACATAGAAATTGATAGAGATCGGTCAACATGGATTAGAGCTTGCCCTTTAAAAATTGATTGAGCAAGACATTGATGAATCTTTAAGACTTTGTATACTGTTATAATTTGATTTTCTTACTTTTGTTATGGATATAAGCTCATTGAAGGCTTTGAGCAATAAAAAAAATTTGTGTGCCAAGGATAACACAGCAGTGCTAAGCGTGATGCTATGGAGACAACATTTTTCACAACAAAATTTAAGTGACAAGTTATTATTAGTACCCATTGCTTACATAATTTTTTGACCTATCATTAATAGCTTGCTACTTAGACTTTGTTGTAAATTTATTGTGAAAATATTGTGCTCGTAACTTTATTGTTGTTGGTACTTGAGTAGTTGATAAGTTTACCATTTCCAAACAAGATAGTTAAGGTTCAATTCACACTTACACCGAAAATTGATTAGTGTCTTAGCCTAATAATTTTAAAAATTAATTAATATTTTGGTTTGATAATAAAGGAATTACGGATAGAATGCATATGAAATACTAGAAAAATTAAACAACTATGCCTACTGGAAAGTAAGGATGAAAGCATTCCTGAAATCTATTGATGAGAGAGTGTGGAACTCCGTTGAATACGGATGCGAGAAACCGACTACTTCTTTTAGTGAGTGGTTAACTTCTCAAAAAGAGGCAGCTGCTTTTAATAGCAAAGCCATGAATGCTATTTTTAATGCTGTTTCTATGAAGGAATTCAAGAAAATTTCAAATGTTGAGGTTGCTCATACTGCATGGAATATTCTCCAAACTATGCATGAAGGCATAAACGCAGTTAAGATTAATAAGTTGCAGCAGTTAACTATTAGATTTGAAAGCATTAGAATGTTTGATGATGAGTGTTTTGATGAATTCTATGCTAAGCTTAATGATATGTTAATTCTGCTTATAATTTGGGTAAAATTTATGATCAACCTAAGATTGTTAGGAAGATTCTTAGATCCTTAACTAAGGACTTTAGACCCAAAGTGACTGTCATTACTGAAAGCAAGGATGTGGACTCCATCCCTATTAATGAGCTTGTAGGATCTCTCCAGTCCTATGAGCTAGACCACCACCAAACACAGCAACCTAGCAAAGAAAACTAAAACATACCATAATCAAAACAAAAATACAAAACCCAATCAAAAGGTTTGAAACACAAAAACAATCTTTCTCATAAGTCTAATGAAATCTGAACAATAAAATAAAACTAATCAAACCAGAACCAAAAAAAAAAACTGTAGAACGCCGATCTCCACTTCTCTGTCGGAGATCTATGTGTGTATGAGAGAGAATTTGTTTATGTGAGAGAGAGAGAGAGAGAGAGAGAGAGAGAGAGAAACAGAGAGCTTCTTGAATGCTCTGGAGTAAACGAAGAGAAAAAAAGAAAAAAGAAAAAAGAAAAGTGAAGAGAGCACCAGTGGAATAGACGAAGAGAAGAAAATAAAAAATAAAAAAGAAAAGTGAAGAGAGCACCAGTGGAGTAGACGAAGAGAAGAAAAGAAAAAAAGTAAAGTGAAGAGAGCTCAGACCAAGTGCCAGAGAAGAAAAGAAAAAAGAAAAGTGAAGATAGAGATAAGGGAAAGGTGTGGAGGAGAAAAAAAGAGGAAAAATAAAAAGATAAGGGAAAAATAAAATAAAGAAGAAGAAATTAAAATTGAGAAATACCACTACAATATTTTCACAATACTTTCACAATAAATCTTAAGTGATGAGTTGATACTAACTAATACTGGTGAAAAAAAAATTTAAGTGATGTGTTCAAATTAAAATCAGTAATAACTTACCACATATGATTTATTGTGAAAATATTGTAAAATATTAAGGACGTAGCACTTCTCATTAAAATTAGATGAATGAAAGAAGATTGAAAAAGAAATATTAAAGAAAGAATGAATAAATAATATTTAAATGGGATAAAGAAAAGGATAGAAAGTCCGTTGGAAAGTGTATTTGAAAAATTAGGTAAGTGTGCGGGTCGCAAATGAGGCCTATGGGCTCAGCCCCACTTGGGCTCACAACTTATTTGTTTGTTGGGTTGAATTTCCTACTATGGGTAGTTCTCCAACTAAGGACTCAATGAGATCACTTTTCTCTTTCTCGGCAACACACTACTTCCTCTTCCTCCCCTCAGATATTCTCTCTATTTCACTTTTCTATTGTCACTATTCTCTCCCCTCTTTTTGACCCACCCTTGTCTTCTCAAAACTTCTTGTATTTATAGTCCATAGTTTAGTGGAGAGGTCATAATTACTTGCCAATGAGTGCAACCGGCGGTCTAGTATTATCGATCGTAAGTGGGTGGTCAGGTGGGAGTGGGAAGCGGTGAGGGTGGCGTTGGAACTTGGTTCCCACCTCTACGACAGTTCTCGACAGCGGTGCCTCTCCGAGGCACAGCTGGGTAGGTACAGCGCGGGGCGTCCCGAGAGTCAAATATCTATCACTGCTTGGGAAGGTGTTGCCGAGAAACGATGAAGAGGCAAGGCTTGGGTCTGCAGCATGCGTGGCCCAGGGGTGGGCCGCCAGGTAGAAGGAGATTGGCCTCATGGGCCATATACCCAGGCCAGGGTCGAAAGCCCAATATAGGACACGGTGCGGGGGCCGTACAATAGCCCCCCCTTGATTCGCTCCCCATTCCCAGGGGTGAATCAAGGATCGCAGGGGGTAGATACCCGACTGGGGAGTCGAAGGGTCGGCGCTCGGTCGTTGATGGGCGCATTAATGCGTGTCTCAAAAGACATGATTGGAGTTGACTAACGGCTTATCCGTCATTACTGCCTGACGGTTCGTGAACCGAGGCGTTACGCGTGTGGCAGTTGAAGCGACGGTCCGCGTGTTTTCCCGCCAGTGGATTATTTAATGCTTCTCATTTTACTCCCCACGCTTATAAATAGTCCTTCTAGTCACTGGTTCTCACTTTCGCATTCCTCATTTTACAATATTTTACTCTGCCGAGCATCCCTCCTTCGTGGTTCTCCCCCTGGCCCAGAACACACTTCCTCCTTAGAGCCCACAGTAAGTTCCTTTCCCTCTTCTTACTTTTTCTGTTTAGCCAGTTCAGTCGATTCTTTGATAATCATAGCATTTCTTTTCTTGATTTTCTTTAAAAAACACTCGTTTTGAAAAATGAGTTACTCGCACCTCCTTTCTTCCGAACACGCTTTGGCTAGATTTAGGGAAGCATATAATGTCCCTAGTGACGTAGATATTGCCTACTGCAATATGGGCGATATCGACATCCAGAGGCGCCGTGGTGAAAACACGGTGTTCTTTCCCTTGATGGCCATTCTAGAGGGTGGGCTTAGGTTATCGGTTGACCCTCTAATTCTTAGCACCCTTAGATTCTACAGCCTTTGTCCCTCCCAACTCCCTCCCAACTTTTACCGGGTAGTGAGCTGTGTGAGTAGGCTGAACCAATTGTACGGGTTGCAACTAAATCATTATGACATTAATCAGATGTATAGTCTGTATGGCAATATCGAGTCTGACTATTATATAAAGACTAGGGATGTGAGGGTACGGCTTATTTCATGCCTACCAGATTCGAATCGTAACTCGGCAAAAGATTTCGTTCGGGTGAGCGGCAATTGGTTTGCCGAGGAGGTCCCCTATGCGTTTTCGCCGCACGACGTTGGTCGGTGACTAGCCTTTATTTACTTTGGTCTTTTTAATCTTGGTACGGTTATGTAATTGTTAACCCTTATTTCCTTTGTGCAGAGAGCAAAAGATTCAGGCCGGACATCAGAGTGGTACACGTTCGGGACCTGAACTTCGTGCTCAGGTCGGAAATCTTCGTGCACACGGACGGACAACTCTGAGCGTCCCACCTCATCCTTGGTGTCAATCCCGTCTACTCAACTTGGCAGGCATTTAGCCAAGCTTTGCTAGTTGACAGCCCTCTCCTCTCATACATCGACGTCCGGCACGCGAACTTCTTCCCCCCAGGGCTAACCGTAGGCAAGGCACGTGATCTCGGCCCCCGGTTCATTTGTTCAGACGAGCGACAGCCCATCCGTGACGAATCAGCCGAGCGCGTGTCTGCCGAGCGTAAGAGACGCGCCCACGAGCAAATCCAACAAGCTCCCGCTCAGCCTGAGAGAACGGTAGAGCCCGAGGCTCCTGTTTGGGAAGGGGAGGGTGCAGCCGCAGAACCAACTGACTCTTCTGAAACAGGATCCGATCAAGGCAACACCATGGTGGCTAGGAGGAAGATGACGATCGACCGCTTCGTCCCGAGTGCCCGGCCTGCCGTGCACCAACAACCAACCTCCGGTCAAGATGCTTCGCCTCCCGCTGTCCCATCAACCCGAGTTCGAAAAAGGCCGCGTATAATCGATCAAACTCAGACGGGCTCGGGCAATGTGGCCCCTCGACCTTCGGCCGGTATTGTCATCCGGGAACCGGTAGCGCAAATCGGGATAGACCTGGCGTCTACTTCCCGGGCTCCGGCAGCATGGCGACCCTCCTTCCAACTTGGCGGCGAGCCTCTTCCATCGACGGCCAGTGCCCGAGTATGGGACAAAGGTTATGGTGGCCGCGTGGCGCAGAGTCTGGCGTGCGGCATCCTCTTGCCCGAGGACTTGCACGCTTTCACGAAATCGACGGACGAGTCTTTGGGGAGGCGTTTGCAGTGGCACACCATAGCGGTAACTATTTTACTTTTCTTTACGATTCTCGGCTTCCTATTTGCCTATGTACGTGTACTTTCCATTTTACCTTACAAAGTGAATATTGTGTGGCCAGGCTGCGCAAATGTCGTACGTTATGGACGGGAGGATGAAGGAGCTGGCTGAGGAGGTTGAGCGAGAGACGGCTCTGAAGGATGTCGCCGAGGCCACGGCGAAGGAGAAGTCGAAAATAGCCGAGGAGGCAGAGAATAAAATTGCTACAGCCGTAAAGGCCCAGGCTCTTACCGAAAGGAAGTCTGAGGAGCTAGAACTGCAACTAGGCGGCACCGAGCTCAAATTGGCGGAGGGTCAGAGCTTGAATACCATGCTAGAAGGACAACTGGCCGACTCAAAGGCGGCGCTGGAGGCCTGTGAGAACAAGTGGTATAACGAGGGGTTCGCGGATGCCGAGAATTTGATGGAACCGGTCATTCGCCAGGCCCACAGGCTCGGATATGAGAAGGGTTGGTTCGCCGCTCTTCAAGCCTTGGGGATTCCCGAGGATTCTCCGTTGAGGGATCGCAGTAAGATCCCTCTCCTGAGCATCCCCCAAACCGAGAATCCCGCGCCCCTTGTTATTGATGAAGAAGAGACCTCCAGCATGAGGGAACTGGTGAATGCCATTGACTCTCATGCGCCGACCGACATGGAGGGGACCAGCCACCCCCATGTTGGGGACCGAACCGGGGAGGACATCCAGCCGCCAACTCCTCACGCCGACCAACGCTCTCAAGAGGACTCATCCTCCGTACATGTGGCGGACATCTAAAGTTGAAAGCTAGCCCTTCTTTATTTTTCCTTCTTTTAAGAATTTCAGTGAGCGGAATTGCCTATGTCACCGGGTTGTGGTGATGGGATAATTTGTTTATGTTGTCTTTTCTTTATTTCGAGTTGCCGGGTTTTGGCAACAAAACGTTAATTTAAGTTTTATGCTCTAATATGAATGCTTTATCGTGTTGCTCCTTCGTATTTACCGAGTAATGAACTCTTGTTAGTTGCCTCTTTATTGTGATGTGTCCGACCATGGTAAGGTTTCCACCTGCTCGGTGGTAGGATCGAACCGAGGGTCGGGCTTCTGTCCTTAGAACCCTTAAGGTTTCCACCTGCTCGGTGATAGGGATCGAACCGAGGGTGAGGTTTCTGTCCTTAGAACAAAAAAGGCTAAGGTTTCCACCTGCTCGGTGATAGGGATCGAACCGAGGGTCAGGTTTCTGTCCTTAGAACAAAAAGGTTTAGGTTTCCACCTGCTCGGTGATAGGGATCGAACCGAGGGTCAGGATTCTGTCCTTAGAACAAAAAGGCTAAGGTTTCCACCTACTCGGTGATAGGGATCGGACCGAGGGTCAGGTTTCTGTCCTTAGAACAAAAAGGCTAAGGTTTCCACCTGCTCGGTGATAGGGATTGAACCGAGGGTCAGGATTCTGTCCTTAGAGTGAATCGTCCGGGTTTCCACTGCTCGGTGATTGGTATCGAACTGAGGATCAGGGTCAGAAAGATGCGGGTCTGCTTGAAAAACATCATTAGTATATCCACAAAACATATACAATAGGTCGCGGTTAACTTTATGCCCGGCGCATCGCCCATCAATGATAGTACTTCTTGAGATTGTGGACGTTCCACGGTCGGGGTAGCTGTCTCTCGTCTAGGTCTTCCAAGAAGTAAGCCCCGGTGCCGGCCACGGCTGTGACCCTGTAGGGTCCCTCCCATGTCTGCGCCAATTTCCCGGCACTAGTGTTCCGCATGTTGCCCACGGCTCTTCTGAGAACCAAGTCCCCGGCGACAAACTCCCTCGTTCTTACACCTCGGTTGTATCTCTAGGCGAGCTTCTGCTGATACTCCGCGAGCCATATTGTCACCATTTCGCGGTACTCTTCCACTTTATCCAAACATCCTACCATCATTTCGTCGTTTTGGGCATGATCGAACCCCGCTACTCGCGCACTGCATAGATTCACCTCGGTAGGGATCACGGCTTCCGCTCTGTACGTGAGAGAGAAAGGGGTCTCCCCGGTGGACCGTCTAGGAGTGGTGCGGTATGCCCACAAGACTTTTGGAAGTTCCTTGGCCCAGTTTCCCTTTGCGCCCTCCAGCCTTTTCTTCAGCCCACTCACAATCACCTTATTCACGGCCTCTGCCTGACCGTTGCCCTGTGGATAAGAAGGAGTTGAGTACCTGTTTTTGATACCGAGACCACCGCAAAAGTCTCGGAACGCCCGGCTGTCAAACTGTAGTCCGTTGTCCGATATGATAGTGTTCGGCACCCCGAACCTGGTGATGATATTTTTCCATATGAATTTCTTTACTTCCACATCTCGTATGTTGGCCAAAGCCTCCGCCTCCGCCCACTTGGTAAAATAGTCGACGGCCACCAAAACGAACTTTCGGCCGACCGTCGCCCGAGGGAACGGGCCGATGATGTCTAGCCCCCACTGTGCAAAAGGCCAAGGACTGCTGATCGGGTTCAGGTGGCCCGCGGGCTGATGGATTAGAGGGGTGTGCTTTTGACACCGCTCACATTTAAGCACATACTCGGCGGCGTCTTTCTGCATCTGAGGCCACCAAAACCCCTGAGTCATTGCTCGGTGCGCCAATGAACGTCCCCCGACATAGCCGCCGCACACCCCAGAGTGGAGCTCCGCCAAGAGCTCGCCCACCTTCTCCGGGCGTAAGCACAAGAGGTACGGCCCTCCGAAGGACCTTCGATACAAAGTCCGGTCTTCCGCCAACCAATATCGAGGAGCCATCCTACGGATCCTGATGCCCTTTTTTTCGTCACTCGGCAGTCGGTCGTTGGCCAGAAAGTCGCTTATGGGGTCGATCCAACACGGGGCAGAGGCTGCGATTGCCGTGGCATTGATCCCTGTAGTTCCCGAGTCGCTCATTACCCTGACGCTCGGCTCCGGTATAAGCTCAATTTTGATTTGCCGTGGTATCTCTTCGGTTACTGACGACGCCAGCGTGGCTAGGGAGTCAGCATGTCTGTTCTGTGTTCGGGCTACGTGGAAAACCTTCACCGTGTTGAAGCGGGCCATAACTAGCCTTGCTTGTTCTAGGTATGCTTTCATCCGGGGATCTCGGGCTTCAAAACTGCCCTGCACCTGATTAACCACCAAACGCGAATCTGAATATAGCTCAATCTCCCGAGCCCCCAAGCTCGATGCTGCCCTCAGCCCGGCCAGAAAAGCCTCGTATTCTGCCTCGTTGTTGGACGCCCTGAAACCCAATCTAAACGAGTGTTCTAGTCGTATTCCTTCGGGGGTAATCATGACAACTCCTGAACAGGCGCCCGTGGAGCTCGACGCGCCGTCTACGAATACCTTCCACGGTCGAGCCTTCAGTTGGCAGACCATCTCCCCCTTCTCTCTGGGCGAAAACTCAGGGATAAAATCCGCAAGGACCTGGCCCTTCACCGAGCTTCGAGGTCTGTACCGTATGTCGAAGGAACCGAGTCGAGTCCCCCATTTGGCTATACAGCCCGTGAAATCCAACCTCTTCAATAACGACTGTAATGGGTACTCGGTCAGGACGTGTACGGTGTGAGCTTGGAAATAGTGCGGCAACTTCCTGGTGGCGTGTATCAGGGCTAATACGAGCTTCTCCATGGGCAAGTATCTCGTCTCGGCGTCAATAAGAGTTTTGCTGATGTAGTACACGGGTTGCTGGATCCCTTTGTCCCTCAATAGCACAGCGCTCGCGGCGTGCTCGGATACCGCCAGATACATGAACAAATCCTCACCTGGCTCTGGTGCCGTAACCATGGGCACTCGCGCCAAATAAACCTTCAGATCCACAAAGGCCTCTTCGCACTCCTTGCTCCACCGAAATCCAGTCCATTTCTTCAGCAGTTGGTAGAATGGTCGGCAGCGATCTGCGAATTTTGAGATGAACCGGTAAGGGCTGCCAGCATCCCGGTTAGTATTTGCACTTCCTTCGGGTTGCTCGGTGGCTTCAGTCTTCTCACAGCTTCTATCTGGTCGGGGTTGACCTCAATTCCCCGTGTACTGATCAGGTACCCTAAGAACTTCCCGGCCCCGACACCAAATGCGCACTTCTCCGCATTAAGGCGCAACTTGTGCCGTCGGAGAACTTCGAAAACCGCTCGGAGGTCCCCCATATGCAGGGCTTCTTGTTTGCTCTTAACCACCATGTCGTCGATGTACACCTCGACCGTGCGCCCTATCTTGTCTCGGAACATTCTTGTCATCATTCGTTGGTAGGTGGCCTCGGCGTTCTTTAGTCCGAAGGGCATCCTCGTGTAGTGGTAATTTGCCTCCAGGGAGATGAACGCCGTTTTTTCTTGATCCTCGGGCGCCAGGGCGATTTGGTGATACCTTTGGAAAGCGTCCAGAAAACTCATCCTCGGGTGCCCACACGTGGCGTCCACCAGCTGATCAATCTTGGGCACGGGAAAAGGGTTTTTTGGGCAGGCCCTGTTCAGATCGGTGAAATCGACGCAGACCCTCCACTTGCCGTTCTTCTTCTTCACTACCACGGTGTTCGCCAACCAATCCGGGAAGAAGATCTCCCGAATCACCCCTGCCTCCTTCAATCTTTGAACTTCCACCTTTACTGCCTCGGAGTGCTCCCAGGCTGATCTCCTCGGCCTCTGCTTTTTAGGGGCGAATGGGGGGTCAACTCCAAGTCTATGCACGATGAATTCGGGGTCCACCCCGGGAACCTCGTATGGACTCCATGCAAATACGTCCACATTCCGTATTAAAAGTAATAACATCTCTACTTTCTCCCGGTCCTCCATGCTTTCCCCTATTTGGAAGTACTTGTCCGTATCCGGCAACACCTTTACCTTGAGCATGCTCTCGGCGCGCGGGACCTCCTTCTCTGGCGAGCTCTGTGATTGCTATAAAGGCGTCCCCGACGACGAACATTTGGGGTCGGCCTGACCCTTCTGGTCTCTTTGCTCCTTCTCCCAATTGACCATGGCGATCAAACATCGCTTGGTCGCTTGCTGACTTCCTTGTATCACCGTGACACCACAATCAGTATGAAACTTGACCCTCATGTGCAGAGTGGACGGGACAGCCCCCATTGCATGTATCCATGGCCTCCCAAGAATCGCCGTATAGGGGGAGTATGAGGCCACTACAAAGAAGCTCACCATTACCTCCTTGCCCCCCATGTTCACGGGCAGAGAGATTTGCCCCTCGAGAGCCACCATTTTCCCGTCGAACCCAACCAGGGGAGTGTTGTACTTTGACAGATTCTCAGCCCTCAACCCAAGCCCCCTGAATAGGTCCGGGTACATAACATCTGCTCCGCTTCCCTGGTCTATCATTATTCTCTTCACAACGAAGCCGCCAACCCTCGCCGTGACTATCAACGCATCGTCGTGCAGCTGAATGGTTCCTTCCAAATCACTGTCGCCGAAAGCGATTGGCTCTCGGGTTGGTCTGATCTTCTTCGCAGGAGGCGGCACGCCCGTACTCCCCTCTACCGATATCATTGTTAACACCTCCTTCCCCTTTGCCGTCGAAATGCCCCTCGGGGCGACGTGAATTACATCAATTACCCCAAGAGGGGGCGGAAGGGGGTTTCCTCTGTGTGGGGCGCCATGCCCTGTTCCTCGATCCCCGGCATCCGTCACAAAATCCTTGAGGTGTCCTGCCTTAGCCAACTGCCCGAGATGGTCCTTTAACACTCGGCACTGCTTGGTAGTATGCCCCCGGTCTTTGTGGTAGGTGCAGTATAGGTTCTGATTCCTCCTAGAGGGGTCGCCAGCCATCCGGTTCGGCCACCTGAAGTACGGCTCGTGCTTGATCTTATCCACAATTTTATGCACGGGCTCCTTGAACGTCACGTTCACCTCCCCTACTGGCGCTACAGGTTCTTGAATCCTCAAATTTCCCCGTGCCCTCTGTTGAAAACCGCTCTGCCAAGGACGATCCGTCACCTGCGCCTTGCCTTTGCTTTGTATTCTATCATCTTCCAACCGCTTGTACTCCTCAATGCGCCTCATCAGCTGCCTCATATCCTCGGGAGGTTTCTTAGTTAATGATTCCTCAACCCCGACTCGTCAGGCAATCCCATTCTGAAAGTGCTCGCTGCAATCTTCTCATTCCCTCCGCCAATCTCGTTGTAGAGCTCCTAGTATCGGCTAGCATAATCACGGAGGGTTTCCTCTGCCCTCATCTTCATAGACAACAGCGCGTCCACCGGTTGCTGTTCCCGGCTGCACCTCACGAAACGAGAACCGAACTCCTGTATTAGCTTGGCGAAACTGTGAATAGAGCCCTTGCGCAACCCGTTGAACCACCTTAAGGCCGTGGGACCAAGGCTGGAGGGAAAAACCTTGCACATCAGAGCGTCATTGCGGGTATGCAGAGACATCATCTGGATATAGTGGCTGACATGCTCCACGGGGTCCGTCTTCCCACCATACGAATTGAACGGCGGGTGCGTAAATCTGTCTGGCATCGGTGCTCGCTCAATATCTGCTGAGAATAGGGACCGAGCCGCCCTGCGCAATGCACGGCTCATTGCATCCATGGCCGCATTCCTTGGCCGTCCCTCTGGAGAACCCGAGCCCCGATTCCCGTATTCCCGCGACCGAGAGTGATTTTGCCGTCGGCGAGATTCCGCTGACATGGAGCGGTTTCGACGGCGACGGGACTCCTTCGAGTGCGAGCGCTCCCTGTGGAGGCGGGATCCTAATTGATTCGACCTCATCCCGCGTCTCTCTTCCTCGGTGTCAGGCCTTCTCCCTCAGTCGTCTTGTCCGGCTCGGCGGCGCTCGTTTCGTGCTTCCAACTCCAAGTCTCGTACTAACCTCCGCAGCCGCTCAAGCTTTTCATCCCTGGCGTCGGGCTGCCTGTGCCGGGAAGCATGGGATGCCGTTCTCTCCGTTTGATACGACCCTTCTCCAAGACCGGATCGCTCTTCCAATTGCTCGTAAACCGGATCCTCGCGTCTCTTCTGCCTCTGTTCCCGCCAAGTGGAGCCTCGGGAAGACCCCGCCGAGCCGTTCTCGGCGTTACTTCCAGACATCTTCCTGTGTACGAGTCTCGGCGGAACCACTGCTTAGTAGGATTTTCCCACAGACGGCGCCAATTGTGTGGGTCGCAAATGAGGCCTATGGGCTCAGCCCCACTTGGGCTCACAACTTATTTGTTTGTTGGGTTGAATTTCCTACTATGGGTAGTTCTCCAACTAAGGACTCAATGAGATCACTTTTCTCTTTCTCGGCAACACACTACTTCCTCTTCCTCCCCTCAAATATTCTCTCTATTTCACTTTTCTATTGTCACTATTCTCTCCCCTCTTTTTGACCCACCCTTGTCTTCTCAAAACTTCTTGTATTTATAGTCCATAGTTTAGTGGAGAGGTCATAATTACTTGCCAATGAGTGCAACCGGCGGTCCAGTATTATCGATCGTAAGTGGGTGGTCAGGTGGGAGTGGGAAGCGGTGAAGGTGGCGTTGGAACTTGGTTCCCACCTCTACGATAGTTCTTGGCAGCGGTGCCTCTCCGAGGCACAGCCGGGTAGGTACAGCGCGGGGCGTCCCCAGAGTCAAATATCTATCACTGCTTGGGAAGGTGTTGCCGAGAAACGATGAAGAGGCAAGGCTTGGGCCTACAGCATGCGTGGCCCGGGGGTGGGCCGCCAGGTAGAAGGAGATTGGCCTCATGGGCCATATACCCAGGCCAGGGTCCAAAGCCCAATATAGGACACGGTGCGGGGGCTGTACAGTAAGCAAAAGGTAAAATAAACTGTTCACACTCCAAATAGTACAAAAATTTAAAGAGCTTACTGGAGATGCTCTTAGATGGGGGTAGGTGGGAAATAATAGAAAAATGGAAGAGAAATATTATTTTAATAAAAAAAAGTGTGTATAATATATAAATTGATGTGGTTTTTTTTGTAAAAATGATGGTGTAAAATAGAAAAAGTAAGTTTTTTGTGTAAAATAGACGAAATTTTTTAGACAGACTGATGCGGTTACTCTTATCACTTTTGCCTCTTAACGTCCAGAGGTCTAAGTTCTCTTCTCTCTTTTTTTTTTTTTTTTTTTTCAACATGACCTAATCAAGTTGTACATTATTGTAATTTTTACATTATAATAATAAAAATAATAACATAAATTTATATGTATAATGTGGTAAGTTTTATATTATTTAATGAGTATAAATAAATCTATTTCTTACCTATTATGTAATAAGGGTATAATAGACAATTTATATAAATTATATTTTCCATCCTTCCCTTTTTCTCTCAAACCAAATAAAAGAGTTTTCCACTCTCTTACTTTTCCACCCCTCCTACCAAATACACAAGAGGGAAAACTAAATATTTTCTATCCTCTCACTTTTCTATCCTCCCACAATTTTCCATCCTCCTACTTTTCCACTCTTCCAACCAAACGGACCCTTAAGTCAATTAATGATGTTGATGGGAATGGATTTGATAATGAACTCTCTTCTACAGAGATTGCTTATCTTGCCAAGAACTTTAGAAACATTTTTAGTAACAACAACAGAAGGGCAAGAGGTAAAAACAATGCTGAACCTAGGAAATTTAAGAAGAATGAACCAACTAAAGTTAATAATGCTGATAAATCAAAAGAGAAAGTTAGTCAAACTTTAAGTAATTCTCTATGTTAACAATTTTTTGAGTGTCAAGGTATGGTCATGTAAAATTTGAGTGTACTACATTCTTAAGGTCAAAGGGTAAAGCTATGGCTGTAACCCTTAGTGATGATGAAGTTTCTAATCAGGAGATTGGTAGTGATAAAGATGAAAATTTCATTACTTTCACAGCTACTAATGTAGTTGATGAAAATGTTATGGTTGAAGAGAACCCTTCTGATGGTAAACTCTCTGAGTGTGCTGATATGTAAGAAGCTTTTAATAAGCTATGCAAGGTTGCTGCAAAAGATGCAATGAGTGTAGACTTGGTCTAAAGAAGATTGCTACTCTTGAACTTGAAAAGAAAAAATTATTGCTGAATTTCCTTGATGTTAATAATTTGATTAATAAGGTGAAGATTGAAAATATGATGTTGCTTGATAAGATTAAGAACCTAGAACTAGAATTATCTATTACTAGAGAACAAACAAATAGGTCTGCTAGTTCTAAACTTGATCACATGTTGAGAGTTCAGAAGTCTTCCTTAGACAAAACAGGTTTAGGTTTTGTTGATAGCATCTCTGTGCTTAAATCACATTCCACAAATTTTGTTCCTTCTTTTAAGCCTTCCAAGATTGAGATTGTCAAACTAGTAGAAGTTACACTTATTCCTAGGAAGATTAGGGTAGATCTTAAAAAGTCTAAGCCTAAGAATCTTGATGAGAAATTTAACCGTTAATAGAATTAACAAGTTTTAAACCCAAGTTGTTAATTAGATTTATTATGAATAAACTAGTTAAAACAAACAAACATAAATCATGTCAATAATATGCAGCGGAAAAGTAAATAAGACAATATATGATGACAGGAAAACAATGAAAAAACAGTTTACGTAAAAAACCTGAGGAAACCTTCTCGAAAACAATTCACTATAATAAAGAAAAGTTTAGATCTATTACAAAACCTTTTTCCCAAGACTTTAAATCCCGTAGATGAACTCACAGCAGAAACCTTTCTACCCTTAAAACCTCTGAACTCTTCAATATATGAAGCCACCTTTTGCACGGATCTATACGTGACTAACCAAGATACACATCCTAGTACGTGACTAACCACCAACTTGAAAGANGTTGCCAGTGTCCGAAGGAGGTGGGCTCCACATATTTGGTGGGATTGACTTCAGTGTGTTCAAGGAATTTGGATAGTCCAATTAGGAATATGAGAACATCATGATAAAATATTTGAATGAAGAAATATGTCAAGGTACTATTATGACATTTTTGAAATAATTTTCTTTTGCATCATTGTTGTTTGATTTCTTTTGCGCTGTTTAATATAAAGGTATCCTTTAGTTCCATTGTTTCATTTGCAAATTTCAATGTCTTTTTCACTTTTCTATCTCTCTCTTAAACTCTAACACTATGTTTGGAAAAGAGTGAAAGAGAGGGAAAAGAAGAGAAATGAAAGGAAGTCATGTTATTTCCCTTGTTTGGATTCTAGGCCAAAATGGGTAACTGATTTTTTTCTTCTAACTATTTAGTTAGTTGTTAAGATTTTGAAACTATATTTATTATTAGCACCTCGAGCCTAAGGGACTCGATTTCGGCATATAAATCGAGTTTCAGAGACTCGATTTCAATAGTCTAATGTGGCATTTTTTTCACGTGGCGCCCGACTGGAAATCGAGTCTCTGAAACTCGATTTCCAAACCAAAAAAATTTAAAAAAATTTTGAGTCTTAGAAGAGAGAAAGAATACAGAGGGAGCAAACCCAAACCCCGAATACCCATCATACTCATTAGACTTGAGCTCTCAAACTCAAACACTCATCTTCAATCTATCAAAAAAAAACACCCATCTTCAATCCAAACCCCAATCAGATCAAAGACACAACAATCTCAACAAATCTCAACACAATCAGATCAGACACAATCAGATCAAAGAGACACAGATCTAGAGAGCGGCGCGGCCTGGGTCGCGGGGAGCGGCGCGGCCTGGCCTGCGCGGAGCCGCGCGGCCTGGCCTGCGCAGCCTGGGTCGCGCGGCGCGGCGCGGCCTGGCCTGCGCTGGGCCGCGCGGCCTGGCCTGCGGGGTCGCGCGGCGCGGCGCGGCCTGGGCTGTCCATTTCTTCTTCTTCTTGGATCGGCTGGGCTGCTTCTTCTTCCTCTCTCTCTCTCTCTCTCTCTCTCTCTCTCTATTTTGTTTCTTTCTTTCTACTGTTTTTGCGTTTGGGAGATTATATAAATGGGCTGTAAATCAAATTTTTTTAAATTTTTTTGGTTGTGAAACTCGATTTCCAGTCGGGCGCCACATAAAAAAAAATGCCACATTAGACTATTGAAATCGAGTTTTTGAGACTCGATTTATATGCCGAAATCGAGTCCCTTAAGCTCGAGGTGCTAATAATAAATATAGTTTCAAAACCTTAACAACTAACTAAATAGTTAGAAGAAAAAAATCAGTTACCCATTTTGGCCTGGATTCTAAGAGAGAAAAGAAAACAGTGGAAACACAATCTACTGGGCCCACTTTTAGCTATCCGCCCAATTTGGGCGGATTTGAAGGGAACAAGAGTAATAAACAATAACTTTTGACTTTTTATGTTAAGGAAATTACCGTTTTGTCCAAAATTTCAAATTTATTACTCTTAATCTCATGTGGGTATAGAAATAAAAAATTCTTCTCTTTTCTTTTCTCTTTCTCTTCTTGTTTCCAAACATTCATTAGAGAAAGTGTTTTCCTTTTTTTCTTCTCCCTTATGTCATTTCTTTTCCCTCGGTTGCAACCAAACAAAGTGTAAATCTAGAAAGATATTACAGCAAAGGATAAGCAGAATTAATGAAAGGAAGTCATCATTTGATTTGTTTTAAAATATTTTTTTTTAAAAATTATAGATATTATTAAATGATTATATTCACTATTTTCCTAACAACTTAAAATTTTGAAATATTGATAATTTATTATAGTGTTAGAGCAAGAGATCACTCAATACTAATGGCTGAAGCTTTTCCTAAATTCTTTTTACCTCTCGAGCTTAAACTTTTCCCATTTGAAGGTAAGGTACCAAACCCTTATGAAATACTAATGGCTTGTAACATTTTGATTGACAAGTACAACATCAAGAGGGAAGAAGGAATCACTCAGTGACTTATTTCCAATCTAAAATTACGAAGAAGACAGCAAGACTGGCAGATTCTTCTACTCATTGAAAGGCATAACAGAAAACTGCTGGAACGAGGGTGAATAGCCTACTTAACAAAAGACAGGGAGGGAAAATAGTTGTTTAAAGGGTGCCATTCCAGTAAAGACTTGAACCCAAAGCACTCAATAACGCTAGCAGTCAGGGAAGCTAGTCACCAAGCAAAAGCTCGAGGTTTCACTGGTATGATAATCCTGACCAAGGACAAATAGATAAGTAAAATAATAGCAGGAAAGCAACAGCTAACTGGAAAGATTCAATACTGTTGGAAGACATGAACCAATGGAAGACTGAAGGCTAATCCACAACATGTTTTTTGGTTAATGACTCGATCCTAGCAACATTTAAAAGCTGTGCTGATCAGGCCTCTATGTATTTTGTAAACTATTTGGAGCCTTAGTATGGTCCAGATTTCCTTATTTGATAAAAAAAAAAATTAAAAAAATAAAAATAAAAATCCAAGGTACACACTAATTTCTACACCCAAATAAGTGTAAGCTTATGATTGGTGCACCCAAATCCAACTTTCTCATGAGTGAGGTTATCCGTGAGTTGGCTTTTAAAACTTTTTGAGTTTGGACAGAGGCACTTGCGAGTTGTGAGTGGTCACGTCCACGCGTTGCCCAGATCAGCCCTTAAGTGGATTTCATGGGTCTCATTTTTTCAAAGTTCTTCTATCTGTCTTGCGCGACTCTCTCTCCCCCAAACCCTCATACATTTTTTCACTCGAACCCAATCAAAATCAATTGCATTTCATTCCTTTTATATCTGTAAGAAAAACTCTTACATATTACGTTGATTTTGGTACTTAGATTTTGAAATTTGGGTATTTGCGTTCTATTTTGGGATTTTCACAATAGTGGTTGAAATACTTAATTTTTTTGGGACTTTTTGATTGAGTTACGTTGCATTTGTTGCCTTGTGTTTGATGTTAGCCCTTTGTGACATATCTCTCTTGTATTTAGGCATGTTTTTGTGGTCATCCCTCACTCTTTGAGTGTTCTAATTAAGGGTGCATGCTAAGTGTTTAGTGTAATATCTCAATAACATCTTCATCGTCATTTGAACTCATTTGACATTGACTTATGAATGAATCTAGGACTTTATTCATGCATCATGACATCTATTTGCACTTAATTTTAGTTTATGCCTTTTTGGCTCATTTAGATTATGTGTGCGCTTAGTATGGATGCAATTTCTTATCTATATCACGTGAATGCTTGTGATTGTGGTTCATACCCTTCAGTCCATTCACGTCATTCATTCATACACTCATTTTTGGTTGAGCTCCATTTCTCTCACCTCTTGTACCCCATATGCATTATAATCCTTGTTTTTTGCTTCATTGTTCATCTTCCTTCTTAATCCCTTTTTCATCCGAGACAAAAAGGGGGAGAAATTTTGGACTCTTGTGCTTGTACACATTCTAAGGGGGAGAAGTCATCTTTTTAGGGGAGTTAAGATCACTTTATGGGGGGAGACATTGTTTGTTATTTTACAATATGGTTGTTTTCCTTTCAGTGCTTCTTTTTGTTGTATTTGTGGCTACTTTGTTTGAACTGGATACTTTTATGGTACTTTGAGTTATCTTTTATTCATCTATGCTTTATTGTTTTCATTGCATTGTGGTTTTATGTTGGACATGCATACATTTCTATGTTATTGGGCTTTAATGATTGCATATTCGGATGATAATTTGGACTGTTAAGTGATCATTATAGCCTCTACTCTCCTCCTCACTACTCCCCTTCCCTTTACTCCCCTCTACTCTCCTCCCTCTCTAAACTTCCAAACAAGCCATAAGGGTCTAATGTATTTTGTGCAAATGTTCAAGAAACAAGTAAATGTTCCAAGTTCATCAAAATTTTAGATTTAAGTGTAAGTTTTTCCAATGTTCTCAAATTCACTTTTAAGTCTAGAATTAGTCATAAGGTGTTTTGTCACGAAATAGCCAAATTGGAGATTATTAAGTTGTGAATTCCGATAGGTGTTTTATTGGCGTTATTCCGTGCCAAATTTATTTAATTTTATTTGTATTTCTATCTATTTTTGGGAGTTTTAATGTACCTGGGTTGGGTTTAAAGTTGATGAAGAATTGCAAGATCATTGGAACTCAGGACGACTCGTGAGTGGTTCGTGATTGGTAACACCTGTGAGTTTTCATGTGAGGAATTTTGAAAGTTGGTTAGAGCTGGAGAGCTCACGAGTGGGCCTACCTTTGTGTGACTCGCAAGTGCCCTTGGACAGCTCATATTCTATAACTTCAGTTGTGACNATTTGGACTGTTAAGTGATCATTATAGTCATTTTTACATGACTGTCATCTATTTGATCAAGTTGCACTCATATGTTTCATATTAGGTTTGATTAATAGTTTTTTACCTGCTACATTCTACTTGTCCTATATCACTTGGTTTAAAATTAAGGGTCTAATGTATTTTGTGCAAATGTTCAAGAAACAAGTAAATGTTCCAAGTTCATCAAAATTTTTAGATTTAAGTGTAAGTTTTTCCAATGTTCTCAAATTCACTTTTAAGTCTAGAATTAGTCATAAGGTGTTTTGTCACGAAATAGCCAAATTGGAGATTATTAAGTTGTGAATTCCGATAGGTGTTTTATTGGCGTTATTCCGTGCCAAATTTATTGTAATTTTATTTGTATTTCTATCTATTTTTGTGAGTTTTAATGTACCTGGGTTGGGTTTAAAGTTGATGAAGAATTGCAAGATCATTGGAACTCAGGACCGACTCGTGAGTGGTTCGTGATTGGTAACACCTGTGAGTTTTCATGTGAGGAATTTTGAAAGTTGGTTAGAGCTGGAGAGCTCACGAGTGGGCCTACCTTTGTGTGACTCGCAAGTGCCCTTGGACAGCTCATATTCTATAACTTCAGTTGTGACTTTTTTTTTTTTTTTTCTCCTCTATATATATACATCTCTTTCCCCAAATTTTAACCTAGAGATAGTGTTTTGAGAGATAAAAAACACCCACCTTGAGAGGGTGGTACCCATTCCTTTGAGAGAGAAATTCTTTTGTAGCTTCTTCTCCTTCCTTTTTATTGGGAAATTTAAACCCCGGTTAATAGAATTAACAAGTTTTAAATCCAAGTTGTTAATTAGATTTATTATGAATAAAACTAGTTAAAACAAACAAACATTAAAATCATGTCAATAATGAATGCAGCGGAGAAGTAAATAAGACAAGATATGATGACCCAAGAAAACTAATGAAACAAACTAGTTTCACAGTAAAAAACCTGAAAAGAAACCTTCTCGAAAAGCAATTCACTATCATAAAGAGAAGTTTCAGATCTAGTACAAAACCTTTGTCCCTAGACTCTACAATCCCCGTAGATGAACTCACAGCAGAAACTTTCTACCGCTTAGAACCTCTGAACTCTTCAATATATGAACGCCACCCTTTTGATGCACAGATCCTAGTACGTGACTAACCAAAGATGCACGACTCCTAGTACGTGACTAACACACCAACTTAAAGAAGATGTTGGTTGCAAAATTCTTCACTTCATCAACAATGAAGATTAAGAAGCACTTGGTTACAAAACCCTAAGGCGTAAAGACGCAGTGACTTCTTTCAGAGAGAAGAAGGCATTGGTCACCTTTTGCATATGTTCTCTTTGTATTCTCTTATATGACGACTTCTAAAATAAGCCGTATATAGGTCTAGAGTTGTGAGAAAAGAAACCCTACACAAATACATAAGCTTGGGCTGAAAATCAAATCTGAAAATCTAAATTCTGGTAACCTCAATCGATCGAGTGGTGTTGAGGAAGTGTCGAGCTTTAAACTTCGACAGATACAGCTATCGAGAAGCTATCAAGAAGCTATCAAGCAGACATGAGATTTCTCAATCGATCCATCTAACTATTGAGAGGTGTCGAGATTGTGATAACAATCAACTGAAGATCTCGATAGATAGCCTAGCTGTCGAGAGGTGTTGAGCAGCTGTCGAGATATCTGTCCGCAGGTGTTGAGCTATCTGTCCAGCTTTAATGAATAGCCCTTCTTCACTTGTTTCTTGGTCCAATCTTCATGTCTTTAATACTAAACTTGAACAACATGTTTCTTGAAGTATTAAACACATTCTAGATCTACCCAATTACAAGTAAAGTGTGTTTTGTCAAAAGATTAGCCAACTACATAAATATTGACATATGTTCCTAACATGAATCACATATGTCCTAACACTTTTCCCAATTTACATATCCAAGATAGGAGATTCTATCCTTCACTGTCTTTACCATATAGAGTGTTAATTGTTGCTTGGACATTTGGGAAGCATTGGAGCTTGACCACATTTTCAGCCGATGAGGCTTGTGGTGCAATCGGGTGGTGTTGCGAGATCCAGAAAGTTAGTTGAAGACAAGTGTCGATGCCTTGCAATAGTTGACCACCCTATGCAGTGACGCACTTACACCCTTAGGAGGCTGATGAGCTCAGGTGCTATGAAAGAAAGGGTAAAAACCTCTAGTGTGTGACTGAATTAAGTCAATTTTAACGTATTATTACTAAAGGTAGTGAAGTCGCCACCAATCATTGGGTTTTTTCTTAAGTGTGATTGATTACCAAACTCTATTTGATTTTATTACCAGTCCTAGGCTAAGAAAAATGGTTGTTTTTCCTAATCTACTATGGATGGTAAAAAATATTGATTCTTGAGTTCGGAAGTCTGGTTACGTGTGGGAAATGTGTTAGGCACCCCACAATGCTTGTTTGGAGACAGTCCTTTGTTTTGGTAAAATCTTAATTTTCAGACATTGGCAATTAAAAACAAGCTATTGGCATTAGCTCTCGGGGCTTTAAAAGAATTGGGCTTTGAGGTTTGATTTTGGAAAAGGGTATGGCCTTTATCAATGTTTTGCTAGCACATTTGGAATCGTTGCCAAATTTTCACGATGAAAATTAGACAGCATTTCGCCTTATTTCGTAGTGAAAATTCGGCAACATTTCGCCTTAGGTGCGTCATAGCACACAAAACACTATTCTTATCAAGCCTTCACTGTGAGAATACTGCAAAAGATGCCCCATTTTCATGGCGAAAATCCGGCAAAGTTTCACGTTTAATGCGCTATGGCGTACTAGCAAGGTTTTGTATCTACGTATACGGCATGTGTCAGTATGTTCATACTAAGGCAAGCTGGAGCAATCCAAAGTATCGAACACATTGAAGCGTGTCACATACATGGGGAAACCAATGTCACTAGCTGACTCGGATCAAAGCAATCACACTGTAACAATCATGCACATAATGTAGCATGAATATGCATATACAACAATCACCTTGAATGCATACCCATACTCCAAGGTCAAGAGCACCCATGATCATGAAGAGAGTACCCTCTTAACCATGTGAGTCCATCATACAAAGTACATAACCATCTTTAAACAAGCTTATATATATATATATATATCAAGCATGCGTAATGCAAGCACACAAAGAAAGAAAATAAACCAATCATTGCCAATGTCCTAAGGGTATGGCCCAACAAGGTACAAGAAAAGTAAATCAAACATTGCCATACCCAAGGAACACGACCCACCAAGGTACATAAATGATAAAATAGACATTGCCTACATCCAAAGGGTATGGCCCAACCAAGTACACGAAAATTAAATCAGATATTGCCATACCCTAAGAATGCAACCCAAGCAAGATACAAGGAAGGAAAGCCCTAGTCTAGAAACATGGTTCTAAAGAAAAGGCTAAGAGAGAGAGAGAGAGATAAGCACATGGAGAGGCTAAGCCTCCTAATCTACTGAACATTGCCCTTTTTGGGCTTGCTCCTTTTGCTTGCATTTTACCCTTTTTAGCTTGCGTTTTAGAAGTTGTGCCCTTGCTCCAAGTGTGTAAATGCAACAAACAAAGAAAATACAAAGCCAGCAAACAAGCCAAAGAGATAACAAAGAAACAAAGAAAGCACTAGGCATGCACACAAGACAAGCAAACAAGGAAAGAAAGCACTCAAAGGGGCAAACAAGCATGTTATCAAACAAACAAGCAAGAGAAGGTGTCCTAGAAGGACAAATGTAGGTTTGGATTTGATGTCCGTAGTTCCATTATATTGGGGTACGAACGATACCTGTGCCATAATGCAAAGCTCCTAAAAGGAGCTCAGGATCTCATGTACAAAGATGGGTGTGAACTTGCATGAGATTATAGGTAGGAACTAAGCTTGATGACACAAACAAGCACACAAAGACACATGCATGAACAAGTAAATAAATATGCAAAGATGCAAAAAAAACAAGGAAAGCCAAACAAGATGGTACAAACCAAGCAAAGCAAGCATAAAGGGAGTAGAGCATGTTATCACAAAGAGGGGAGAGCTAAACGTGTTAAAAAGCACAAACAAGGCTAACATGAGAAACCCTAGCATGTAAAGCTAAACAAAATGAGAGAAAGGCAAGCCACAAGCAAGCAAACATCACGAAGATGTACTCTCACACATGGTTACATCCAAATAAGCCACAAAAGGAGAAAGGATGCAACTAAACAAACAAAGAGGCACCAAAGGTGCAAGCAAACAAACCACAAAGGGAATACAAGCAAGAACATGGCAAAGACCTAGATCTAAGCATACAAGCATGGATCTAAAGGATTAAGCATGGAAATGAGCAAACAAAGCACAAACATGCAAAAGGAACTAATACAAACCCTTTATTGAAACTTAGGGGTATGAATGTAGGCCTAGACCACTAGATCTAGATCTACACCCTACCCAAAAGCCAAACACAAGAAAAAGGCACCAACAAGATGCACAAAAGCTAAAAAGAAGCACTAGGCAAAGCATCCAAACAAAACTTTAAGCACATAAACATGGCAAGAAGCACAAACAAGAAAATTAGACATATCCTAGCCCAAGAAGGCTAGGCCAACAACATCAAAGTAATAAAAACATGTTGAGAAAGCAAGTAGACATGCTAGGAAAACAATAAAACAAGCTAGGAAGCAAGATAAAGCAATAAACATGCTAGGAAAAAATATAGAAAGCAATAAAGAGACATAAAATAAAATGGGTATAGATTTTGGCTAAAAAGCTTACATCTACACCCCCAAACCTTAAATCCTAGGTAGATGGACCAAGGAGAGGGAGACGAGAGCAATAACAGTACCCTTGATGTGTAGAAAAGTGGAAAATCAAAGGTTTTTAAGTGTTTTGGGAGAGAGAGAGAGAGAGAGAGAGAGAGAGAGAGAGAGAGAGAGAGAGAGAAAAAACTACCTAGAAAAGATGCCCTATGACCATAAAATTCATCCCTATCAAAATATGATATGGAAGAGGATGTTTTGAGCATTTTACAGGCAAAAACGTGCCTAGTGCATGTGGGCGCCATAGGAGGGGAGTATGCTCAGCCAAGTGGATTGAGGCAGAGAAAAAGAATGGAGTCGCTACCTAGATTAGGTCTAGGAACCATATATATAGCGCCCTTAGAGCATTCACAGCAGTGGAGGCAAAATTTTAGCTATTTAGCTACACAAAAAGTCACTTTATCTATTTTACCTACACTCATGCTGCAGCAGTGGATCTATTTTAGTTTTTAACACAATAAAATAATATACACATCACAATAAAATAATATAATTACTACAATAAAATAATATATCCTACTACCCAAAAATAACAACCAAAGCCAAAACCACAACCACTCTACCTTCAGCCACCACCACCACCACACACCACCACCACCAGTCCACAGCAGAGAAAAAAAAAAAAAAAAAAAAACCCACAGCACCACAAAGCACGGCACAACCACTGCCAACACAGCACCACAAAACAAATCCACTCTACCATCAGCCACACCCACAACCACCACACCACCACCACCACAGCCCCTAACAAAGAAATTTTTTTTTTTTTTTCTCCTCTATATATATACATCTCTTTCCCCCAAATTTTAACCTAGAGATAGTGTTTTGAGAGATAAAAAACACCCACCTTGAGAGGGTGGTACCCATTCCTTTGAGAGAGAAATTCTTTTGTAGCTTCTTCTCCTTCCTTTTTATTGGGAAATTTAGATCTCGGTTAATAGAATTAACAAGTTTTAAATCCAAGTTGTTAATTAGATTTATTATGAATAAAACAAGTGCCCTTGGACAGCTCATATTCTATAACTTCAGTTGTGACTTTTTTTTTTTTTTTCTCCTCTATATATATACATCTCTTTCCCCCAAATTTTAACCTAGAGATAGTGTTTTGAGAGATAAAAAACACCCACCTTGAGAGGGTGGTACCCATTCCTTTGAGAGAGAAATTCTTTTGTAGCTTCTTCTCCTTCCTTTTTATTGGGAAATTTAGATCTCGGTTAATAGAATTAACAAGTTTTAAATCCAAGTTGTTAATTAGATTTATTATGAATAAAACTAGTTAAAACAAACAAACATTAAAATCATGTCAATAATGAATGCAGCGGAGAAGTAAATAAGACAAGATATGATGACCCAAGAAAACTAATGAAACAAACTAGTTTCACAGTAAAAAACCTGAAAAGAAACCTTCTCGAAAAGCAATTCACTATCATAAAGAGAAGTTTCAGATCTAGTACAAAACCTTTGTCCCTGGACTCTACAATCCCCGTAGATGAACTCACAGCAGAAACTTTCTACCGCTTAGAACCTCTGAACTCTTCAATATATGAACGCCACCCTTTTGATGCACAGATCCTAGTACGTGACTAACCAAAGATGCACGGCTCCTAGTACGTGACTAACACACCAACTTAAAGAAGATGTTGGTTGCAAAATTCTTCACTTCATCAACAATGAAGATTAAGAAGCACTTGGTTACAAAACCTTAAGGCGTAAAGACGCAGTGACTTCTTTCAGAGAGAAGAAGGCATTGGTCACCTTTTGCATATGTTCTCTTTGTATTCTCTTATATGACGACTTCTAAAATAAGCCGTATATAGGTCTAGAGTTGTGAGAAAAGAAACTCTACACAAATACATAAGCTTGGGCTGAAAATCAAATCTGAAAATCTAAATTCTGGTAACCTCAATCGATCGAGTGGTGTTGAGGAAGTGTCGAGCTTTAAACTTCGATAGATACAGCTATCGAGAAGCTATCAAGAAGCTATCAAGCAGACATGAGATTTCTCAATCGATCCATCTAACTATTGAGAGGTGTCGAGATTGTGATAACAATCAACTGAAGATCTCGATAGATAGCCTAGCTGTCGAGAGGTGTTGAGCAGCTGTCGAGATATCTGTCCGCAGGTGTTGAGCTATCTGTCCAGCTTTAATGAATAGCCCTTCTTCACTTGTTTCTTGGTCCAATCTTCATGTCTTTAATACTAAACTTGAACAACATGTTTCTTGAAGTATTAAACACATTCTAGATTTACCCAATTACAAGTAAAGTGTGTTTTGTCAAAAGATTAGCCAACTACATAAATATTGACATATGTTCCTAACATGAATCACATATGTCCTAACACTTTTCCCAATTTACATATCCAAGATAGGAGATTCTATCCTTCACTGTCTTTACCATATAGAGTGTTAATTGTTGCTTGGACATTTGGGAAGCATTGGAGCTTGACCACATTTTCAGCCGATGAGGCTTGTGGTGCAATCGGGTGGTGTTGCGGGATCCAGAAAGTTAGTTGAAGACAAGTGTCGATGCCTTGCAGTAGTTGACCACCCTATGCAGTGACGCACTTGCACCCTTAGGAGGCTGATGAGCTCAGGTGCTATGAAAGAAAGGGTAAAAACCTCTAGTGTGTGACTGAATTAAGTCAATTTTAACGTATTATTACTAAAGGTAGTGAAGTCGCCACCAATCATTGGGTTTTTTCTTAAGTGTGATTGATTACCAAACTCTATTTGATTTTATTACCAGTCCTAGGCTAAGAAAAATGGTTGTTTTTCCTAATCTACTATGGATGGTAAAAAATATTGATTCTTGAGTTCGGAAGTCTGGTTACGTGTGGGAAATGTGTTAGGCACCCCACAATGCTTGTTTGGAGACAGTCCTTTGTTTTGGTAAAATCTTAATTTTCAGACATTGGCAATTAAAAACAAGCTATTGGCATTAGCTCTCGGGGCTTTAAAAGAATTGGGCTTTGAGGTTTGATTTTGGAAAAGGGTATGGCCTTTATCAATGTTTTGCTAGCACATTTGGAATCGTTGCCAAATTTTCACGATGAAAATTAGACAGCATTTCGCCTTATTTCGTAGTGAAAATTCGGCAACATTTCGCCTTAGGTGCGTCATAGCACACAAAACACTATTCTTATCAAGCCTTCACTGTGAGAATACTGCAAAAAGATGCCCCATTTTCATGGCGAAAATCCGGCAAAGTTTCACGTTTAATGCGCTATGGCGTACTAGCAAGGTTTTGTATCTACGTATACGGCATGTGTCAGTATGTTCATACTAAGGCAAGCTGGAGCAATCCAAAGTATCGAACACATTGAAGCGTGTCACATACATGGGGAAACCAATGTCACTAGCTGACTCGGATCAAAGCAATCACACTGTAACAATCATGCACATAATGTAGCATGAATATGCATATACAACAATCACCTTGAATGCATACCCATACTCCAAGGTCAAGAGCACCCATGATCATGAAGAGAGTACCCTCTTAACCATGTGAGTCCATCATACAAAGTACATAACCATCTTTAAACAAGCTTATATATATATATATATATATCAAGCATGCGTAATGCAAGCACACAAAGAAAGAAAATAAACCAATCATTGCCAATGTCCTAAGGGTATGGCCCAACAAGGTACAAGAAAAGTAAATCAAACATTGCCATACCCAAGGAACACGACCCACCAAGGTACATAAATGATAAAATAGACATTGCCTACATCCAAAGGGTATGGCCCAACCAGGTACACGAAAATTAAATCAGATATTGCCATACCCTAAGAATGCAACCCAAGCAAGATACAAGGAAGGAAAGCCCTAGTCTAGAAACATGGTTCTAAAGAAAAGGCTAAGAGAGAGAGAGAGAGATAAGCACATGGAGAGGCTAAGCCTCCTAATCTACTGAACATTGCCCTTTTTGGGCTTGCTCCTTTTGCTTGCATTTTACCCTTTTTAGCTTGCGTTTTAGAAGTTGTGCCCTTGCTCCAAGTGTGTAAATGCAACAAACAAAGAAAATACAAAGCCAGCAAACAAGCCAAAGAGATAACAAAGAAACAAAGAAAGCACTAGGCATGCACACAAGACAAGCAAACAAGGAAAGAAAGCACTCAAAGGGGCAAACAAGCATGTTATCAAACAAACAAGCAAGAGAAGGTGTCCTAGAAGGACAAATGTAGGTTTGGATTTGATGTCCGTAGTTCCATTATATTGGGGTACGAACGATACCTGTGCCATAATGCAAAGCTCCTAAAAGGAGCTCAGGATCTCATGTACAAAGATGGGTGTGAACTTGCATGAGATTATAGGTAGGAACTAAGCTTGATGACACAAACAAGCACACAAAGACACATGCATGAACAAGTAAATAAATATGCAAAGATGCAAAAAAAACAAGGAAAGCCAAACAAGATGGTACAAACCAAGCAAAGCAAGCATAAAGGGAGTAGAGCATGTTATCACAAAGAGGGGAGAGCTAAACGTGTTAAAAAGCACAAACAAGGCTAACATGAGAAACCCTAGCATGTAAAGCTAAACAAAATGAGAGAAAGGCAAGCCACAAGCAAGCAAACATCACGAAGATGTACTCTCACACATGGTTACATCCAAATAAGCCACAAAAGGAGAAAGGATGCAACTAAACAAACAAAGAGGCACCAAAGGTGCAAGCAAACAAACCACAAAGGGAATACAAGCAAGAACATGGGAAAGACCTAGATCTAAGCATACAAGCATGGATCTAAAGGATTAAGCATGGAAATGAGCAAACAAAGCACAAACATGCGAAAAGGAACTAATACAAACCCTTTATTGAAACTTAGGGGTATGGATGTAGGCCTAGACCACTAGATTTAGATCTACACCCTACCCAAAAGCCAAACACAAGAAAAAGGCACCAACAAGATGCACAAAAGCTAAAAAGAAGCACTAGGCAAAGCATCCAAACAAAACTTTAAGCACATAAACATGGCAAGAAGCACAAACAAGAAAATTAGACATATCCTAGCCCAAGAAGGCTAGGCCAACAACATCAAAGTAATAAAAACATGTTGAGAAAGCAAGTAGACGTGCTAGGAAAACAATAAAACAAGCTAGGAAGCAAGATAAAGCAATAAACATGCTAGGAAAAAATATAGAAAGCAATAAAGAGACATAAAATAAAATGGGTATAGATTTTGGCTAAAAAGTTACATCTACACCCCCAAACCTTAAATCCTAGGTAGATGGACCAAGGAGAGGGAGACGAGAGCAATAACAGTACCCTTGATGTGTAGAAAAGTGGAAAATCAAAGGTTTTTAAGTGTTTTGGGAGAGAGAGAGAGAGAGAGAGAGAGAGAGAGAGAGAGAGAGAGAGAGAGAGAGAGAAAACTACCTAGAAAAGATGCCCTATGACCATAAAATTCATCCCTATCAAAATATGATATGGAAGAGGATGTTTTGAGCATTTTACAGGCAAAAACGTGCCTAGTGCATGTGGGCGCCATAGGAGGGGAGTATGTCTCAGCCAAGTGGATTGAGGCAGAGAAAAAGAATGGAGTCGCTACCTAGATTAGGTCTAGGAACCATATATATAGCGCCCTTAGAGCATTCACAGCAGTGGAGGCAAAATTTTAGCTATTTAGCTACACAAAAAGTCACTTTATCTATTTTACCTACACTCATGCTGCAGCAGTGGATCTATTTTAGTTTTTAACACAATAAAATAATATACACATCACAATAAAATAATATAATTACTACAATAAAATAATATATCCTACTACCCAAAAATAACAACCAAAGCCAAAACCACAACCACTCTACCTTCAGCCACCACCACCACCACCACCACCACCACCACCAGTCCACAGCAGAGAAAAAAAAAAAAAAAAAAAACCCACAGCACCACAAAGCACGGCACAACCACTGCCAACACAGCACCACAAAACAAATCCACTCTACCATCAGCCACACCCACAACCACCACCACCACCACCACACGCCCATAACAAAGAAAAAAAAATCAACCAAGCCACACCCACCCGACCCACCAGGCAACACCCACACCACGGCAATCAAATTCAAGCAATCCCAAAAAAAAAAAAAAAAAAAATAACCCCAAAGCTTGGATCGACGGAAAACCAAAGCATTGGGCGGAGGAAGAAAGCGGCGGCTTCAATGATGAAACCCAGAGCTTGGATCGACGAATGAAACCCATGAAATCTAGAGCTTGGGTCTGATCGGCGAGATGGGTTTTTTGGCGGAAAGGGTGGGGAGATCGAAGAGATGAGTTGGCGCCGGTGATGGGTTGAAGCTAGGCTGGCGGCTGGGCTGTGAGACCGGGCTGGTGGTGGAGGAAGAAGAGAGAAGATGAGGAAAGTGGAGGAAGAAAGAAGAAAGAAGAGAAGCCGGAGAGAGAAAAAGAATGGGAAATATATATTTAATGAGAGAAGAGAGAGAGTGTAATTAAATTTTTTTTTTTTTTTTAGATGTGAGCTACAATGCACATCTAAAGATAGATGTGCACTGTAGCTGAGGAGCTAAATTTTTTAGATTTAGCTCCACTGCTGCGTGGTGTTTTTTGTGGTTGAGAGCTAAAAAAATAGCATTATACCTATATAGCACCACTGCTGTGGATGCTCTTACATGGAAGGACTGATCTTACTATCAAAGTATGGGTTTGGAGTTTAGGTACGGCTTGGGAAGGTGTTAGGCACCCAATATCGCCCAACCCGAGGGTTGGCTTCTACTCATTGTATCTTACATCTTAATTCTATTAAAGCCATGTTCAATATAGCATTCTATACTCACACACACTCTAGCATACATCAAAGCAAACAACGTGGCATTTCATCCGAAAACTCTAGCATACATCTATCATGGCAATTCATTTCATACCACGTCCAAGGCAATAAGCAAATAAGCTAATGTCATCCTCAAGGTAGAAAAATAAACATGTAACAATCAAATGTGTTATAGGCATTTCAACATCAAGAACACATCATTCAACCAAGTATGTTCATTAACAAAAGGAAATGCATGTTCATGTGAGTGTATGACTTACCTCACTATATCACAACACACATACATCAATGCATGATCATATCATGTGCACGTTCATGGCATATTGAAGGTTTAATTGAAAAGAAACCCTAATCTAACATGTCAAGGACAAACAAACAAACAAACAGAGAAACAGAGACATATACATCTAGGAACAAGCTAGAATAAAGGCATATTAAACAAAAGAAATAAAGAAATAGAAGCAAAAAATGTTGAATTAGGGTTTTTGGGCTTGAGTATGCTTGTGCATACACAAGGCCTGCATATGTAGCCTAGTTGTATGCACAAGCATACACAAGGCCTGCATATGCAGCCTAGTTGTATGCATATGCATACACGCCCTAAAAAACCCTAACCCAGAAATAGAAACACAATAACATAGAAAAGTAAATCTACCAACCTAACATGCTTTAGAATAGAAAGCTACTAAACCCTAAGCTACAAAACATATTAAAACACAAACAAAACAAATAAAAAGCAGAATTAAAATAGAGAAAAGAGAAGGGAAAGTTTAGAACTTAATACCTTAAAAGCAAAGCTTTCCAAGCTTGATTTTGACCGTTCTCCTCAGTCAAATCTATTCATAATCAAATACAAAAGTGATTAGTAATCTTTAAACTCAAAGATCAAGGTCAGAAAATGCCTAAATTAGAAACATATTCACTTGAGGATGTTTTGTGAAAAACTCCCTCTTTGATCCACTAATTCTAGTGAATCTTGTATTTTCCCTTAGGATTTTCTGTGTCTTGAAAAGGTACCACGTATGGATTTTATATTGAGAAAATGGAGGTTTGGAACGGCTCTCAGATGATGTGGGATTTATTCCAAACCTCAGCTTTAGCTCAAAAAACTTGTCTTTTAGAGTTTCTAGAATCGTAACATGTGTATGCATGCCTATGTATATGTAGGCAAGCATAAAGCATTCGTACGCAGGTCTGAAGCACGCGTGTGCATACACGTGTATGCGTACGCATGCCTTAGGGTTTTTGTGGCTTTTTTTTTTTCCCCAAAAATAGCTTTACTTTGTTCATAAAAGATTTATATTTTCCATAAATACTTTCCTCAAGTCTATTTCAATCTAATTGGGCCCTAAACCAACCTTGGGCTTTAGAATTTACTATCATTGGGAAACGGAGGCCCGAGTTGTAAGGGGTACAAAATGTGATGTCTACAGTGCACCTTTAAGGGCCGCTTAGCTGATGCCATCATTATGTTAGCTATTTTGTCTTTTTCTAGCTTTTTAATTCCAAATTTGGTCGCTCATTTGAAGGCTTTTCCAAACTTCGATTAAGTTGATTCTAGTGGCATTGGAAAGATATGAATGTCTAGTTTCCATAACACTTGACATTTTTAAATTCCAACAATCGGATCAAAAATTATGGCCTCAGGAAGCAAGCTAATGTGCTTGGCATTATTTCGATGATATCTCAACTATTTTAACTCCGATTTTGACCCATGAGCAGTCGTTGGACACTCCCAAGAGTCAACCTCGGGTTAAATTTGGTCAAAAGTTGACAAAACTCTCCGATAAGCTCGGGTTTGATGTAAAAACATGAAAAATGTTGTTTTGGGGTGGTTTTGACCAACTTTGACTTTTGATCAACCCAGGGTTAACCAGGGGCATTTTGGTTAATTTGACCTAAAAAGGCACTTTGAGTGCTCCAATGCCCAAACAGGCTGTACCATGTCAATCTACATGTTCCCATGGTCCCAAGGTGAAAAATTAATATTTTTTGAATTTTCAGGGTCCAGCACGCAAATCGAGAGTGGACAAAATACAGTATCTATAGCTGCCCTTTCTTTATTTAACATCTCGATTACAATGGGAGGTGTTGGATAAAGAATGTAATTCCACATTTTGTTGCCACTAAGTTACGTGCAAAAGGTTGCACCATTTATAGGTCAAAACCGATCTTACCTTGATGAGGTTAAGCTATTGTAGAGGGTCTGAAAATCTTTTTCTTGGATCTGGCACCTTGGCATTGAGCAAAAACTCCTTTCTTTGTTTTTTTTTTTTTTTTTTTTTTTTTTTTTTTTGGCTGGTGTGGGCTCAAGTGCCCGCGACAAGTATGAGTTTCCCCAAATTCGTGGAAGTACGCCTTGGCCTAGGGTGGACCATGGCGGAGGGTGTAAATGAAGTCGCCATCTATAGATTAGATCTAGGAATCATAATTGTAGTGCCCTTGTAAAAGGACTGATCTTTACTAGAGCATGTGTCTAGAGTTTAGGTATGGGGATGAGAAGGTGTTAGGCACCCAACCCCACTCGACCCGTAGGTTGGCCTCCAAATCAAATGCATGTTCATGTAATTATGCATGACTTACCTTGCTACACCATAACATATCAGCACTTATGCATCAATGTATGTTCAAGTTCTCTTGAATGTTCACGTGATTCAACCAAAACAAAAACCCTAATTATTAATTTATCGATCCAAGCATGTGAAACATGTTATTCTAGTAACCCTAATGCTAGACATGCGAAAACTAGACTCAATGAGACCTAAACATGTGATTAAAACAAATTAAAACAAACAAAATAGCAAGAACCCTAAATTTGCATTTCTAGGCACGAGTATGGGTACGCATACATAAAGCATGCTCACGCATACATGCCCAAAAACACAATTTGAAAGCAAGCAATAAACAAAAATCAAACAAAACCTAGCATGCTTCTAATATATTAATTCAATTCTTCACTCAAACTTGGTGAGACACAACAAATCAAAACTAAACAAATCAAATCATATTTCAAAGCATGCATAACATATAAATCAATCAAGAACAACAAAAACACAATTTATAAAAGATCCAAATTAAGGAAGAGCCATAAAGAGAGACTCACCTTGCTTATGGAACATAACTTGGTTGATATTTAACCAGCCCCTCAGTGCCTACACAACAATAAGCAATGAGATATCAAGGGAATCAAAGGATTCAACATTTCACAAGTAATCACAGCTCAAAATAAAAATATGTTCTTGAAAAAATTGTTTAAAAAAGGTTTTTGATTTAGATTGGAAAGTAGTTTCTACCCTAATGAGTAGTGGAGAGAGTTTGTGAGGAACCAAAAAACGTGCTTTATGCTTGATGTGCAGAAAGTTTAGAGAAAGAAAGAGTTTTTGGAAGAGTTCTATTGAAAAAGAGTCTCTCTCTAGCTAGGGTTTTAGTTTGGAGGCATAATGTTCTATTTATATGTTAAGACTAGGGTTTTTAGGGCGTTTTAGACATCTTTGGACGTTCCCAATGGTCTAGGGGCTAGCCCACATCAAAGAATGATGTTTTGTACCCTTAAAACTGAAGTTTTGGAACCTAGAAAATTGGCTTGCATAAGCATCTTTCAAGTGTGCGTACGCACACTTGATTTATGCGTATGCATACTCCTTAAAAACCCTAATTCCTGACAGCTTTGATGTCTCAACTTCAAATGGCCATGGCTCATTCAATATAAGTCCAAATTAGGCAAAATATATGTTCAAATTTGAGCTTAGGATGTCTACTTTCCAATGAAACAAATCTCACTCAAAACTTATTTGTGGATCAAAAGTTATAGTCAAAAGAGTTAGCAAAGGTCATTTTTCAACATCATTTTCAAAGCAATTTAAGCACTTTTGAGTTGTGATTACTTCCAAACTGTCAAAATAACTTCAATTACCTTCTGTAGACATGTCAAGCTCATCATTGGGACTAGGGTCTAAAGTTTATTAACTTGGTACAAAATAAGGTGTCTATAGCTGATCAACTGGTCAACGTTGACCCAATTAACGCTGCCCGGCGGCCCTTGAAGGCGCGTTGGGCAGCCCATCCATACAGACAGCTATAAATGGGTTCCCAAACCCATTTCTCACCAATAAACCTCTTCCTCAAGGAGTGTCTTGGTCTTGTGGGTCTAGTTCCCGACTTCAACCTTCTGCTTCAAACTTCTATTCTTTATTTGAGGTGAATGTCTATTTTCTTCTTTTTACAAATATGTTAGTAGCAATGCCACTAGGAACATGCTAGAATTTATTTTATTTTTGGTGTTTATATATTTATTTATTTTTGTTTTTATTATTTTTGCTATGATGATGTTGGGAAATATTTTTGTTCATATGCATAAGTAGATTTGCAAACATAAACATACTTGCATTCTTTCACATGTGCATACATGCATGCACAAAGATGTACATTCATATATATACATGCAAATTGCATACTTGTATACTTGAGTTCATGCACACTCATACTCGCGGGAAATTTTTAATTTTTAGGCAACATAGATAAATATGTAAATGCAGGATGCTAGGAAAACACGGTAAAAACTGTGAAAACTATGGGAAATGCTAGGTAAAACATAATTAATGCTATGCATGATAAAATGAAACATCTAGAAAACATGATGATTAAAACAATTTTTATTTAAAGGAGAAGCTTTAAAATGAGAGTAGTTTTGAAAATGTGGGATTAAATGAGCACTACCAAATCAAACCCCTCGAGAGAAATCTTGATAGAGATAGGACTAAGTAAACATGGCTGAATCAAACCTTAGTGAGATAGGAAATTTTTTTTGTATAAAGATAGGATTAAACAAGCATCAGCAAAGAGTATGCTGGAACAAGATAGTATCAAACATCAGCAGAGAGTATGCTAGAATAGGACTAAACGAGCATTAGCAAAAAGTATGCTGGAATAGGATTGGATCAAACATCAGCAAAGAGTATGCTGGAATTGGATTAGACGAACATCAGCCGAGAGTATTTTGGAATAGGATTAAACAAGCACAGTCGAATCAAACCCCAGAAAGATGAAAATCAGCAATTGTCATCGAGTGATTTTTGAGAATAGAACTAAACGAGCATGGCCGAATCAAATTTTGGAGGGGAGTTAGGGATTGCCATCCAGTAACTCCAAAAATGGCAAGCATGACACACAAGGGGCAAAATACTTAAACCTTGGATTAAATGAGCACGATCGAATCAAACCTTCATGAGATTAAACAAGCATGGTTGAATCAAACCTCGAAAGATAGATTGGATTAAACAAGCATGGTCGAATCAAATCCTAGAAAGAATTATGGACTGTCGTCAGATAATTCTTGGAAGGCAAGCATGACACACAAAGCACAAAATACTCAAATCTCAGATTAAACGAGAACGGTCAAATCAAACCCTCATGAGATTAAACAAGCACGGTTGAATCAAACCTTGAAAGATGAAAATCAATGATCGGCATCGAGTGGTTTTCAAGAACAAAACTAAACGAGCATGGCAGAATGAAGTCCTATGAAAAATTATGGACCTCTATCAAATAATTCATGGAAGGCAAGCACGACGCATAAAGTGCAGAATACTCAAACTTCGGATTAAACGAGCACGATCAAATTAAACCCTCATAAGATTAAACGAGCATGGTCGAATCAAACCTCGAAAGAGAAATTTTGATGAAAACATGATATTTTGATAAAAACCAGGATTAAACGAGTGCTGTCAAATCAAACCCTACGAGAGAAATACTAGCAAAGGGTATGCTAGGAGAGAAGAAAAACTTTAGCAGAGGATATACTAGGTATGATCATGCATGATATGCATTAGGTAGTAGGGTTAACATACTTACCCATCTGTTTGCATCGCCATTGAATCTGGACTTGCTAATCAAAAATTTGTTTTACAGATTATGCCTCGAGGACCGAGATCTAGCAGGGATCACAAGAAGACTCCTGCCTTTGTTTCATCTAGAGGAGACTCATCCATTAGTGACAAGGACAGAGTTTCGGCTAGCGGGTGAGTAGCCTAAGCTCTTTAGAGTCACTATGACATTGGCGGAGATGACATCACACCCAGAGGGGGCATCGGTATTGCATCATGCACTTGAAGCTGATGTTCAGTTGAGACAGCTAGTGCCTCTTGGTTATCTTATATTGCTTCTAGTGTTGGCCCTTCACTAGTCACTTGTCTTGAGGACAAGAGAGTTCCAGAGGATGATGATCTTGAGGACGAGATCATGTTTGACATAGAGGCAGATTTAGAGGTTGATGATATGGCTGGGTCAGCCCCTCACATTCCTAAGTGTAGCACCTACTAGTCGAGATACCTACCAAGTCAAGTTCGGGCAGAGGCCCGCACTGGAGAGATAGATGAGACTATTAGAGATACTCATCTACAGGATGGGTTGAAGACACATCCATCTACTAAGGCTCGGAGAGCTCAGGTATGCTTATCTTTCTTTTCCTATTTGCCCATTCATATATGTGTGTGTGTGTGTGCGCGCGCTAAGGAATAGCTTCTCTTTGCTTCTAAAAGTAGGGACCCAATAAGTACCATGGATAGGGGGGCGTGGTCCACATTTTGCAAGCATTTGTTTGACGAGGAGACCCATATATGCTATCACACCTTCTTCGTCGACTAGAGATTTGGGACATTCATCAGTATTACGCCTTGTTCTATAAGGCATGTGTTGGTTGAGGCTCTATTGTAACAGTTCGTAGAGTTAGGTACCTTTCACCTAAGCCGTAGGGATAATATTGTCCTTCTGCTTTATTGGTGTGGGCACAAGCGCTTGAGACGTGTTATTTTCGAAGTTTCTCCCAAAGATCTATGGGAAGTATGCCTTGGCCTAGGGTGGACCATGGCAGAGGGTGTAAATGGAGTCGCTACCTAGATTAGGTTTAGGAACCACAAATATAGCGCCTTTTTGGAATGACTGATCTTTACCAGAGCACATGTCCGGAGTTTAGGTATGGGTTTGGGAAGGAGTTAGGCACCCAACCCCACCCGACTTGAAGGTTGACCTCCACTTATTGTATTCCAAGTCTTAATCTCATTAAAGGGTTTTTTAATATGTTAATCTAACTCACATAAACTCTAACATGCATCTACATAAAGCAACATGATGTATCGTCTCTCAAACCTAACATTTATCCATCATGGCATTAAAGCATATACAAGCAACGACATCATAAGGCAGATCAAACATACATCATGGTATTCAAACAAAAGATATCAAGATCATGGCACTCAACCAAGCATACTAAGCAACTTATAACTCAACATTCAAATGCATGTTCATGTGATTTATGCATGACTTAACTTACTTACCTCAATGCATCACAACACCTATACATCAATGCATGTTCATGATATTCAAACAAACAAAATCCTAATCAAACATAAAAGACAACATTAAAAAAAAAAATGCAGATAGATACTTAAGAATATGAAGAACAAGCTTAAATAGAGGCTAAACAGGTGAAAGAAAGCAAGGAAAAAAAAAAGGAATGGATTAGGGTTTTTGGGCACGAGTATTTGTGCGCATATATAGGGCATGCGTGCATAGCCCAACTGTATGCACACGTATACACACCTGAAAACACAAACCCAACAACTAGAAAAGAAAAACCAAAGAAAGATAGAAAACTAACAAACTAGCATGCTTCCAACATAAACATGAAGTAAACCTAAACTAAACAAAAATATTTAAAGGTATGAAAAACATATAAACAAACAAAAAAAATAAGATAAAAGGTGAAAATTCAAAGTTAGAGCCTTTACCTCAACACAAGAACTCTCTAGAGCTTGATTTGACCTTCCCCTTAGTCAATCTAATCAACAAAACTAGTAGGTTAGTAAGCTTTAGAACTCAAAGGCCAAGACCAAAAATAGGTCACAACCAAGTAAAATTTGAATTGAGAATGTTTTGTGAAAAACTCCCTCTTTGATTCACTATTTTCTAGCGAATCTCGCATATATTCGCCTCCCTTGAAAAGTGCCTTTTATGACTTTATATAGTGGTAAAATAGGGTGTGGGGCGGTTCCTAGGTGATGTGGGATTTGTTCCACACCATCTTGAATGCAAAAAGCTTTCCTTTCAAAACATTCTGGAACCCTAGTTGCATACGCATACTCGAGGTATGTGTGCGCATACACTAAGCATGTGTATGTATGGCTTGAGTGTACATGTGCATACGCGTGTATGCATATGCACACTTAGGGTTTCTAGCAACCTTTCTTTTCCAAAAATAGGTTTATTCTTCCAAAAATAATTTTATATTTTCCATAAGCATTTCCTTAAGTCAATTTTCACTAGATTGGGCATTAACCTTTGGCCTCAGAGTATTGCCATCATTGGGGAAAGAGGACCTAAGTTGTAAGGGGTACAAAATGAGGTGTCTACAGTTGCCCCACTTTTGATTTGTGAGCTTTGCTAAAAAGAGACAAAACATTTTTTTCGTTGTATGGCTCAGGCCTAACCCACGCACATGACAAACAACACGCATACATGGGGCGGGGTGCAACTCCACAGATTTGTGTAGGATTCGTATAATCGAAATCCCATAGGTGTTACTCAAGAAACAAGCAATGACAGGTTCACAATCCAAGAACCTAGTTTGCCAATTGCAAGCAAAAGGTGACTCACTATCCTAGAGTCACTAAAAAAGAAAAACAAACATAGCCAACAGCCTCAACCATCAACCAAAACAATAAGGCACTTTTACGAGCTAAAGGATACATATTTGTGGTTTTCATCTGGCGCTTTTGGCTTAAACTTCTTCGAGTGGCTCTTGCCTCTGGGTGATTTCTATCTCTATCTCAAACTCTTCATTTCTTAAAATGGCTCTTGCCTCTATCCCAATCTCTTCTATTCTTATGCCTCGTTCTGGTGTACATTTTCAATTCCAAGAAGGATATGTACTCAACTTTCATTCTTTTTTTTTCTGATTTATCCTAGAGATCTACGCCTGCATATTCAATTCTTGAAGGATATGTGCACAAATATGGTGGTGGCTATGATATTTGGTGGAAAACTTACTCGAGGAGCTCTCTAAACCTGCATGGGGTTTTCTTGTTGTTCTTCAGTTTCTAGACTCACAAGGGAGTTTTTCTGGGTATCTTTTGACTTACGAGGAAGCCTTTGATGATGTATGATTCACTGGGGAAACTTTCTTCTTATGACTCATTGGGGAGCTGTATTGGCGGTTCGAACTCACGAGGGAGTTTTCTTAGTGATCCTAACTCATGAGGGAGTTTTCTCAAATTGTCATGCCTTTCAACCTACTAAGGGGTATTTTTGTCATTTCAAGGCGTCTTGGTAATTTCTAATGTTTCATGATCCACTTAGGATGATTTTGAATTTTTGTCCTATTTCTTTTATTCTAGGAGTCCACTGGGATGTTTAAAAAGAAAAAATAATTTTTTTTTTGCTAAACTACACATAGTTTAGTAGGGGCCTATACTACATGTAGTTTAGTCATCAGATGCACTTCCTACCTCTTCATTTCCTTAATGGTTACCAGCCGTTTCTCTCTCTCTCTCACACTCTCTCTCTCTCTCTCTCTCTCTCTCTCTCTCTCATGATTCTTAGACCATAAAACTAGGCGGCGACTCCTTGTTTCTTTGCCTCGGTCCACTCAGCCAAGGTGTACTCCCTAAACCACTCGATGCGCCAACAATTCAGGGGTAATTATGAACTCTTTTCAAGATGGGGAATTTCCTTTTTCTTCTTTTGGTCATTCATTTGATTATTGATGCTAAAATTTTTGCAGAAGCCTATAATTTTATTAGTTTATCTCAATGTATGCCACTAAGACAATTTTGATGCTCATAACCTTCTAGGCATGCTAATCATGTCACATATCTTTCGATGCGGATAAAGGATGTTCCTTTGCACCTCAATGTTGTAATTTAGGCCAGTTTGTCTTATCTCTAATGGATTGACAACCTTTCTCTCAAAAGAAAAATAAAATGCCAAATAAATAGGTTAATACATTTTCTTCACAAGAAAATATAAGTCCGATAAAATAATAAGGTTTTTATTAAAAGTTAAGAGCATTCATATCTAGGGAGGGGAAAAAAACATATTTTACTTCTTAATTTACCAACCCATTTATCAATACACCCAACATCTCAGTTCTTATTTTTACACACAACACAATAAAATAATATAAACTAGAAAAATAAATAGTATAAAAAACTACTCTTCTCTCTCTTCCCTCTTCCCTCTATGTCTCTCTCCACAGCAACCAAAAACACTAGCCACCACCAAACCACCCACTACTACCATTGAACCACAAATCCACCACTGAACCAATTGATCAAACTATAATTTGTAAAAAATAGTAAGCATTAAGAATAAGAATTAAACACTCAATCATGGAAATATTAAAAATAAAATAACTCAGAAAATAAATTGTGTGTTCATTGCTAGACTACATCAATGCTCTAGAAAATAAAATTTAGTTCATAATAAAATTGAAAAGGAAACAAATAAAACTTATGTCTTTCATCCAAATTGGTTGATCAACATGAAGCTCTCGCCTTTGTCCTCAGATACTCCTCTTTTGAAAGACTCCCAAAAGCAAATTCTTCTATGCGGCAGCCCCCTTTTCCTCTCAGGTTTTTCTCTTTTTCTTTTTACTCCAAAGTGCCTTTAAATAGGTGAAGGAATCCTATTCCTGTTTGGAAAAATCCCATTTTTTTAAGCTTCACTTAACTGACGATTTTGGCCCATTTAACATCGGAATTTGGACTTTTGGTGACAACAAAGTTGTAGCCCTTTAAGTTAACTTTCCATCCCAACTTGAATCATCTCGATTGGATATCTAAGCCAAAAGTTATGCCAAAAATACTAACTAATGTGCAAGCTTGAATCCTAATCTGAATACTGAATTGGACTTGGATTTAATTGGCTTAGTCCCACTTTGCATGTAAAGCCCTTGTAGATTAATCTGAATCTTCTCATTCCTTCAAAGAACAAATGAATAGATAAATAAAAATAAAAATCAAATCAAATTAAAAGAAATAAAGGAAAACTAAAAATTTTAATAAATAAGAGGATAATAAAAATCATGTAAAAATTACACTTATCACAATCCTCCACGTAAACGGTGATTTTGAAATCTGGCGCAAAGCCTTGCTCATTGTGTTATTTCCCAAGCTTCTACGAATCAGACTTTTACTGCTCTGCTTATGATAGCGCTCTTCCTTGTAGGAAAAAGATTCACTAGGAGGGGTTCTTGATCGTAGTTTGTAACTACTATCTTCCCCTGGTTCAGATTCGGACCTTAAAGGAGATGCCATTCTTTGTTTGCAACGCAATTTTCTACATAAATGGTCTATCTCCAATTGGAGATTCCTAGTTTCTTCCTCATGTGACACATGACTCCCAGTCCTGGAATGACTCCTACTAGTATAAGTCGTATGCACACTAACTTCACGATCTATTCTTCATCCTAAGTTAAGAAAATGGTCCTGACGTTAAGATCCCACAGATTCTTCGCGATCTGGCCTTGAGCCCACCATGACTGAATGAGCTTAGAAGTGCTTTCCTATTTCTCACAAACGACGCCAATTGTAAGGCCAAGATTTAGACCCTCAACCCATTAGAGATGGACGATGGCCCAACAAGCCTAAAACAAAATTTTTGTTAAAGATTGGATTTTATAGGTAAGACTTAGCAAATTGTGTACGGGCCACAAGAGAGTGGATTCGAACTTGAAAGATAAGAAAATACAATTTGAAGGGAATAATACTCCTCGGTCAAGTCCAAGGATGAAGTGTTCTTATATTCTCTTAAGTTTCTTTAAGTAAAAGATGCTCTCTTCCTCTCCTTTTTCTCTCCCAATGATTACATATCTATTTCTCACAAGGGTCTTTTCTTTATATAGTTTGATTCATTTTCAATCCCAGCCTTTCATCTGTTGATTGTATAAGTGATCTTCTGGATACTGGTCCCATCAGAGCTCCTGGAACCTTTGTTTGTAGCTTTAAGGTTCAATATCACTGTTCAAGCATCATTTCCACACAAATACAGCCAGTTGGTTAGGTGCAGAACATTTAATATGGTGGTAGCAGCCTTCTTTTAAGATATTTCCTGGTTCACTGTGGACTCTTTTATCTAAAACTTATCCTCCCAAGCATGGTTGCCTTTTGCCCTGTATTTGCTGGGTGGTCGAGCTCCAGACCCCCGCTCCGCATTCCAAGGAAGTTTGGCTCCTTGGGAAACATTACCTGCTCATTGTTATCATCCCTTGTCCTCAGCCCACTAACCCAATTGCCCTTATTAAGGCTTGGCTGTCCTTGGGTTCCTTGGTATCCTCGGGCATGGCCCACGACCCAATACTCCTACTCGGCGTTCTTATCCCCACAATAGGAATATGCCAGGGTTGTGAAGGTCTGATATGCATGATAGATATATGTTAGGGTTTTGGGATAAAAATGCCATATTGATTGCTAGATGAATGTTAACGTGTGTGTGAGATTCTAGAATAATAATTTTGAACATGCCTTTAATGAGATTAAGATGTAGGGCACAATAAGTGGAAGCCAACCCACGAGTCAAGCGATTTTGGGTGCCTAATACCATCCCAAAATCGTACCTAAACACTGAACCCACACTCTGGTAGTAAGATTAGTCCTTTCACGTAAGGGCACTAAATTCATGATTCTTAAACCATAAAACTAGGCGGCGACTCCTTGTTTCTTTGCCTCGGTCCACTCGGCCGAGGTGTACTCCCTAAACCACTCGATGCGCCAACAATTCAGGGGTAATTATGAACTCTTTTCAAGATGGGGAATTTTCTCTTTCTTCTTTTGGTCATTCATTTGATTATTGATGCTAAAATTTTTGCAGAAGCTTATAATTTTATTAGTTTATCTCAATGTATGCCACTAAGACAATTTTGATGCTCATAACCTTCTAGGCATGCTAATCATGTCAAATATCTTTCGATGCGGATAAAGGATGTTCCTTTGCACCTCAATGTTGTAATTTAGGCCAGTTTGTCTTATCTCTAATGGATTGACAACCTTTCTCTCAAAAGAAAAATAAAATGCCAAATAAATAGGTTAATACATTTTCTTCACAAAAAAATATAAGTCCGATAAAATAATAAGGTTTTTATTAAAAGTTAAGAGCATTCACATCTAGGGAGGGGGAAAAAAACATATTTTACATCTTAGAAGATTACTTTATCTATTTTACCAAACCATTTATCAATACACCCAACATCTCAGTTCTTATTTTTACACACAACGCAATAAAATAATATAAACTAGAAAAATAAATAGTATAAAAAACTACTCTTCTCTCTCTTCCCTCTTCCCTCTATGTCTCTCTCCACAGCAACCAAAAACACTAGCCACCACCGAACCACCCACTACCACCATTGAACCACAAATCCACCACTGAACCAATCCCCACAACCGACCCAACACCTATAACCAAACCAACACCTACCACCAAACTAACACCCACCATCGAAGCAAAACCAACCATTGAAAAACTCCATCCTTTCCAAAAAAAAGTCCAGAAGTTAAGGTCAATGTCAAAGTCCCCTTCTCAAAAAACTCCATCCTCTCCAAACAAAAACAAACCAAACTCCCCCCACTCTCTCTATAACCCCAAGAACCCACAAACATGTCTTCCTACCCAATCTCTCCTTATCATCCTCACTATCATTTCTCTTCTTCTCATCTCAACCTCAACCAACTCAACCGACTCGGACCGAGTCTCAAAGCTCCAATCCCTCTAATCCCAATCCAAATCTAGCATAATCTACCTCGATGACCACTTCGTCTATCGCTACCTCACCTCTACAAAACCCCTAGACCAAATTACCTTCTCATTTTCTTTGATGCCACTCAACTCCATGACAAGTCAGAGCTCTAGCCCAAAACCCTTCGCTTCGAATTCTCTCTCCTTGCCCAATCCTCTATCTCCAACAACCCTAACCTTAATCTCTTCTTCTGCAACATCGAGTTCAAAGAATCTTAGCAAAGCTTCGCTCTTTTCAGCGTCAATGCCCTCCCTTACATTCGCCTCATCGCTCCTTACCAGTCCTCGACAAAATTAGATTAGATGGACTAAGGCGATTTCTCGTAGTTCACTAAGTCAATGTTCGATTTTGTCCAATCCAAAATCAAACTCACCGTCGGTCCGATTCACTGACCTCTGTTCTTCTCTATAGAGCAATTGGCTTTTATCGTGACCCATCCACCATCCACCATCCACCACAAACCCATCGGAACAGATCACAACCACCGAACCTAAATCCATTTCAAAATCGCAGACCCAAGTCCATTAGAACAAATTTGCCTAACCCAAATCCAAAATCATCGACCCAAACAACAAACAACCACCACCACAACCGCCGATCTACACCATGGAAGATGCGGTGGTGAGGTCTGAGAGAGATGGCCTCCATGGTGGCAAGGTATATAAGAGAGAAAAGGGCTAAAGAGAGATGTCCTTTGTGGTGGTGATGTCTAAAAGAGAGAGAGAGTGGGATTAGAGAGAGTGAGAGATGAGAAATGGAGGGAATGTGCAGAATAGCTGTGCAAAGGATTTGTATACAGTTAGTTAGGCAACGCTTGAAACTATAAGGGAAAGTAGACATCTCGAGTTTTAGAAACTCGAGATCCATATTTGAAAATGCCACATAGATCTCAAGTTTTAAAAACTCGAGTTCCATGCAAAAAAAAAAATTAGTTTTATCGCCCCTATAGTGGCGTTTCTAAGTGACATTTTAAACCCTATAGCGGCGTTTTCCGGCAAAATTTTTTCATAAGTGTTCAATTCCAGGTTCAGGGAGTCCTATAGTGGCGTTTTTAAGCCCTATATTGACGTTTAAAGCCCTATAGCGGCTTTTTTCTGCTAAATTTTTTTATAAATCCATTTTTAAGCCCTATAGCGGCGTTTTCAGAACTCGAGTCTTTAAAACTCAATTTTCACGTGGATTTTGTTTACAAATCAAGACTTAAAAAGTTGATTTTTATCTTGGAACTTGAGTTTTAGACACTCGAGATACTAGTTTTCAACATTCTTTTCCGACGTGACAACTAACTAAATTTTTTAATATTTATTGTTATTTAGAAAAAAAAATCTGAGAAACGAAAGGAAGTGTGAGAGGTGAGAGAGTATTTCAGAAAAGAAAAAAAGGGAAAAGGGATTTGACAAAAGAGAGAGGAGAGAGACAATATTTGAGAATAAAATTTTTTTACAACCTAGCTGTAGTAAGAGCATTCGCACCTAGTCTTCTAAATGGTATATGCTGGTCTAATTTAGCCTCAAAGCACAAAAAAGCACCATTACCCAATCTTCCAATTCTAAAAAAATTTTACAATCTTACTACAGTGCCATCTTACATATATGACGGTACTGTAGCTCCCTTCTATAATTTTTAATATATTTTATTCCCTCCGCTATAGTATGGTATAAATTTATACTTTCTCTCTCTTTCTTTTATTTCTCTCTGTCTTCCATCTCTTCTCTCTCCCTTGTTCTTGTTCTACCCTCTCTACTCCTCAAACCAGAAACTACATTTTCTTAAACCCAAAACCCCGTGTGGTGGTGGTAGCGACAGAGGTAGGCGTGGCATAGAAGTTTCGTTGATGTGTCGATGGTGGCAGCGCAGGTTGTGTGGCAGTGTGGGTCTAGGTCGATGGTGTTAGGGTGGTTTTCCTCTCTTCTTTATCGTTGTCTCTCTCTAGTTACTGCTGTGGGTGGGTTTGTTGTCATAGGTCAGTTTTGGTCGTGGGTTGGTGGATTTTAGTATTGGGTTTGCTGTCATGGGTAATGGGTTTGCTAATCGGCATGGTGGAATGGTGAGGTGGAGATCGGCATGGTAGGTTTCAAGATCGGCGATGGTGGGTTTCTAGATTGGTGAGATCAGTGGTGGTGGTGGGTTTCTGGCTTTCGGCGTTGTGGTGGCTTTCGGCGTTGTGGTTGTTATCAGCGAGATCGACAGTTTCTGTGTGTGTGTGTGTGTGTGTGCGTGCGTGCGTGCGTGCGTGCGTGTGTGCGTGCGTGCGTGCGTGCGTGTGTGCGTGCGTGCATGTGTGTGTGTGCGTGCGTGCGTGCGTGCGTGTGTGTGCGTGCGTGCATGTGTGTGTGTGTTTTTCTCGTGGTGATTATGTGATGGCTGTTTCTTGTGGATATGGTTGTTGTTGGTGGTTTTTGGAGGCTTCTTTGTGTTTTATTTTTCTCTGTGGTGGTTGTTTCTTATGGTTGTGGCTGTGGTTGGTGGTGGGTTTGGTGGTCTGAGTTTTGGGTTTGCTCGAATTGGTGGTGGGTTTACTCGAATGTGAGTGGCAGTGGTGGTGGCTGGGTTTTTAAAAATATTTTTTTATGGTGTATTTTAGACACAGAAATGAAGAGGAAAAGAGACAGAGAGAATTGATTAAGAAAAGAGAGAGAAAGAGGTGATGAAATTAATATTGAGATAAATAAAAAATGAGACGTTGAGTGTATTGTAAAATGAAATAATATAATAATAAAAAAATAACTTTTGAAATAGTAAAATGAGATAATTTGTAAAAATTGGATGCGAATGCTTTAAGTTCTTATTTATAAGAAGAACTCACTCTAGCTAGGTTGTAAAAGATTTTGGGTCTACGCACTCGGGTAAAGCATGTTTTTAGTGTGTGGGGTGTAGAATAGCAACTTGGAGATTTTACACTCAATGCTAATGTTGTAAGAAGTCAACATGTCAGAAAATTGGCTAGTGTAAGGGGATTTTGTTTTCCCGAGAAATTACATATTGTTGGAAATGTGGCTGGCTTGGGCCAGTGCTAGCCGAAATCATAGACCCACTACCTAGCCTTTTTTCTTCTTGTCAAATATGTCGGCTACTTTTGTTGTAACTTCTTTGCGGCTTTCTACCGACAGTATTTCCCACCTATTATTACTTGGGAAAAATATGTACACATCTGCAATTAACTATGCCCTAATTACTTTAGCATATGGCAAGGATCGAAGCCGCCCCTTATTGCTATATATACTACCCTAACTTGCAATTGAGCGCGGTGAGAGATATTGTATATATATCAAACATATTATTTACAGGAACTCTAGATATATCATCTGATTAATAAATTGTGTGGTCCTTACCTATTTCTTAAAAAAATAAAATAAAATAAAATAATTTGTGAGGTTGACCACTTGACCGAAATTTATATACATTCTGTTCTTTAGTTTTTCTTTATTACTATCTCCTTTATTTTATATGAACACGTTTATCAGCAAGAAGCTAATAGACACCTTCCTTACACACTCGGCTATTCCTGAATTTCTGGCTTCTTTTCTTACTCTCATAGAAGATTCTTTCTATCATATAATCAGGTATGTCTATTTATCTACTCATTTTGGTTCTTTCATTGAATATGTACTAGTGATTCTAAGGGAGTATTACAGATCCTGTTGCTATTTTGAAATGTGGATCTTTATTTGATTGAGTTTTTGCTCTAAATTTTTGTAGTTAATGTTAGATGGGCCTATTTCTTTCTCAATCCATGAAACTAACGTTATAACTTAGAACAGTTAAATCCATAATGATATAGTGATTTTATTTGACAAAATGTTAAGTTTTTATAATTCGGGTTTCACGACCTGTTTATCAGAGGAATGGGGAAGAAGACGCGTCCTATTTTGCTAGTTTTTACTTTTCACGCGCTGAAGTTGCAAGAATTTGAAACTGCAAATGAATTGCAATTATTTAGAAGTATTACAGCTTTGGCATCAATTGGTGCAAAATTTTCTGTTTATTTTATTATAAAAACCTATCATTTTTATATTTTACACCACCACTTTTTGAAATACACTATATTTGATTATCTATTTTACAATATATTTTATTAAAAAACTATTTACATGTTTGGAGAGATGAGGTAGAGAGAAAAGAGAGTGAGGGGAAGAGAGAGAGAGAAATAGCGCAGATCTAAGAGGAGAGGGAAAAGAATATAGTATAAATTACAAGTGAATTGTAACCGTATAAATATATACAGTTACTATAGTAAAATTGGATATTTACTCAATTTTAGTTTAATTAATGTGAGTAATTTTTAGGATTAAATGTGTAAATTTGACAACTTTTTCTATTATACACATTCTAGTACGAATGCTCTAAGTGAGTACAATTATGCACCATTCTAAAATTAGCTCAAAATTAAAATTATGTGATAGAAGACACATATACCATGCTTCAAATGTGCTCTTGCAATAACAAAATTGAGAGTTTAAGTTCAAAAAGTATTCTAAAACTAATTTATAATAAAACTAATGAACTTTTGATGAAAAAGCACCCGTCTCACTTGACTAGTTTTACACCATTCCCTGAAGCGCATGGAAAATCATTTAATCATTATAGAGAAAATAATGGTCAAGCGTGTGGACACGGTATTGATGGTTGTTTTCGTGACTGATTTCCTATAAGCCCAATTCTACCAAGCTTGACTTCCTTGTAGACTCAATTCATATATTATAATTTATTTTAATTTTTTAAGCATTATCCAAATCCAAGTGATATAAAGGGGAATTGAGTGAGTGTGGTTCAATGGGTATAAGTAGGCTCTCATTTGGACCTTTTGCATGAGCTCAATCCGTGCGTGCACCAAGAGGGTTGGAGCAGCTGGCATCACCTAGGGCCTATGGAAAAGGTTTGGTATGTACCCAAAACTTTCACCAAAACAGAGGTTTCTCTTTTTCTACTATATGTAGCTAAGTGATTTGACCAACCCATTCTTAGACCCTAGAGTAGGGGTGGCAAAATTGGACACTACCCTCGAACTTGACACGACACGATACGAGATTAGTAGGCTATGGGTTGAGACTTAATGGGTTCGTGTCATATTCGGGTTGACACGACTGACCCGTTTAATAAATGGGTTGGGTTAGTGTCTATCACATAAAACTCATTTGATCTGTTTGACCCGTTTAATTAAATAACATTTTACCAATATACCCTTTAAACCCTAGGTATATAAACTTCTTAATTATTGTGATTTATTTTCTTTGACATATTATGATTGATTATATGTGATATTGAGATATGCTTTAATTTTGAATTATTATTTGTAATACAGTTACTTATTAGTTCTAATTTTTATATAAAAATATTTATTTGTTTGGGTTTTCATAATTCATATCAATTTGTTTAATACTAAAATTATTATTATTATTTTCGTTTTGATAAAATCTGATAAACGTGTTGACACGACTGACCCGTTTAATAAATGAGTTGTGTTAGGGTTGAGGAATCTTGACCCGTTTAATAAACATATCGAGTTAGGGTTGACCCATATAGTCAAATACTCATGATTTGACACGACACGAACCCGACACACGAACACGAATTGCGACCCCTACCCTAGAGCATGACTGGCCATCTTAGCCAGCTTGGGCTTCTAGCTGCCACAAAGAGCAGCTTCCCAAGAAGCTAAGGTGGCTGGGAAAAAAGCACCCAATCAAAATTAACAAGCTTTTTCCCCATTTGTACTAAAAGCAAAGTCTTTGTTGTACATAAACAAAAGCCAATTGCACATTACCCTTTGCTCAACGCTAAAAGGGTTTAAATCCTCAACCATTAACTAAATACAAATCATGAGTTTCAGCGGAAACTTAACTAAAAAATTTATCCAAACAACATGTGTTTCAGCGGACCTCACAATTTTTGAGTTTTGGGTGATGAAAACTGAGTTATGATAAACAACAACTCTGCCTAGCAAAATAACAACTCTAGTTTTTTTTTTTTTTTTGATAAACAACAACTCTAGTTTACACCGAAAGGTTTGGAACCCTTGCAACTATAATAGAAAGCTGTTGCTTCTTGCCAAACCCTTTCACCTTTCACCTTACATACCGTTATGATAACATAATTTACAAATTAAGTTGAAACCAGTAGAGCAGCGTACAAGTTTTTTAATGAAATCAAACTAGTTTTGCAATGCCAATGTTTTACAAACCATGATTGAGATTTTTCTTCATGAGCAAGTGTCAGAATGGAGTTTAAACTAGATCAACCTAAGCAGCTCAGCTCCTGTCTCACTTGAAAGGAAGAGGTTGTCAACGTACTGTAGAACAGCTTTAGCCGCAGTAACGTACTTCTGAATAGGCTCCTTCACTGACTCTTCTAATAAAAGTAAAGAAAATTGAGAAGAACAAAATCAAAACCATCTAATTAATTTTCAAAGATTTTGAATATGTTGTTATCATTAACAGCGATTATCAGATATCAAACAATAGCAAGATCAGAACTCAGATATCGAAAATAAACTATTATTATTGTGTGTCAATAGCGGTATAGGAATTTCCTTTACCTAGGCCCTTAACCTGGTTAAGGTTAGTACAAATATACAAATAAATAGAAGAATAGCACGGCCAATTTCAGCCAAACATGATGAAACATGCCCTTGACATAAGTTTAATGGGAATTGGTTATTGAAATGGTCAGGTTCAGAGTTACTAAAATTCATATTTGACAAAATCAGGTTTCATAAAATATAAAGAATAATCGAAAGATTAAACTAAGAACTCTTGGAATAAAATAGTGATTTACAAAGTGAAATTTATTTTATGACTTTGTATAACTTTAGATTGTTTTATGGAGGGGTCAAATGATAATATAATATAATCTTGGGATATAATTTAATTAATGAAATCTAGAGTACAATTATCTCTATATATTAAGAGGATTCAGAAAATTAGTTATGACTTTAAAAAATGTCAAAAATACCCCTAATTTAATTAGATAATTTTTATTCTTAAAAAAATAAAATATAGGGTTAAAATTGTAATTTAACAAAATTAAAAAAAAAAAAAAACTAATAGAGAAACTTTTTTCCTAAAAATTAGCACACTTTCTATCTAAAAACTAGCACATATACGTTTGCTGCATTTTTTTTCCCTAAAAACTAGCACACACTAAACTCAGTAGTTTACTCCATTTTAAATCCTAAATTTTAGTTTTATAAAAATTCTTTCTAGTGTAATCTCACTGACAATAGATAAATTCAAATTGAAAAATTATATTAAACTCAAAAAAAAAAAAAAAAAAAACCTCATTGCACGCGCAAAGCGCATGTGATAAGACTAGTATTTTCATAATGGTGCTTAAGTATAATTAATTATAACTGTGGATCTATCTTTTTTTTTTATAAACCAGATAATCAAACTTTCATCAAACTAAAAAATCGTTCATACAGGATACATCATACAAAATTTGCTTCTCAATAGCAGGAGGGGTGTCTTCCACCCAAACATTATAATCAGAGACAAACTTGGCATATTTTGCCATGAGGTGTGCTGCAAAATTTTTGGCTCTGTTGATGTGGTTGACTTCCCATGAATCAAACCCACACAGGCTCATTCTTGATCCTTCAATTACCATAAGGATGGAGCTCAGCGCCAAACNTTCTAGACTTTCACAACCTCGCACAGGTCATATTTGTCATACCTCCCTATACCTCTAGCCCGTAGTTGGTACTTAGTTGGGAATATATTCGAACATGCTCTCGACATAAACATTTTCACCTTGTTTGGGCAGTTCAAACTCTATATTAGTTTCCATAGACTTCGCATGCCACCAGTGTTTGAGCATTCCCCCCATTCCGATTTGTGATGAGCTTCTCTCAGTAGAGTTTGAGCCACCTTATAGGCGCTGTTGACAGTAAATTTACCCATTGGTGTCCATGCCCAAATAAAAAAGTTCCTAGGTAGCTGAGGACTTGTGGGGAGGCCTAGGATAACTTGGGCTTGATGTGGTAGAAAGATACTCCTTAATTTGGCAACATCCCCAGGTACCCCGCTCCTTATCAATGAGGTTTGTCACTAATTTAGATTCAGCTTGAGGGGGTTTCGGGCTTACTACTCTGAATGAATTCAGGGTTGGAAGCCATCGATCTTTCCAAATACTCACTTGCTCTCCATTGCCAATAACCCACCTTGATCCTTTCTTGACAATCATCATTGTTGCCATAATGCTCTTCTAAGCATAGGAGGGCCTTTTACCCAATTTGGCTTCCAAAAAAGAGCACTTTGCAAAATATTTAGCCCTGAAGACTCTATGGACTAGGGAGTACTGATTTTTCAACACTTTTATTACCTAATCACATTCCTCCATGGAGGCTTTACAAAACACTATGCCATCATTCGCAAAAAGCAAGTGGGAAATTCGTGGAGCTCCTCTACTCACGGCAACCCCCTTCAAGTGGCCTTCCCTCTCTTCCTTCTTAGCATGGCAGACAACCCCTCGGCACATAGCAAGAAAAGATAAGGGGAAATAGGGTCCCCTTGTCTCAGCCCTCTAGTCGGGGTGATTTTTCCTTTTGCTTCACCATTGATTAAAATCGAATACTCCACAGTACCCACACACATCATAATGAGAGAGATCCACCTTTTATTAAAGCCCATCTTCCTCATCATAGCCTCCAAATACGCCCATTCAACCCTATCATAGGCTTTGCTCATATTGAGCTACACCGCCATAAGGGCTTCTTTCCCCTTCCTCCTTTGGTCTAGACTATACATCGTTTCAAGCACCACCAATACATTTTCCGAGATAAGCCTATCCGGTATGAAAGCACTTTGGGACTCATCAATAACCTTTGCCAATATACCTTTGAGCCTATTAGCAAGTACTTTAGAAATTAACTTGTAAGTAATATTGCATAGGCTAATGGGATGATACTCTGTAATTTTTTGGGGGATTTCACCTTAGGGATGAGGCAGATATATGTTTCATTAATTCCACAGGGCATCACACTAGAATTGAGCGTATCTAGAACACATGTTAACATTTCAGGGCCTACAATATCCCAATATTGTTGGCAAAAGATAGGGGACATACCGTTTGGCCCCGAGGCCTTTGTGGGGTGCATCTGTTTGAGAGCTCACCTTACCTCCTCAGCCTTGAACTCTACTAACAGCTTCACATTCATCTCTTGAGATACCCTTTGATTAATGATGCATAAACTTGCATCAAAATTAGATGGGTGATCTGACTTGAAGATCATCTCAAAGTATTCTAAGATGGTGCTTTCAATATCTTCCTGATTTTCCTGCCAAACTCCCTCTGCATTTAGTAAGCCACCTATTCTATTTCTCCGCCGTCTCCGGCTAGCTGTGGCGTGGAAGAACTTGGTATTGCGATCCTCCCATTTAATCCATGATGCTCTGGACTCTGATTCCATATAATCTCCTCTCTAGTCAGCGTTTCGTTAATATCTTTTTTTAGCTCATGAATTTCCTCTGCTTATTGTGCAAACTATTAAGAGCTTCAAGTTGTTGAAGTCTGTCCTGTTTTTGTTTGATGGACCGATTCACATTCCTGAAAACCTTCCAATTCCACCTCTGTAGACTCACTTGGCATCTCTTCAACCTGTCCATGATGTTGCACCCCGATCCTCTACGGTATGGGTCCCATACCTCTTCCCCCACATCCTTGCAACCATCCTCCCTCACCCACATTGCCTCTAAGAGAAAACGTTTCCTTACCGTTTATCTTGGTTGTCCATTCTTCATAATTAGTGTAAGTAAACAATGATCAGAGCTAGACATGGACCTGTGATACACTTTGGCATCTGGAAAGAGCTCCAACCAGCTTGAATTTGCTACCATTCGGTCTAGTCTGAGCAAAGTCCTTTGTTCCCCAAACTGCCCATTGCACCATGTAAAGTGTTGCCCAACAAAACCGAAGTCGACGAGGCCGCACCTACTCAGGCATTCCCTAAAACCCTCCATCTGTTTCATCTCCCTTTCCATCCACCCAAGTTTCTCATGTTGATGCATGATCTCGTTGAAATCGCTAAAGACAACCCATAACATTGTGCATTGATCTTTTAGAGCCTCTAGAAGCTGCCATGAGGTATGCCTCTTGCTCATGTCAAAATGTCCATAAAAACTTATGGCCCTCCATGGAGTTTGCATCGACCCATCTCGGATCACCACGTCGATGTGCAAATGTGAACAACTCTTAAAACTTACCTCGGTGTCTTCCCTTCAAATCAAAGTAAGACCTCTACTTCTTCCGTCACTTGAAACTATAATCCCTTGTGTGAAATTAATTTTGTGTTAGATCCCCTTTATTCTACTTGCGCCGGCATTTGTTTCCGATAGGAAAACCAGTAGCGGATCCTTCTCCTTCACCGCATTGGTGAGATTTTGAATTGCTGGGGAGGACCTGAGACCCCGACAGTTCTAAACAAGGATGCTCATAAGGCTCGGCAGGGCTGCTCTGCAGCCGCCGCAATACCGCCATCCCTGTGATCTACCTCTCTATTTTGTTCCTCGCACCCTAGGATTCCAACACTCTGTTTCTTGCTCTTTCTTCGTTTCAGGTCAGATATGAATGGGTCTAATTCTTCTAAGGGAGTTGGGCCCTCCCGTTTTTGGTTTTTTTGGCTTTCCTCTCCCTTGGGCATATTCGGTTTCACTTCTCTGGCCTTCCTTTTCTAGTGCCCACTCATTAGGCCCAGTTTGGAAGTGACCCAACCATTAGTTAGATTGTAACACATAGCCATCGGGCCCATATCAGATTCCTGACTTGTTGGGCTCTCCTCGCCATTTTTTAAAGTTGGCGCCAAAGTAAATTTAAAAACGGCCTCTTTATCTGGTGTGAGTGACTGCTCCCATTTCATGCGTGACGTCTGGTCTCCCTCGTTAGTGGGTAAGTTTGAGGTACTTGCACTCGTTTGGGCTTTCTTATCAACCTACTTTCCACTCCCCTCGTTGCCCTTTCCTTTTTCGTGCAAAACATTCCCAGGTTGATAGGATAGCTCATGGTTTGACTTCTCCAATGCTTAATGCTTTTGTTACATCTTCCTGAGTTGCCAACACTAAGACATAAGCCCTACTACTATCGCATGAAGTTCAAGGCTCTTAGTTGTTGTCGCTCTCTTTTCCGATTTGCCACAAATTGCTTCCTTCCTTTTCTTTAGACCATTGCCTATACTCTATTTTTCCCACTCCATTCCACCCATTCGACTTGGCTCACCTCTCAACTAGGCCCCATACTTCAGCTGTTCCTTATCATCCTGGTAGTTTGTATCCATTGGCTCAAAACAGTCCCTTATTGTGTGACTAAGTAAACCACACCTGTAGCAAAAATTGGGGAGTCTTTCATATTTGAATTGTATCCATCTACTTTCCCTGCCTTCTATGGTGACCTTCTTCCCACGCACAAGGTTTTTGGTGATATCAATTCTAACCCTAACCTGAAGGTATTTACCTCATTGGACACCTGTATCGGCAACGTCCACCTCCATCATAGATCCCAGTTTAGACCCAATTGCCCACGCTGTTTCTTTGGTTTTGCACTTCAAAAGCAGGTTAAAAGTCTGGACCCAAAACGGGGACCATTTCAGTTCCATCTCTCTCGGTGTTAACTCCCTCTCAAACTCTTGGATAAGCATGAGTTGTTTCTCATAGCTCCATGGTGACATATCCATCACTCTCTTCTTGTCTCTTTCGTCCCCAAACTCCACAAGGAACAGGTCGCCTTTAAGCTCACTTAAGTTAACCCCTTTACTCGGCTTCCGTAGCATTCTTAGATTTTTCCTTAGAGCTTCCACACTAATACTTCTGTGGGAAAGTATTTTTAGGACTGCACATAACCTTCCCCGTTCCCTAGCCGCTTTAGTACTGCTATATCCTAAAGCAATGCCCTCATCCTCCTCCTCTGTGAAGGACAGCTTCCTCTAGAGTTCTTCTAGTTCTTCTGCCATAGCCCACCACTTCAGTCACCCCTTCCTTCACGCCCCCATATTACCAATATCCCTACCTCCAACCCCTATGCTATTGAAGGAAAAAGGTAGGACCCTAGCACGACCTCACTCAGTGGAGGTCACACCACTTCTTGCAAGGAGCAAGAACCTCATTGCTTCTATGTGCCTTAAGAGCCCGAGAGCACCATATTTTCCCTTATTAAAGATTGGTTGATTTCACTTAGTGGCCTTTAGGTGTTTGATTGAATGGACGAGGTTCACTTGAATTGGTGAGTGATACTATAGATCTATCAAGAGTTGATAGGAGCGCCCGAAACTCATTGAAGATAAACTTTATTTAATCTTTTGGTCTCATCTCTAACTACAAACAAAAGCCCAATTAGGCGGGCCCAAAAATTAACCCAAATATTAGTTAGTAACAATTATTATTATTTTTTTTGAGAAAAGTTAGTAACAATTATTTAATAAACGTTATCACAGCAGTTTTCTAACGTATGTTAAAAATTTAGATGAGAATTGTTCTCTTCTATGCATTTTTTTTCACACAAGAAAAAAATTACAAAAGAGAAAGAAAATTCTTCAAGGTTGCCGTCCCAAAACAAGCCACCCAAAAAACTAAATTATTTCTTTCATATTGAAACCGTTCAGCAGCCAACTTCTCTTTAGCAAACCCACCGGACCCCCACCAACTTCTAGTGGCAGACCCACGGCCGGAAATACGCCAAGACCGTTGCCGTCTACTGCCAAAGGACAATCCCCATTACCGAAAAGACCTCAGATTTCTCAAGATTTGCTTCCTCAGATAATTTACTCCTTTTCTTTTCCCATTTCGTAAATTTTAATTGTGTTTTCTTCAACTTTAAAATCATTTTGTTGGGTTCACTTGGTTTGCCTTTGTAACTCACGTTGTCTTTACCTTCAATTGCTTTATTTTTGGGTTTGTACTAAATTATTACTCCTTTTCTTTTCCCATTTCGTAAATTTTAATTGTGTTTTCTTCAACTTTAAAATCATTTTGTTGGGTTCACTTGGTTTGCCTTTGTAACTCACGTTGTCTTTACCTTCAATTGCTTTATTTTTGGGTTTGTACTAAATTAGTACGAACAGACTAGAAACTAGAAAGAATATGGGATGAAATTAGGTTGTAGTTATGAAATTTATGGAAATTGGAAAAAAAGATAAAAACTAATGAATGAAAACGATAATGGCAAGAGACACAAAATAATGGGTTTGTATGCTGGGTGTGTTTAAGGGTTTGTCCACCGTAAAATTATTGAAACCCAGTTTATTTACGAAATGTTTGCAGTCTTGGCAGCGCTGTGATGGTGTTGGTGTATGGCCATGGCGGTGGCGGCTCTGCTATGGGAAGAGGCCAGCAGTCCGGTGGGTTTGACAAGAGAGGTTGGTTGCGAAGAGAATAATAAATTGGGTATTTTTAGGTGGTTTGGATATTTTTTCTGACACGTGTCTTGCATCCAGATAAAACAGGAGGAAATGGGAGAGATTTGAACGGGAGGGGAGCCTTTTGACAATTGGAGCCCACTCTCAAGGGTTACTGTGGAAATGTGATGAAGATCTGAAGAAAGGTAGGCGTTTCAACCCATCAATCTAAGATTCAAAGTTCATGGGTTATCTTGTATTGTGGAAATAGATCCTATTGTGTTCCTCTGTTTTAGTTTTGTATGTGATGCAAACCGGATGTTATCCAATAATTGGAAGTAGAGCCTACTCCTATTTCATACTTGAATAATATGTTATTTGAGTTTTAGATCTAAAGAAAAGTTGTTTCCGTGAAGTTTAATTTTCTGCATAAATATGATATTGAACATGATGTTTGATATGGATACATGTTGGGTTTTGTTAATCTTTTTGATAGATTGATAGTATAACATGTTTCTATTTGTTTTACTTAAGATTCAAGTTGTTTTCTTGAAGTTTAATTTTTTGCAGAAACTTTTCTACATAATTATGATTTTGATCGTTTTATTTGATATAGATACATGTTGAGTTTTGATGATCTATTTATTGATTGATAGTATAACATGTTTCTATATGTTTTGTATAAGAATCAAGCATAAAATATGTATGTTAGTTGTTGTTTCGTGAGCTTGATGATGAACATGTTCTTGATGTTGTTGATTCAAATTTGGTTTTGAAGAGCGTGCTTGATGATCTTTGATTTAGTAATTGATTGTTTTCAAAGGTCTTTTTGATGTAAGATCAATTATTGAATCATATTTTACAATGCCCATTTGAAATCTTGAAAGAAACCTTTTTCTTAAAGTGTTTAAGATCTTGATTTCTTACTTTTCTTGGTTGCCTTGATTTTATAATATTCACGTTGCCATGATGTGACTTAGTCACATCTCACCGATTCTAAACAATTAAACACAATTTGATGTGAAGGGTCAAATTTGTGATAAGATCACAACGATTCTAAGACAATGCACTTGTTTAAAATTTCTAGTGGGAGAGGGATGGGGTTGAATCTCACAGCCTCCATTGTTGGTTCATAGTGACGTGGGGTAAACATGTCATCTCAGCCTCGAGCCTTACGTTTCATGTAAAGGGTGTTTATTTCATGGTACTACAAGATTGAACTTCCTGGTTTATAGTGGTGTGGAAAAACACCTCTTGACCTCAAACCTTGGATGCTATCAATGTACTACAAGATTAAAGCTTGTAGTGGTTGATGAAATGTGGCTACACAGAGTCATGGAGTACACTAGACTAAGTTTGATAGTATCCTCTATATTGAGTTCTTGGTATTATTACTTAGAGGCTAAAGGAAGAGTGGCTAATTTTTTTTTTTTTTGGGTAAGAACATACCATGATAGCATTAATGATGAGAATAGTTCTTGCTTGCTCATAGTATTCACTCTAAGCTAAGGGATATTGATTGCGGGAATGGGTTGTTGTTGTACCTAATATGATATAGTTTATAGGTTCCATATTATATGGTCAAGATGCAAAATTATAATGTTCTTGTAATAATGTTCATAGTCTCAAACTAAAAGTTGTCATAAATTTTAGTACTCTAGCTACTACTCTTATTTAAATTATATTGACTAGGAAATAATTTTGGACATTGTGCTCAAAAGGGTTGAAGGACACAAATTTGTTTCTATTCAGCATTGTAATATATTTTTCCTATGTATGATGCATCTGTGGAGGATAGTTAATGATTTGATTGTACATTCGTTGAAATGCTAATATGTTTCATTAACTTTCTTTTCAATTGTGCTATAACATGATATGGAAGAGTAAGCACTAGTTTTATATTTTATTTTAAGTCTGAATGAGTTGTTTGGTTTGTATTATTGCGTTGTTGGGCAAGTCACGATATAAAGCCTATTGAATGCTAAGAAAGACATAGGAATTCTAGTTTTATGTCATTTTTTGAAAATGATCTAACCCTTGAATGAATTGGAGTACTAAGATGTAGATATTAATTGTTAATGTGGATATGATTCACTATTCCCTACTATAATCATTTGATCAATTTATATTTTTTCCAAAATAAATAAAATCATTTTTATATTGTCAAAACTGATGAGTGGATTCTATGCGATAGAAGACATTCCAAAAGTCGAGACTATGGTCAATATGGAGTAGGCTTCTACTTCTAAGCCTTAATCGAAAGGTAAGGGTGGTGAGAAGAAGAAGGATAATACCAAACTGCTAGACAAAGGGAAGTACTTAGGTACAGTAGGTAGGTGCTATTCTTTAGGTTCTCCTCTTAAAATTCTACCTTGTGGTTTTTGTCTCATAGTATGAAAGTGTATTTTTTAGTTAAATAGTCACATGACTGAATTTTAATAGGAAAATGTAAGGAATAGCACTTAAGATACTATACATAAGTTTTGTCCCTAAACAAATTAGTTGCCTTAGAAGTTGCCAACAATGAAATTAGACTGAAAATTAAGACTAAAAAGAAAATGTTTACATTGTGGTGAGGCTAAGCACAGTAATAAGAATTTTCCAAGATTGTGATCTAGAAGGAAACTTACATATTTTAGAGAAAGTTTTCATCCTCTAGTATTGTATGTTTTGGCACTTAAGTCTAGAAATTATTAATTCAAAAGGAATTCAAAAAATGGTGAAAGTTTGGAGAGTAATTTGATCAATATCTCCTTTATTGTAAATGAACATTATGCCAATGACTCGTTGAAGTCGGTGCATTCAAAGAGAAGTAGGAATCTTTTAGAAATGGTAAAGTACATGAAGATTTATTCTACTTATTTCTTCTAGGAGATAAGCCCTAGTCACTACCATACACTTTCTAAAGTTGGTTCCAAAAGTTTGTTCCCAAGACACTTGTTGAGTGGTGGATTGAGGGAAAGCCCAGCACATGATAGTTACACATTTCAGGATGTCAAGCATATATTTAGAAAGGTGGATCTAATATGGAAATGATTTTTTGGCCTGTAGCCTTGCTTAATTCTATCTAAATTCACTTAACCATTATATTTCATTTGGATGAAATATGGAAATGAACATCAAGAAAACTTTTCTTAATAAAAATCTTGAGGAAGACATCTTCATGATGTGGCCAAAATAATTTATATGAAATAACTAATTGCATATAGTATGCAAAATGCAAACGTCCATTTATAGACTAAAGCAAGCATCTAAATCATGGACTATTAGATTTGATCAGGCAATCAAGTTGATTGATTTTGATTAAAGTCTTGATAGGCCATTTGTGTGCAAGAGCTATCAAGATGGATGGAGTAATAAATTCATTAGTGTTGTATGTTGATGACATTATAATTATTGACAACAATGTAGAGATATTATCATCAACATAATATTTGTTGTCAAAATTAGTTTGATATGAAGTACTTGGGTAAGGCTAGTCACATTCTAAGGATCAAGCTCTAGCAAGATTCACAAATTAGGATGTTGGGACTATCCCAAACTACTTAAATATATTGGATTTTGACCAACTATAGCATGTGATACTTAAAGAAAAAATTGCTTCATTTAGTATATGGAGTTCCTCTATGAAGGATTGATATCTTCAAACATAAAAAGGAAGAGCATATGAAGACGATTCCTTATCTTCGTTAATAGGAAGTCTCAGGTATGCTATCTTATATACCAGGCTATATATCTATTATGCAGTGAGTATGGTAAGCAATAAAGCATATACTCTAGTATCTTAGGAAAACATGAGATTGTATGCTTGTCCGCCAAAGTGAGGAATTGATAGTCACTAGTTGCAACTCCGATTTCTAGTTTGAGTGTAATTCATGAAAAATCAAAAATCGATTCATGATACTATTCACGTTTTGACAACTATGCATGAGATACATAGTATGTGCTTTGGTCATGGGGATATGATTTTCATGTAGAAGATCAAAATCACAAGTTTTTTGCAAACTTAAAACCCTTGATAAAATTAGGCATTCCATTTGCAAGATTATAACATATTAACTAAGATAATTTATCTTAGTCATGGATGTAGAGACTTATAGTAGATTTGTTGGTATGTTTTAAGTTTTTAAGACACATAGAAAAGGACCAAGGTCAGATTGTTTTATTAACAATTGTCAACGAAATAATAAATCTCACAACCTCTATTTTCATGGACTTTCAATTCTGGGAGGGCGGTGAACCCGATCATTAAATGTAAGTTGCTTTGATGTATTAGGACTGAGATCTCAAATTAATTGTCAAAACTTCAATATGTAGGGCAATTTATATAGTGTTGAGAGAACACATATTCTCAAGACAGAATCATTAATCTTGATAAGAGACACGACACATCCCTTTAAAAAAAATTTGATAGGAATTGATTATTCAAAATGTTGCGCCCAACCATTTTAGTAAAAAATTACTAAATTTTATAATTAATGAATTTAAATGTCGTAAAATATAAGACTAACTGAAAGATTAAACTAGAGACTCATGGAATAAAATAATGATTTATGAAGTGACAATTATTTTATGACTTTGTATCACTATGGATGGTTTCATAGAGGGGTCAAATGGTAATATAATAAAATCTTGTAATATAATTTAATTAATAAAGTTTATAGTGCAATTATATTTTCTTAGTGGTGTTAAATATAATTAATAATAATTTTAAATTTGTCAAAAGTTGACAAGAGCCAATAACACATTGAAGCTAGAGTTTTATTACATCTTTTTGTCCCATCTCAAGTCATAAACTAAAGTCACAAACTAAAGCCTAATTGGACTGGCCCAAAAGCTAATTCAATTATTAGTTAGCAATGGTTATTTAATAAAGAAAAACTTACTATTGCAGTAGCAATTTTTCTAACGTACATTGAAAATTAAAATGAGATTTGTTCTCTTCTATTCATTCTTTGTCACACAAGATGTACAAAGGAAGAAGGGACATTCTTCTTCAAGGTTTTTGAGAATTAGAGTCCACTCTCTAAGGCTACTGTGGAATTGAGGTGAAGATCTAAAGCAAGGTATGTGTTTCAAACCATCAATCTAGGATTCAAAGTTCATGTATTATCTTGTATTGTAGAAGTCGATCCTCTTTTTTTTTGCTATTTTTGTTTTGTATGTGATGCAAACTGAATTTTATCCAACAATTGTGTGAAAAATATTAGCTAATTGACCATCAGAGGCATTGGGGTGGAGCTGTAAATTACCTTAAAGGAGATGATAATGAATGAAATGATAATCAAATTGAATATGTTTGTTGTACTTGTGAAACACATTATTGTGAGCAGAGGGGTGATAGAAAAGAGAAGAACAAACATATCTTGTAAGAGCCAATGCAAACAAAGGAGCTTATAAGTAGTACTCAACCTATATGTTTGGGATAGATGCGGAAGCGGGACACCACAAAACAACTCTCTATCATCAATATTAAGTCAAGTGTTAGGCGTTCTTGGTGTGTCACGTCTTGTTCTAAATACGACTAGCTGAGAGAAGAGACAAGAGGCATATTTTGCCTCTGTTATATAATACCCATGAGTGGTGTCTATTACACACACTCTAGTGTACACATAATACACACAAGTCACAATTTATAAGAAAATCATGTGACTTGTACGTAGTGTGTACACTAGAGTGCGTGCTCTAGCAATTATCCTAATACCCACTGTAGAAGGAAACCTCGAGAATAAAAAAGTAGCTGATGGAGTTGTGGTCTTTAATCTTAAATTGCTAAGAAACTTTTTGAGCTTTTGGATACCACGAATTTCATCTCCAATTATAATCATCTCATTAAAATACTCTAGCAATATGAAGTAATGCTTTAGTTTTAGAGTTTTAGTAGTATAACCTTTATTAGGAGCTTTATCTAAAAAATTATTTAGCATTTTTAAGGTCTGTTTGGGATCCGTTTATTTTGCTGAAACTGAAAACTTTTTGCTGAAAGTACTATAGATAAAAGTAAAAGTTAGCTAAATAGTAAAATAAGCTGAATAGTAAAATAAGTTGACTTTTTAAGCTAGAGCCAAACGCACACTTAGTATTTGGAAAATTATAATGAATAATGAACCTTTACTGGATGAAGCTCCATTAGGTTCTCCTAAGTGAGTGGAATGGAGAAATTTGGGAGCTAGTGTGTTGTTAGTGTTGTGAAATCAAGCAAATGTATGAAACTTTAGTTAAAAGATGATTGTTTGTATTATTTGTTGTTGGTTTAGGGGTGTAAACTTTGATATCTTATAACTTATAAAACTATATGTGATTGTTGAATATTAGCTATAATATACTATGTTAAATATGCTAGAATAGATGTGGAAGCGGAATCATAAAATAAAGAATAAAAAAATACGAAAGTTAAGTGGTACAGCTTGACAGTATACGTCCATGAAGGAAACCTTAAGGACTGTATCTTTATTATATGAGAGTGTAACACAATTCCTGTGTTACAATAAACACTAACATGAGTATATATATTGTGGGTTCCAGTTAACTCAACTAGTAAAGTCTCTAATGGTTGAATAAAAGTAGATATGGCAAAACAGATCAGAATTTTCTGAACCGACCTGACCTGCAACTCGAACCATTTTTTAAAACTTTTCTTTTTTTAGTAAAAAAATTAATAAAATTAAGGCAATATTGGTTTAATTGTTTGTTGTGAGCTTTAATGAAATAATTGAGACATTTACATAACTGCATGCAAATAATTAAAAGATGAATGGTTGAGTATTTTGTAATGAGTAAAGATTTTTAGATATTAAATAACAAAGTATATACCAAGATAATCTGGTTACAGTAGAGTTATAAATATAGATTTAAAATTGTAGACATGTGTGAGAAACATTCATAAGTGTAAAGATAGTGAAGCCAAAGTATCAAATTAGCATAAATTATGAATGTTTATACTTATTTTTTTACAATATATGTCCAAAATAAATGATTTTTCCAAATAAATTATGATATTTTCTAGAGTGTGTTTTTCTTAACAATGCTATGATATTCATAAAAGAATCCATGTATAAATAAGTAAATAATCAAATTTTAATGTATTCTCAAATTGAAATAGAGTGCCAACCATAATTGATAATAGATTTATAAAATTAATTTTCAAGATTTTAAATTTCTTATATATTTTTATTCTTTGTCAAATGAGTTATCTAATAAGTCATTTGTAATTTTTTTTTTTATATTTTGGAATGTTGATATTGTATACAAATAAAATGTGTATTTGTTTTACTTATCTTTGTGTTATTTTGTTTTAGGTAGCAATGTTAGGATTTGTATAATTTTAAAATTATTGAATAAGTATTAATAAGTTTAACTGAGTTCATTCTAGATATAAGTGGTGAATTTAAAGTAATGTATTTTACATCAAGTAATTTGTTGCATAACTTTTCGAATGACAAATACATGTTTTCTTTATAAAAAAAAAAAAAAAAATCATGTGAAAAATACGGGCCAACCCGACCCACCCGTTTGCCATGTCTAAGAGGTCTGGGGTTAAACTTCCGTCTATGCCATAGGTTGAAACTTTCTAAAATATATATATATATATATATACACACATATATAGTAAGTTAAACGCTAGAGTTAACAGACTTTTAGTACAAGTAGAAAACTTATCTTGCACATAAAGTAGGATTGGGTTTGAGCCTATGCTATTGGGTTATGCTTTTAGTGCAACAAATGATTAATTTGTGTCTACAATCAATGCTTGAGGCAAGTGTATCAACTCCTCATTTCAAGCATACGCTATCAAGATTACAAATGTAAGAAACTGGCAATGTAACATGGAATACTTACCATCTTCATTTAACAACTGCAATATGAGGTCGTTAGAAGGAAGTCTTTCCAATGCAGCAATCACGGCTTTTTTCGACAGACCAATAGACAAAATAAATCCGTCACTAGAAGTCCATCCATGGTATGGAGCAAAAACTTGCTCATAAGCTACAGAAAATATCTCAGCGAGTGATTTTCTCCTGTCACGTTGGAAGTCATTATATATGTTTAAATAAAAGCATCTATGAAAGAATAGTATGCATACAAATCCAATTGACTTATTATATGATAAAAATGTATTTTACTTCGTTATATGGATAAAATGGATTTGATATCTTTTGTCCTTTTAGGAGAAGTCGCGTTCAACTTTGAATATTAATATCATTTTATTAAGGAAAATTACATTTTACCATCTTAAACTATATCCCATATTATACTTTATACCCTAAACTTTTCGAATATGCATTTTATATTCTAAACTATGACCTTTATTATACTTTGCACTCCGACATTAAGTTTGCTGTTAACTTGGATAAAAATTCAAAGTTTAGGGTGACAAAATATAATTTATTTTTTGTTTTTAAAGCATTGAGAAGATGGGCAATTAAGATGGTGCTATATTTTTGTATTCAAGTTAACAGTAAACTTGATGTCGGGGTGTAAAGTGTAACAATGATCATAGTTTAGGGTATAAAACGTGCATTCGAAAAGTTTAGGGTACAAAGTGTAATCAAGAGCATTATTTAGGGTAGTAATATGTAATTTCCTCCATTTTATTATGTTGTATATAATTATATTCAACAAAGAGACAAGATACATAGAGAGTCCGTCTAATCCTTAGGAAATTTAAATCTAGAAATTTACCACTTTAAAATTTAAACATACAAAAGTTGAAATTCCTAGAGTTAACATTGTTCTTACAAATGTGTTTAAAAATTAAATTCATTCCATACTTTAAATAATTTACATTTCAAAAGCAATCTTTAATTAATCAATCTGCACCAGTCAAGCAATTTTGTAGGAGTCAATCATGGATAGGAGATTTGTGCAGAGAAGAAGTCTGCTAGAAAGAGTATCCAATTGGGATTAGAGACTAGCTATTATATAGGTCAATAGCTTGTGCTATGGGTAGATACTTCAAGATAGGGTAAGATTCCTTATATTTGTAAGCTCATTCTTTTATAGTGGATTCTTAAGTAGTGTTGACCTATATAAAATCACCAGTTAGGGTTTTCTTGTGAAGGTTTTCCTCATTATAACCATATTGTCATGTCAAATTTATTTTCTGTTGTACTTAACTCTAAATTGGCGATTCGGTTGTGCCTTAATTGAATCTTGCATGTAAGTAGACTAAATAATTAACTTATGTAATTGATTAATTTAACCGAGGTTAAATTTTAATCTAACAAATAGTATCAAAGTGGGCACACTCTTATTAGGTTTAATCTTTACTGTGTGATCCATGACCCTTGTTCATCATGGGTTATGGACAATCTGGACAATTACTTTTGAATCTCTGATTCCACCATATTTTGATGGAACTAATTATGCTTATTGGAAAGTTCACATTAAAGCCTTTTTGAAATCTTTGAAAGAAAAATTTTGGTTGTCTATAGATCTAGATCTAAGATGGAAAAATTCTAAGGAAGAATAGGCTAAATGGGATGATGAGAAGAACAAAGTAGCCAACTGCAATGGTAGAGCCCTAAGTGCGATTTTCAGTGGCATTTCCCTTGAGGAATGTAAGAAAATCTCTACCTCAATTGTGGCCAAGAAAGTATGGACCAATTTAGAGACCACTTATGAGGGAACCAAGGTCGTGAATGCCTCTAAACTGTAGATGCTCACAACTAGTTTTGAGGGAATTAGGATGGGTGAGGATGAGAATTCTGATGAGTTCTTTGCTAACTCAAGGATATAATAAACTCTGCCTACAACTTAAGAGGAACCATATAAGAACCTAAGATTTTTAGAAAAATCCTTAGGTTTCTCCCTAAGCAGTTTCATGCTAAGACTACAGTTATAGAGGAAGCTAAGGACATATATAAAATTCTTGTTTCTGAAATTGTAGGAAACCTTCAAACTTATGAGATGGGACTAGGTAAGCCAGGTAAGAACAAGACTATGGCCCTTGAGATCATAGATGAGGAATATGATTTTTTTGATGATGAGCTATCAAGAGCAAAGGGTCTTTTCACTAGACAGCTTAAGAAGTTTCTGAAAAATGCCAAAGTTAAGGGTAAGGATAGAGCCCCTAAAAAGTCGAACTCCAATAATGACACCAATGATTGACCTTAGAAGGAGTATAAGGAAGTTGATCAGTCCTCAAGTCAACCCGTAGGACAAAAGTGCTTTGGATGTCAAGGTTATGGTCATATGAAACAAGAGTGTCCTACTTACCTCAAGTCTACAGGGAAGAGTAAAGCCTTAGCTGCCACCTTAAGTTTCATCTAACTAGAGAGTGATTATGATAGTGATCAAGAGGCAAAATATATGGCTTTTATTGCTATTGTTAAGAGGAAGAAGAGAAGGTTGAGGTTGAAATGGAGGTTCAGGGTGAATCCAATAAGGAGAATCTATTTGAGAAGCCTGATGATCAGGATGATATTCAGGTTGCCTAAGAAATTATTAGAACAAGAATTCTTTGAAATATGAAAAACTTTATTGTCTAGCCTTGAAGAAGATTAGTGAGGTTGATCTTAAGACGGAGAATTTGTCAACCAAGATAGATGAGGGTAATCAAGCCATAGGAACCTTTAGATTTGAGAACACCACCTTTGTGAAAAATGTGAAGACTCTAGACATTGAACTTAGTAAAGCCCATTCCCAATTAGAAAGAATGTCTAGTTCTAAGTTTGATGAGATGTTAAGTGTTCAGAAATACAGTTTTGATAAAGCTAGTTTAGGATATGATGGATCTAACTCTTCTATTCCTATTACATCTAAGCTAAATGGCCCTCGTGTTGGCTTAGTACCGCAATCTGAGAAGTCTAAACTTGAAGGTGAAAAACCTAAGGTCAATAAAGGCAAATTTGTTCTTGGAAGTCCTCACAAGAAAAATCATTGTTCTACTCCCAAGAGAAACTCTTAGTCGAAGAGATCTCACTTTGCCACCACTATGTTGCAGTTGGACACACCTATCCAAATTGCTTCAAATGGCTTGCTAGCTAAAAGAAGAATGGTGTGCCGAATAATAGAGGTTAAAATAAGACACAAGACTTGGTGCATTTGCTTGGTGAGCTGATTAAGGCGTAGATCCTTTTAACTCAATTTTGAGGGAATTTGAATCCTCCTAGACTTTTTCTAACTCAATCTCAGAAGAAGAAGACCTCTTCCATTACATAGTCTACTCCTAAGACTGAGTTGGTGGAGAAGATTGCTACTGCTTAACCCTTCGATGCTTGTCCGTGGTTCAATTCTTCCTATCTTTTCTTGGACCTCATCCGTGCATGTCTTCTTATTATGGGTTTTTGTGCATTCTTTCAAGAAATACATGTTTTTATGTACATTTGGTTAGCCAATGAACATTGATTCATGTTTGTGTTGTTTCTTTATATGACCATAGACTAGGAGACTGACATGAATACTCTAAATCTGTGTCACTCATTTTAATGAGAAGGAATAGAAAATTTTAAGAGAAAGACATAAATAGTCATCTCACTAGGAAAATTTGTAAATCTAAATAAACACTTGTGTGCAAATGATAAAAGTCAAGCTAAGTAAAAGGTGAAGCATTTCATAGCAAGAAAATGGTGTATATTGCAATAAAACATAATAATGGATTGTTTCTTTTCTATGTTCTTTATGCTCATGTAGTTAAATATGATTGTGCTTTGAGCTAGATAGCATTGAATACTACATATGCACTAGTTAAAATTTCAAATAGTTTAGGAGATGTGAGAATTATAGGATATACCTCAAAGGTGATAATTTCCATCAAACTGTTATAACTAAGATGTAAGTGTGTATGTCTCTCTCACTAGTTCACTTCACCTCTTTTATGACATATACTCACTTGCAAATGTTTTCAAATATCCATACATAGTCTTTGCTAATTTTGTTACGTGACTAAGTCAATGTGGTTGGCCGTGTAAAGTGATGCATGTGCTTGTAAAGCATGCTAAACAGTTTGGGCTTGATTTCACGATAACATTGAATAGATGGTTTAGTTGTATATGCTTGATTTGTGTTTGGAAGAAATTGCTTAGAGTCAATGTTGTTTCCATGATGTTTGAAATGAGTTGGAGTCTTTAATTGAGTTCATCATGCATATTTTAAACTCTATTTGTTGAGGTTAGTTTTGTGGTATTGAGTATAGAAGTGTTGCATGTGTGTCATATTGACTATTGCATAAAACTACATGCCTTGATACCTCCTCAATACCTCTGCAACCTATTTAGCCCTCCTCGATACCTATTCAACTCCATATCGATCCATTGAGCAGATTTAGGCCCCTTATTATTTCTATGATATGTTCTCAATACCTTCTTTGATCAATTGAGCTATCTTGATACTTGTTCAATTCATCGAGCCATTATACCCCATCTACTGTGTCTTCAATACCTGGTTGATACCTGTCTCAATCTATCGAGAACTGTCTCTCAATACCTCTTCGCATTATCGAGCTGCTGGTATTATAAATACCTAAGGCACTTCACCATTCATTTTAAACTCTCTTTAGATTTTCTGTGACACCTTTTGACCCACCAATTCAAGCTTCTCTCTCTCTCTCTCTCTCTCAAATTTGTGGTAATCCCTCTCTAATTATGCATTTATGTCGTGCATTGCATTTTAGATCTAGGGTTTGAAGTTTCATGGATTTTTGAAATTGGGTGGTTTATGTTCAAATTTCTGTAGGGAGAGGGGGTTGTCTCTTTTGGTTAGATTGTTCGGGCATTTTGAACGTTGGTTTGTATGAGGTGCATTTCTAGGTTTGTGTGCATGATTATGTCTTGCATGCTGTAGTGTTGGTTTGGATTGGATTATGATTTTTGAGTTTGGGACACATAATCTAACATGAGCATGCATCATTCAAGCTTTTAATCATTTCATGTTCTTATTATGTTTCTTTTCTTGGTTCTTTTTTCTCTTGAAAAGTATCTATTCCTATAGGTCCCAAGAAAGACACTCCTCGCCGTAATCCTATCTCTTGTTCCTCCAATGCCACCTCTTCTGAGCCTATAGAGCGTAGGTTCCCTAATTTTAACTACCACCAAGGCTTCAATAAGAAATGTTTTAAATGCCAACCTCACAATGAGTGTCAGATACTCTTGGGTGATCTCACTTGCACTTGTGTGTACCTGAGACTTTCTGCTCTCGTGGTTGAGAATCTCAGTGTGCCCCCATCATTTGCCCCACTTTTCTTGTTCATGAGTTTTACTCTAACATCTCCACAATGGATACTTATGTTCCTATGTTTAACACTCGTGTTAGAGGCATTAGGATCTCTATGACACCAAACTTCTTCCATGAGTTGTTTCATGCTCCTAAGGTTGAGAACCTTGACTATCCTTCTTAATTAGACAACATGACTATCCTTCTTAATTAGACGACATTGGTCCACCTTGTGATGATCTTGGTACATAGTTTTGAGGCTGTATTACCTTTGTGGTATTCTAAATGACATAATTACACAAAATATTTTTAGGAATCCTCGTTTTCTTAACATGATCATGACTTGTGTTCTGACTCCGGTGACTTATTATAACACCATCATTGACACTCGTACTCATTTTCTATTTAGTATTCTTTTCTGGGGTGGGGGGAGGTGTCTATGGAGACCCAAAAAACACAAAGACCTCTAAAGTGAGGTGAGGGGAGGGAGAACCACATCCTAACTAGGCCCCACATTGCCTAAGTAGGGGGAGGTCCTAAGTCTTATATGGAGGGCGTTGAACTCTAATTGGTAAGAGGCCTTTTAAAACCTTTAGAAAGAGGGTTTGTGTCACCCCCAAAGAGGATGATATCTTGCCAATGAAGAGTTCTGGCATGATAAGTTGGTATCAGAGTGGATCCCTATACAACGGAATGGTGGGTAGGTCTCACACGGGGACATGTGGCACTTTAAGGGGGTAGATTATGGAGACCCAAAAGGCCAAAAGACCTCTTAAGTGGGGTGTGGTGAGGGAAAATCAAATCTTAACTAAGTCCCACATTGCCTAAGTATGGGGAGGTCCTAATACTTATATCGAAGGCCTTGGACTCTAATTGGTAAGAGGCCTTTTAAAACCTTAAGAGAGGTTTTATGTAACTCCCAAAGAAAACAATATCTCGCCAATGAAAAGTTAGACCTTATAAGAAGGAATGGTGGGCATGTTCCACACGGGGAAGCGTGGCCCTTCGAGGGGGGTAGATTATGGAGACCTAAAAGGCCAAAAGACCTTTTAAGTGAAGCAAGTTTAGGGAGAATCCAATCTTGATTAAGTCTCACATTTCCTAAGTAGAGTAAGGTCTAAAGCCTTATATGAAGGGCCCTGAACTCTAATTGGTAAAAGGCCTTTTAAAACCTTGTGGGAAAGACTTATTGTCACTCCCAAAGAGGAAAATATCTTGCCAAAGAATTGGGGCGTGACAAAATGGTATTAGTGCCAACCCTTACATGACGGGATGGTGGGTAGGTCCCATAAGGGGACATATGTCCTTTAAGGGGGGTAAATTGTGGAGACCCAAAAGAAAAAAAAAAAAAAAAAAAAAATTTAAGTGTGGTAAAGTGAGGGATAACCAAATCTTGACTATGTCTCACATGCCAAAGTAGGGGTAGATCAAAAACCTTATATGGAGATCCTTGAACTCTAATTAGTGAGCGGTATTTTAAAACCTTAAGGGAGAGGCTTTGTATCACTCCCAAAGATAACAATATCTTGCTAGAGAAGAGTTGAAGTGGTATCAGACAGGACCCTTATACAACGGAATGATGGGTAGATCCTACCCAGGAACGTGTGGCCCTTAAAAGGGGTAGATTGTGGAGACCCAAAATACTAAAAGACCTTTTAAGTGGGGTGGGATGAGGGAGAAGTGAATCTTGACCAAGTCCCACATTGCCTAAATAAGGTGAGGTCCTAAGCCTTATATGGAAGGCCTTGCACACTAATTGGTAAGAGACTTCTTAAAACTTTAAGGAAGACGCTGTATGTTACTCCTAAAGAAAATGATATCTTGCCAATGAAGAGTTGATAAGTAACAAAATGGTATTAGAGTGGATCCTACAAGACAGAGTGGTGGGTAGGTTCCACATAGGGATGTGTGGCCCTTAGAGGGGAAGATTGTGTGGCATCTTCGCATTGGGCATCTCAATTTCAGTGGGCTTAAACTATTATCCACATCAAGCATGGTGCATGGATTGCCTAGTATTGAAAAGCCAAAATATGTATGTGAGATATGCACTCTTGGCAAGCAACAAAGAAGTCCTTTTCTAAGTGGGAGATCATGGAGAGCACCTAACCCATTAGAGTTGGTGCACACGGATATTTGCAGTCCATTTGATCCAATTTCTGTTGGAGGTAATAAATATTTCATCTCCTTTATTGATGATTTTAGTAGAAAATTATGGGTTTATCTTATCAAAGAAAAATCTGCAGCTTTCACTATATTCAAAAGTTTCAAGGCACATGTTGAAGTGGAAAGTGGTTGTAAGATCAAAATACTTAGATTTGACAAAGGTGCTAAGTACATCTCAAATGAATTTTGAGATTATTGCAGGAAAAATGGCATCAAGCAACAGTTTACAACTGCATATACACCACAGCAAAATGGCATTGCAAAGAGGAAAAATCGAACGATCCTTGATATGACAAGGACCATGCTTAAAGAAAAATGTTTGCCAAAGAATTTCTGGGTAGAAGCAGTGGCATGTACAACCTATTTACTCACTCGATGCCCTTCGAAAAGTGTCGAGAATATGACAACAAAACCAAGTGTGTCACACTTAAGAATTTTTAGGTTTATTGCATATGCTCAAGTGCCTGAGACTAAGAGAAAGAAGTTGGATGATCGTGGGGAGAAGTGCATCTTCATTGGGTATAGTGAGGAGTCGAAAGCTTACAAACTCTACAATCCACTTACCAACAAAGTAGTGGTGAGTAGAGATGTCATTTTCAATGAAGAAGAGTCATGGGGATGGAATGATGACATCATAAGTAAAGAGAAGCCACTTGAGTTAGAAAGGCAAGAAGAAGATGTGAATTATGAAGCTTCAGAGAGACCTTCCTCAACACCCCACCACTATGCATTATCAACAGGCACTTCATTAATCCGAAGCCTAGGTAGCATTTCTCCATCTCCAATACCAATCAAAATAAGAGGCCTAGAAGATATCTATGCACAAACTGAAGAGACAAATCTCTTTTTTTTTGTATGTGGACCGTGAGCCTTTTACTTCTAAAGAAGTTGTGAAAGAGAATTGTTGGAGGAATGCCATGCAAGAAGAAATTTATGCCATTAAGAAAAACAACACATGGGAATTGACTACACTTCCTCCAAGTCAAAGAACCATTGGTGTGAAATGGGTGTATAAGATTAAGCACACAGTTGATGGGATAATTGAGAGCTATAAGGCGAGACTTGTAGCTAAAGGTTACAAGCAAAAGTATGAGGTAGATTATGAAGAAGTCTTTGCTCCAGTAGCAAGAATTGACACGGTGAGGATGTTGATTTCTCTTGTAGCACATCATAGTTGGAAAATATACCAACTAGATGTCAAATCGGCATTCTTAAATGGCATACTTGAGGAAGAGGTGTCTGTAGAGCAGCCTGAAGGTTTTGTGGTTGAAGGAGAAGAAGACAAGGTGTATGTTTGAAGAAAGCTTTATATGGGCTAAAGCAAGCTCCTTGAGCTTGGAATTCTCGTATTGACAGCTATTTTCAAGGAAGTGGTTTTGTCAAGTATCCTTATAAGCATGCAGTCTACATCAAGAGGAATACCCATGGTGAAATTCTTATGGCTTGCCTTTATATTGATGATTTGTTATTTACAAGAAACAGTCAGCAAATGTTCCATGAGTTTAAACAAGCTATGTTTAAGGAGTTCGAGATGACCGACTCTGGACTTATGTCATTTTTCCTTCGGATTGAGGTACGACAGCAACCAGATGGCATTTTCATATGTCAGAAAAAATATGCAAAGGAATTGCTTGACAAATTTAATATGAAAAATTGCAATGCTGTCAATACACCTGTTGCAATGGATCTAAAATTGACGAGAAGGAAAAGGGAAAATTATAGATCCAATTCTATTTTGGAGTTTGATTGGAAGTTTAAGGTACCTCTCAATCACAAGGCCAGACATTGTTTATGGAGTTGGTCTTTTGAGCAAATATATGGAGAAACCAAAGGAATCTAACTGGCTTGCAGCAAAGAGAATCCTAAAATATATAAAAAGTACCATGGATTTTGGTCTTTTAAATTCATATAATAATGATGCCACATTATATGAATATTCAGATAATGATTGGGGAGGTGATCAAGATGAAAGGAAAAGTACTACTGGATATGTTTTCAATCTTGGATCAACAACTTTCATTTGGACATAATCTTGGATCAACAACTTTCACTTGGATGTCCAAAAAGCAAAGTATTGTAGCCTTGTCAACATGTGAAGTTGAATATGTGGCAACATCCTCTTCTGTTTGTGAAGCAATATGGTTGAAGAATTTATTAGAACAATTTGATCATCCACAAGAAGAATCCATAATTATTTATGTGGATAACAAGTCTGCCATAGAACTTTCTAAAAATCCAGTTCAACATGGAAGGAGCAAACATATTGACATGAAGTATCATTTTTTGAGAGATTATGTGAAATAGAAAGTTGTGAAGCTCCAGTATTGCAATACAGAAGAGCAAGTAGCAGACATTATTACCAAAGCCTTACCCGTTGATAGATTCAGAAGATTGAGGACAATGCTTGGTGTGGAGATGCTTTTGGTTTAAGGGGGAGTGTTGGAAGTGGTAAACCAAAAGTTGCCTCTTGATATTTCATAACAGTTTGTGTCTTTTGTTTTTCCATAACTATTTGTGTCTTTTGTTTTTCCATAATTGTTTGTGTATTGTCATTCCATAACGTTTGTGTCTTCGAGTCTTCCACATTTTAGAATTTTTTGTTATGAAACAAAGAGTCATGGCAATAATGACAGCTCTTGTAACTTCATCCTATAAAAGGGGATAGATGTATGATGTGAAAGTGTGTGAGAGAAAAAGTTGTAGTGAGCTCTCAAGGCAGTAGCCTAATCTTATTGTTTGTGAGTTTTGAAGTAATCTAATAAAATTTTCATTCCTCTCTTTCTTGTGAGTACTTTGCTAAATTTTAAGTCAAGGCTTTATAAATCCAATATCACATTGCCTAAGTAGGGGGAGGTCCTAAGCCTTATATGGAGGGCCTTTTTAAAGGCTTGAGGGAGAGGTTGTGTCACTCCAAAAGAGGACAATATCTTGCAAATGAAGAGTTGGGGCATGATAGGGTCACTCCATTGAATTTTCGTCACATGGTCCTCTCATTCATCGAGAACTTCAAAGATCCAATTCATCGAGAAAATTTGATCTTTCCTTCTGCCATCGTTCATGTTCTTCTACACCACCATGTTGCATTTCCTCACAATCCTTATTTCATTCCTCATGGTGCCCTTGGGAAGGATACTATCTCCAGGAGTTCTGCACAATTGTCTGCTTCTAGGACCAACCGCTAACGGTCCTTTGGTGCTCCCTTCACTTAGATGAATATGAGGAGGATGATGTCATCCATACCGCTAAGGATGCCACCTATGTTGGTCATCCATCTTCTTAGGCTCTAGCTTCCGTTTCCGACGTTTAGGTGACACCAACTACTATTTTGGATGAGATACGTCTCATGCGAGGTGACATTTGTCAGGTTATGGATCTATAGACTGCACATGAGCAGAGGTTGGTTACATTCACGGAGGATATGTACCAACAGGACACTTGTGTTGTTGCATTGCCAACTGGTAGATTCGTTCTCGTGAGTACCTTTCTTCCTCTCCTGAGCCTATTGTAAATGAGGCTAATGATGATGAGGATGCTGGAGATGACTTCTCTGTTGATGACAAGCCTGTTGCTTCTGGTTCTGACGGTGATTGGTTGTGTTTTTTGTCCATCGTGACAAAAAGAGGGAGTAGTTAGGCTACTTATTAGGAGAGTTTAGAAAGTATGAGCATGAAGTGTTTATCTTTTTGTAGTGAAAGGGAGATGTACTTCTGGTTTTTATGACTGGTAACACCACAATGGTGTTTGATACATTTACCGTGATACACTTACGTTTTATTAATATATATTGATATTGTGTATTGGCTATCCACATGCTTGGTCTTAACTGATTACTATATCGTGCAGGTGTTGATTTACTTTGAGCATTATTTATTGTTTTTACTTTGTCTTATTTTCCACATGCTGCCTTGATGTGTATTGTTTAGTGCATTTCAATGAAAGACAAGATTGTAAGCCAGATCAGGACTAGATCTCCGTTCCTACAAAGTTCCTCCAGATTTAAAGTTTTTAGATTAGGCTATTTTTTATGTAACTTGAGTAAAATGTATTCTAGGACATTAATGTACTTTTGGGTTTTGTTACAAATTACCGAATGGGGAGATTGTTAGGGTCATATTTTTATGTGTTGGCATATCTGAGTCACTGTTTATGTATTTGAGTCTCTGTTTAAGTGTGTCTGTTTGTATTCAAGTGGTATAAATGAAGACACAAAAAACTACTTAAGAAACTACAAGAAAATCAGCTAATGTAACAGGTCCTTTGATCCCTATCAATTTATCGAGATTTATTAAACTCGATACCTAACTCAATACCTATTAATCTATAAAGTTACGGGATTTCAAAACAGTTTTATCTGTTCCAACCTATGATGACTTGACCCATCTTAGGATTTGTGCGCTAGGATTCTCAAATGTATATATAAAAGCAATATTTTTCAGTTATGATCATAACTTCAAAGAGACATGCTACTGTGAAACCGCTACAACATCTGTGTGACTAGAGTTTTGTACCTAGCTACTACCAATTCCTTGAAGTGTGTTGTTGTGAAGGACTTTACACTAATCTGCATCAATCAAGTATTGTGGTAGGAGTCAGTTATGGATAGGAGATTCGTGTAATAAAGAAGTCTACTAGCTAGAAAGAGTAGTCCAATTGGGATCAGATCTAAGCTGTTATATAGATCAGTAGGTTTTATCGTGTGTCGGTACTTCAAGATATGGTAAGATATCTTGTACGTGTAACCTCAATCTTTTATAGTGGATTATTCAGGAGTGGTAACCTACATAATCACTTGTTAGAGTTTTTCTTATCGTAACGACATTGATGTGTCAAATTTATCTTTCATTGCGCTTAACTCTAGATTAGTGATTTGGTGGTTTTAATTGAATCTTGCATGTAACTGGACTAATTAATCAACTTGGGTAATTGATTACCCAACAATGCAAACTAGTTAAATTAAAAACAAAGGTTTTTTCCCATATAAAAATAAAATAAAAGAGCGTGTAAAAAAAAAAAAATATTTTTTTTATTATATATATATATATATAAACTTCGTCCATGGTTTGACGTACCAGCCATGCTCAAGAAGTCGCTCCATCGCTTCCCTCACCAAGTTGATTACTCGCTTTAATCGTACCAGGTTTCTGCAATGACTACTGTTATCCTTCGCAAAACCATTTTTAATTTCAGTCTCCACTAAAGTCTTTATTGTGTCGTATTTCTTTGAGGTTTCCACAAGATTATCCACCTTTGATTATAGGTAGACAGTGAGCAAACTTACAGTAGTGCGTAAAAGAAAAATAATGAAGATAAAAGGAATACAGACCAAGAAACATTGTTGAAGTAGATATTTTATTCTATGGTTCACACCTTTGATTGGAGCTCCAGGTCCGTAAACTTAATAGCGATGCCAAGGTAGGAAAGGGAAGTATAATTGAGACGGCAAAGCTGAACCACATCACTGACCTTGATGTGTGGATTTGCCGAGTTTACAGTATCTGCAAGCGCCTGAATTGAATCTGACATCTTCCTCAAGGGATTGTCTCGTGCCACCATCGCAAGAGAGCCTATATCACCGTTCACACAGAAGGTTTACCAACAATAGCAGCGTGTAGAGAACTATGAATAGCACAACGTCTTTTGGGGTCTCATATGCTTTAACGTTTAACTGCTCAAAAAACATTTTGAAAACACTTACCAAACAAGCTGGGCTTTCACACGTTTGAATTTTTCTTATCTTGGTCAAAAATATTGAAATACACCCAACCCCACGCTTCGGCTTTGTCTTGTTAAGCTCTCTTTTTTTTTTTTTTTTTGGATATTTTTTTAAAAATTTTTTTATCAAAAGGAAATCCAATGTCTTACCAATTGCAATTTACAACACTTTTTCCCCTTATAAAAAGTACTCAAAAGTTTATTTTTGGTGTAGTTTACAGTTTTGGAAGTCCTCATCGTTTAAATGATCATGATTTTGGTATTTGATGCCCATTTAACCAACCCCAAATACAGCATTATATCAAAATCTGACCACCTGCATTTCCTTTTTTTTTTTTCCCTCGAGGGGCATCAATTTTCTTGAATATTTCAGTTTTTATTGCCTTTATGAATTTTAAAAATCCAATCAAGTAGTTATGTGCTGTGACTAGAGTTACTATAATTCTTTATGACATTCTACCCCAAAAAAAAAAAAAAAAAAAAAGAGTTTAAAATGAAATATATATATACACACACAGCAATGAATACCATAGCAGATCCTATCTTTCATCAAATACAAAACTAACATATATTAGTGCATGTGACTTTATTATCTCATTATTTTTGGAGTATAATGACTTGGTACTCTTTCATTTCATATAATAATAAGTTACATTAATTGAATTTATGGTGAAATTCACTATTTATGTAAGCGAAGGGAGTACCATGTCACTATATTCTAAGAGTACCTAGTAATTTTGTCTATTTAAGAATAATTTTGCATGTGAGAGGAGACAAGGGCACAATGAGTGGCAAACATTCATAAATCCAAATCTTTAGAAATGAAATAAATAAATAAATAATAAATAAAACTGCATTCACACACAATGGGTTGAATGACTCAATAAATTACATGCTTTTTCTCACCGCAGTTGATGTGATAGGTTAGGACTGGTTAATAATAAAAACAAAGTCAACAATTTTGTAAAAATAATATTACGTCAATAAAAAAATTTCATCTCAACAAGTTTATCCTATATTAAACAAGTCCATTAGGTTTAAAACTCGAGAAGGGTTTTGCTTCTCCTTCTTCATTACACTCTTAACATGGAAAAAATTGTCAAATGCCCTTTTCGGGCAAAAGTAGTAGTTTTTTGCCATATTTTCCAAACTAATTAGGGAAATCCCCCTCTTTTGAATCTCGATTTGTGATAAATCGAGTTAGGCCCTATAGCAGCGTTTTTAAGGAACCTATAGTGACGTTTTCATGACTTATAGTGGCATTTTGTAACTCGACCTCTAATAGTGATAAAAATATTTAAAAAAAAAAAAATATAATATAGATACACACACAGACATACATACATACATACATACATTAATATATATATATATATATATGGGGCCCGAGAATCGAGGAAGGGTTTGATTAGCTGTTGTTATCATTGTTAAAGTATCATAAGCCCAAAGAGGGGATCCACCCGATGATGGGAGGAGAAGAGACAAGGGACTTCTGGGAAGTTCGGACGAGAAGGATGAGGTGTAGAGAGAGAATCATGGAAGGTGGGGGAAGTCTTAAGTGAGAATTATCCTACTGCCTTTGCATTAAATGACTGGCAACAGTTTTATTGGCAGCATTGATAAGGAAGTGACCTAAACAGTGGAATTTATAGCTAAGTAACTCCTTTTACCACCTTCAACAGAAGTTTAAGGAGACAAGTGTCATGGTGAGGGCCTGGGTAGGTGGAGATGGAGGGAACTTCCAGGTAAAAGGGATCCAGACAAAAACAGTGGAAATATAGAAATTAGAACAAGAGCCTTGAGAGGAGAAAGTGAATAGTGGATCATTCTTTGTAAGAACTGCCTCCTCGGGCAAGCTTGTAATAAGCCTTCTATATATTCTTGATTCGTAGTCACTCTTCACCTATTTTTGTCCTCGGGCTAAGCCCCCCCCCCCCCCCCTTTTTTTGTTTAACCCAGTCTCTTACAAATATCTATTGATTTCAGCCTAGTTGAGCTGCACGAACCTCACTATTCTAAGTGGGCTTGGGCTATTTGATTTTTGTGTCCTTACAATATATATATATATATATATAAAAGAAAACTTATATCCAAACTTGTGACCTAAGGTGTCAAATTATATCAAATCGGCCTTGATATTGACCATACTATCTGAGATCTAAATCCTAGATATTTTCAAATTAATAAAGTCCCCTCCAAACCGATTTAGATGAATCTCCACAAATTCATTATATGATGATTAAAAAACAATCCATGTGTATTAAATCAAATGACTCATTAAATTATTTAAATAAGGTACATGATTTATTAAATAGATCAAGTGACCAAAGTAAGTGTATGATCATTTGATTTACCACAGTGTAGGTTAAAAGAATTTTAATCCAAATTGATTTGGAGGTAAAATTTATCGTTTTCAATTTTTTTATAAAAAAATAAATAAAACCATTTTCAAGAGTTTTCTTATGGCACAAATTTTTTAGAAAATTAATAGCATGCATCTTAAAAGAAATTGGATTGATCTTCCAATTTTCCAATAAATTTTGACACATATTATGCCTTTACTATATAGGATTAGTATTTTAGTAGTATATAAGAAGTAATTTTTTCATTATTATACGAAAAATAATATGATCAATTAAATTGAGAAAGATGACATCTTATAAAAAGTGAATACATTACACTTATTATATTATTTATTTTTATTTACCCATCTATTTTATATATATATATATATATAAATGTAGTCATTAGCTTAATTAGTTAAATTGGCACATTAAAAAAAATGACAATTCACGATTATTATAAATTTTAACTTCTTTCTTTATTTATTCATTTTATATCACCAGAATAACAATGTGGCCAACATAGGAAAATGTTATCTTTCAGCAACTTTTACTTCATCAGTTTTCTATCAACCCACTTTTCAATCAAACAATTGAAAAAGTTAAAATTTTTTTTTTTTAAAATCTAAGGCACTTTTTTTTTGTTCAATCTCCAAAAGATATTAGGGCATTTTCTAGCTTTTCAAAAAAGAATTGTTTGCAACTTCTAGTAAAAATTAGGACATTATTTTCAATAAGAATTCATATTAACTTTTCAATAATAATAATAATAATAATAATAATAATAATAATAATAATTGAATAGTTTTTAGACCTCTTAACACAACCGGATTAACCTAGTTAATTAGCCAAGTGATTAACTTAGTCAAATTATGCAAATCTAGGTTAAAACAATCAAATAGTCATATCATGTATATAGTAGCAGAAATTTAAATAATACAAAGATATGATCACCTAGGAAAACCAAACTGGTAAAATACCTGGGGAGGATTTAACCTAGCTATCCTCAAGGTAAATTTGAATCCACTATCTTGAAAGAATCGAAATTCATACAATAAGACTTACAAGCCCCCACGCTCGACTTCTTATTGCTACTCATTAGTAGAACTTACTGACACGACTACGGGCAAGCTCCGAGACCACAGACTCCTTTTTTCGTAGATTCTCCAGTAAGTACAAGCACTCTCGCTTGCATATCTTTAAGCTCTTATGGCAGCAACTGAATGATCATCAAGTTCTTGAACGAATCTCCTTTTTGATAATCCTAAACTTGTGTAAAGGAAAGCTCCTTACAGATCTCACAAGAGATTCACACAAATAGGAATATGAGTAACTAGAGCTACTTTAAAAAACGTGGCTAGATTTTTTTTTTTTTTTTTTTACTAGTAGAATTAGATTTGAAACCCTAATCCTTAATGGGATTGGGCTGAGTTGGAAATTCTGCAGAAAAAACATTTTGCTCGAGATTCGATTGATTGAGCCAGGCCGAGATGCACAATAACTTCTGCATTAGCTCGATTCTAACTTTACATAAAAGACACAACTTTGAGCAAGCCTAAACAAGACTAAACAACCTGTTTTGATCATGGTTTGCCAGCATTACACATTAGAATTCTAAATACATAAATTCCTAAATCTTTAGAACCTAACAAACTCTCCCTTTGGCAATCCGTGACAAAACACAACTTAAAAACTCAAAGTTTACAAATAAAAGTCCTTTAAAAAAAATGCTCATTATAACAAATCCAATCCTAACTACTATCTATCAGTTGCAAGTGTAGACAGCAGCAAAATTGAATCAACCTGTATATTTCTTGAAACACTAAATAAAACGCATAAACGCATGTGTGATAGAAAAACAGTAAATCAACAAATATGCAAACTAACTCTCCCCCTAAGTTAGATACATAAAAAAGAAAGTTTAACTCCCTCTAAACAGAACATTCTTGTATATTCCACACTTCATCTAAATCTTCTCCTTTTTGTCACAAATTGACAAAGAGAACTCAAACTAAAGAGAAAAAGGGGGGGGGGGGGGGGTGGGGGAGGGGGACCACAAACCAAAGATAAAACTAAGGTGAGGATATACATGAAGAAAAATATTCTCTTTTTTAATAAATGCAAACTTGACACTATGTGACCCATAAACAGTTGCATGAGTAGAGAAAATATTTGCACATTGATTATCCATCATATCTCTTAAGAAAAATATTTTTTGCAGTTCACATATAAAAATAGCATATGCTAAAATGTACAAAGGACTCAAAAATTAATTAATCAATTTTTAAATCAAGTTGAGTACCCAATTTAGTAAAGTGTATGCATGTGTGAAAACAATGAGAGATATGACTGCAAAATTGCAAGATAGATACATAAAACATTGCAATGCATGTAAATCCTAAACATACATGATGCATGAAAAAATATGTCATGATGCATGCTCTAATGTAGTGAAACTAAGTTCAATATAAGTTCAAATTCACAAAATTTGGCTTGAGCAAAGAGTTTCTATCAAAAATCCCAAAATTTGAAAAAACCACTTGTTTGTTTGTAAAACAAATTGACCAATTGATCATCACACAACACACATACAGTTTCTACCAAATAGCATATGTGAATAGAAATCAAACACAAAATCTACAAAATTCATCACATAGAATTTGAAAGAGACTATCACCTAAAGAGTTACATCATATAACTCCCACATCTCTTAGATCATAAGTTTGCAATTATGTAAGTTTCTTGATTTTGACTCATATTGTACACACCAATTTTAATTATTTGATTTAGCTTTAAGTCCAATAATGTACACACTAGTTTTAAGCATTTAAACCAAGGCTACAACTTATATTCTTTTTGTGCATGTGCTACACTTTCTCGAGCACATAATTTTACGATATGCACTAAGGTGTTCATAATTGGCTAGTGAACAGTAGTGAGATAGTTATTCATACATTTCTCAAAAGGATCAAGTCCGACAATCAAAGGCATGTGATTTCAGGATCCAGACAAAGTGATTAAAAACTATAAACATTTTTCTACACAACATACACTACAAAGTTCAAACTAGTAGAGTGCAATAAAATAAGCTCATCCAAGATAAACAAGGTACATAAACCTGTTATGTAAAGATAATGTGGCCAACCTTGATTTCAAATCCAAGATCTATAGTACAAAAATCTTTTTGGTTTAAAAAAATGTATGACCAAGAACAAAAAGCACACATTATGCTAAAAGAATAATACCAATGCAGTGCATAACAATGCTTAACAAGCTATAGAGAGTACACAAATAAGAAATATCAATTTCTTAATTAACCCATGAGTAAATGTACAAACTAGTACATACTCACACAAAATCAGAAAAAGCTTAGCAGTTATATAACACATGCTATTCAAGTTTCTCTACAATGTCAAGCATGATCTAAATCAAGAGAGAGATATTATAACTCATGTAATCCTCAAAACAAATAAAACAAGACACAAAATAAAATATTTTTGTCTTTTTGAAAAATTTTCAAAGTTTTTGGGGGTTTTTAAAAAAAAAAAATAAAAAACAACCTAAAAAATAAAACAACCAAAAACAAAAACAAAACATGTCCACAAACAATTGAAAGAATTAAATCAAGGACAAGTCAGCAATACTCACCTTAGAGAATCTTTTCTCACCTATATAGCACAAGTCTTCGGCTTTGTAGATGAAAATCTATGAGAAACAGAGTGTATTTCAGGGTTTACACGAATCTTCTGAGAAAGACTAAAATCCTGCAAATTCCTTTCACAAGCCAACAAGCTTAAATTTTTCAAAAACATATGAAACAATTTATTTGAACTTATGGCAGAAGAAATATCATCACATATGCTAGATTGAAACATAGAATGCTTAAATTTCAAATTATGAAAATTAGGACGAATGTGACCGGAGACACCACAAAAGTGACAAATATGAACAAATTTAGGAACATCAGCATTCCTAACAGCAAATCTAGTATCAGATTTTAGTTTTTACCTCAACAAAGAACAATTTGGTCTAATATGACCAACAACATCACAAAGGTGACAAGTAGGCACAAAAACAAATTTATTATGCTCTCCAACAGTAGGTTTAGACTTAGGTTTAGAAATTTCAGCGTCAGCATCAGAACTTTTACCTTTGTCTAACTTAGCAAAATAAGCATTTTCTTTATTATTCCTTTTGAAAGGAGGGATATAAACTTTCTCAGTTTTAGGCTTAAGAGAACAGAAACACTTCTGCTATCAACAGCAGGCTTGGTACTAGTCAAATTTTCAATTTTAGCTTTAGATTCAACTAACTCTTGTTCCAAGCTTTTCATCTTTTCATCTTAAGAGGAAAGTTGATTTCTAAAAAATTCATTATTTTTATTAGATTCATCTAATCTAACAATCAATTCCTCTTTTTCAAGATTATCCAATTTTAACTCTTCTTTAAATTTCTTAGAAATTTTCAAAGATTTAGATAATTCCTTATGAAGAGTTTCGCAGACATCAATAAAATCAACAGAAACAACAGTGTCCTTTTTATTCAAATCTTCACAAACATGAGCAGAAAGACACTTCAAATTATCCATGATAACAGGGGTTAAGGATCAGCTTTTAGATCAAAAGATCTAAAACAAAAGAACTACCCGCTCTGATACCACTTGAACAGTTTTTAGACCCATTAACATAATCGAATTAACCTAGTTAATTAGCCAAGCGATTAACTTAGTCAAATTATGCAAATCTAGGTTATCACAATCAAACAATCATGTCAAGTAAATAGCAGCAGAAATTTAAAAAACACAAAGATATGATCACATAGGAAAACCAAACCGGTAAAAAACTAGGGGATGATTTAACCTAGCTATCCTTAAGGTAAACTTGAATCCACTATCTTGAAAGAATCGAAGTTCATACAATAAGACTTATAAGCCCACACGCTCGACTTCTTATTGCTACCCACTAGTAGAACTTACTGACATGACCACGTGCAAGCTCCGAGACCACAGACTTCTTCTTTCTTGGATTCTCCAGCAAGTACAAGCACTCCTACTTGCGTATCTTTAAGCTCTTATGGCAGCAACTGAATGATCATTAAGTTATTGAACGAATCTCCTTCTTGATAATCCTAAGCTTGTGTGAAGGAAAACTCCTCACAGATCTCACGAAAGATTCACACAAACAGCAATATGAGCAACTAGAGCTACTCTCAAAAACGTGGCTAGGGTTTTTATTTATTTATTTATTTTTAATAATACTAGGAGAATTAGATCCAAAACCATAATCCTTAATGGGATTGGGCTGAGTTGGAAATTCTACAAAAAAAATATTCTGTCTGAGATTCGATTGATCAAGCCTAAGCTTCGGTCGATTGAGCCAAGCCGAGATGCACAGTAACTTCTGCATCATCTCGATTCCAACTTTACATAAAAGACACAACTTTGAGCAAGTCTAAACAAGACTAAACAACCTGTTTTGATTATGGTTTGCCAACATTACACATTAGAGTTCTAAATACATAAATTTCTAAATCTTTAGAACCTAACAATAATAATAATAATAATAATAATAATAATAATAATAATAATAATAAGGAGTTAAAACCAGGCCGACTCTGATATCATTTGTTATGACCTAAGAAAAAGTACTAGTCACATCTACGCTCATACCCCAAAATACTCCTTGTGATTATTTATAAAGCCTAGATTAGCTCAGTATATTCCAGATCTAGGACCCATCACACACCCACACAACACACATTTAATAAAATCTAGGACATCACAACTTGAATCCTAATTTTTTGGACATTTCTCTTTTCTTCTCTTTTTTACCACAACCCAAGGAGATTTTAGATTATTATATTTAATGGGTAACGAAAAGGAATCCTCTAGTAGCGAATCTCAAGGTGGAGATTCAATTGTTGATATTGTACCCCTTAATCTATGGACTTACATAGAGTCATAACTTAATTAATTTACAAAAAGGCATAAAATTCCTTCATCATGATTCTTTAGATTATTTGAGTTAAAATTCTTCTAGGTTCCTCGCAACAAAATAAAAAACATAGAGCAACCCTTCATCATGATTCCTTTGAGTTATCATAGTGGTAATTCCTTTAGGTTACCTATTGTTGACATACCTTGTTCGGTCCCTCGAGAGAGAAAGGCGTTGATGTGCGCGTGCATTCATACCACCAGTAATGATGACATGAAAAAAAATAAGTTTATTATGGATATGTAAAGTGAAAATGGGTACTTTAGTGAAAAAGTACAAGTGTGATCCTTTCACATGTATTGCACATGTTTGAGGAAGTGGGTTTGGTAAAATGGGGATTTTATGTAGAAAAATGGAGTCACTACTAACCATTGGGATTATGAGGTGTAATTAGTCACCTATGCCTATGTTGATTTTAATTCTAAATTGATTAAGATATATATAGATTTATCTATTTAGATTAAGGATTAAAACTAGGCCTTGAAACAGAATTGCAAGTTTGGTTGTTTGGTTATGCATGGGGAAGGTGTTAGGCACCCATGACTCCCATTTTTGCCAAGGAAATCAATACCGTACTGGAGGTTGTACCGGTTTGGCCAGCAGTACGATATATTTCGGATACCGGTCAATACCGGTGTACCGTTTTGGATTTACCACTATTTTTTACTATTTTATACAATATACAAAATTATATTTCTAATAACTCAATATATCACATTGGCAACTTTTTATATATATATATTTTTTATGGAGTTATTAACTTTTACCACAACTCCTTATATGATAAGTTGTGAGGGGTGAAAAAAATTGTGAGTGTATGTGGGTTCACATTTTTATCACTTACAACTCCTCATACGACAAATTATGACAAAAATTGTTTAAAATGTTGTAATATTAACATTGTTCTAAATATAAATTTGTTGCAATACCGTGACAATAGGGCAATACATGTACATTATGTCACATCATTTGGGCTCAAAGGCCAAAGCTGAAAAGAAGTGATGGAGAGCTTTCAGCCTTTCACGTAGAGAGCTCATCTTTTATCCAAAAATTAAAAGCTTTCAATATTTCCAATGCTTGGCAGTGTACTGTAGTCACATGGAGAGCTTAGGGAACTTAAAAAACAAATACAAAACAAAGAAAGAGAAAGTGAGAAACCAGACCACATACATACCAAAGTTCAGCAAAAAAAAAAAAAAAAAAGAGAGGGAGACAGACAGACCGATAGAGAAGAAGAAGAAAAAAAGGTTCAGCAAAAAAAAAAGAGAGAGGGAGACAAACAGACAGACAGAGAAGAAGAAGAAAAAAAAAAAGGAAAGAAGAAGAAGAAGAAGAAGAAGCAGTTGCTTCACGGTGCCACCCCTGCTTCGTTGTTGTCTTCTTCCTTTTCTCCTTCTTCTCTGTTTTCTTTCCTTACAAATGAGACTTTTCGTGTTTCGGCCCAGTATCCATTTACCGGCCGAAACAACCGGATTTCGCCGGTACAGCCGGTATGCGGCCGGTATTTTTTCTGGTACGAAACAAGAGGGTTATCGGTACCGGTGCACTAACCAGTACGATATATACCGGCCGTACCGGCCTATACGGTACGGAATTGACTTCCTTGATTTTCACCGATAGTGTTTTTGGTCAACTTACTAATGGTGCTTTATTTAAAAGAATGTGGTTCAACTAACATTGGATATTTGGGGTAAAATGTTCCATCTTGCCTGCCCGCATCAAGGGTGATGTAAGTAGATGGCCATGATGGTTTTATTGCTTTGTGTGCAAGCTTTTGACAACAGATTTTTGAAAATGATGAGATTCATGTTGGTTATTTTCAAGATTTACTAAGAATCCTAACATAATTAACATGGATCCTATGCCCTAAGACATCATCGAGACCACATTACCCCACAATAAAACCGAAGTAATGTGGCCCGTCCATTGGTGATAAGAATGGACTTTAGGTGATTTTGTTTGAAAAGAGGACATGTGTGGCCTCTATTCGTGTTTCTTCGATAAATAGGAATTTCTATCCCATTCCCAAGGTGAAAATTCAGTTGAGCTTTGACGTACTATTTACAAGGCAGAAACCCTACAGCATTTTGCATTGAGGTTAACATAGATCAAGGCACTCACACATGAGGTCAATTGTGCTAAGTATGTACACACACATTTACTGACAACTTTTCTACCTTGGGACTCTGCACAGACCTTAGAGATCTGGTATCCCCAACCAATGTAGGATCTACTTCATACTGAATAGTGACATCCATTATTCTAAAGCATGCTTAACATTGACTCAGCTTATAACATTAATAGGAGATATCAAAACCTGCATATACTCGAATTTAAACACATGAGTTAATTATGCTAAATATACACCTAGGAGATGTACATGGACTTACAGATTTTCTGCCTTGGTCCTATGCTCAAACCCTAGTGATTCAGTATCCATATCCAACATAGGATCTACCTTGTACTGAATAGTGATATCCATCATTCTAATGCATAATTGCCATCAACTCAAAATAGCGCATACATAGGAAAACATAACATACACATTTACTCGAATAAAAAACATATAGTTGACATACATAATTTAAAGACATGAATTTAAAAGGGTTAATGAGGCTAACTTATACCAGAATTCCGGTGGAATCATTAGTGATGAATATTCACGCAGATTATTTCTCAGCAAATGTGCAAAAAATATATAAAGAGTTGAGTTAAATCTAGGAAATTATTTAACACATTTTAACCCATGAGTCATATGGACATATGATAAAATAACAAAACTGATGAAGCATAGGGTGGACCCTTGGATCCATATGACAAAATGAGTCGAAACCCGACAACAACCCGAAATAAGTCTAAATGAGGTTCATTTATCTTCTTAGGTTTTCCGTTTTCATATGTAAAATATATAAATCTATTACATCATGCATATACATATATCTGTATGTGAGTGCATGTGTGTGCATGTCTATTTTTGCATAAAGAAATGACACTGATGTAGCATAGGGTGGACCTTTGGATCCATATCGACGAAATGAGTCGAATATACAAACAATTATATTGGCTAGAATATAAACACATAAACATAGTAAATGCACTTTTAGTCCCTACATTTTGCATCTTTTTCATTTTGGTCTTTACATTTTCATTTCACCACTTTTAGTCCTTAAATCAATTAACGCATTTGATTTTGGTCCTTACCATTACTCATTTAACAGAAATTGCTGATATGGCAAATAGAGTGCACTGTTGGTACATTAAATGCTGACATGGCCAATAAAATAATATTAAAAATGCAACGTCAGCATAAAATAATGATTAAAAAAGACACATAAGCATTCACATCAACTTTTGATTTTGAAAATTAATTTATATATTTTAACCAAAAAAAAAAAAAATTAGAACCTAAAATACACATGAATTCAGATCTGGTCTCATCTTAACATGAACAAGAAAGAACACAAAACCAAAATATTCAATCACATAACACAAACCCAGAAAAAATAAATTTACTGACAAAAACATAAATTTCCCATCTCAAATCTGTAATTGGTTGCCTTATCTCATTTCCCTAGATTTCTCTAGCAATGCTCTCGTTGGACTGATCCCGTCGGGGATGACCCCAACATGAATTCAAATCTAATTACATCTTAAACATGAAACAACCCAGAAAATTTTAACACAACTAGAATACAAGATCACAAATACAATAATCTCCATAACATAAGAACACACGCAAACCTGAAACCTTGGCAAATCAAATCTATAAATCCAGCAAGGAAACACATAGAACATGTAAACCCAAACATGCATATCCACACACATCAAAGCCTATATATTTACAATTCAAAATTCAAAACACAAACACTTCCACAGTACACACATTCATTCGAATTTTCACCCATTTTGAAAGCAATTCGAATTTCACACATTCATCAGCTTCTTGCAACCAAACCTAATTAACAAACAAACCAAAAAAAAAAAAAAAAAAAAGAGCCTTGGCCATACCCAAAACAAAAAAGACAAATGAAATTAAAATAAATAGAGAAATAGAAAAGAAAACAAAAGAGAAAGGGAGAGTGATAACGACAGCCACCATTGGTGGTGGTGTTGGTGTGTGCCACCCTGTTGTTGATGGTTGGGTTCATGGGTCTCGGTCATTTCGAGTTGAGTGAAAGAAAGAGATTGAACCTACACTCCACCTCTATTCCCAGATCTGTGTCTTTGGAGAAGAAAACTAGCACTCTGCTGCTCACAACCACCACTCGGCGATGACTTCTCTTTGAACCGACCTGGTCTTTCGCCATCTCTCCACACCTTTTTCTCTCTAACCCATCCTCTTAGATTGAAACCCCAAGCTGATGTTCTCAATGGTTCGAACCCTCAAGGCCAAAACCCAAGAGAATTCACAATAGTGACCCAATCTCACTTTATCTCCCCTGTCCATTCAGATCTCCAATCGCTCTCTTTGAAAATGAGAGAGAGGTACCTTTGACTTTTCATGTTCTGGATTTGGGGAAGAAAGAATAGAAGTGTTCTTCCCGAAAAATAATGAAAGCTAATGATTTTTTTATTTATTTAATTATTAGATTTTAATGTTTGTTTTTAGTTTATTTATTTATTTATTTTTGTTCAAACATTATGTGAGATGACTTTTTAAAAAAAATTAAAATGATGCTCTCAATTTTTTTTTAAATGATGATGTGGCATTTTGAAATGCCAAATAATTTTTTTAATATTATTTTATTGGCCATGTTAGCATTTAATGTGCCAACAGTGCACTCCGTTTGCCACATCAGCAATTTCTGTTAAGTGAGTAATGGTAAGGACCAAAATGGAATGCGTTAATTGATTCAGGGACTAAAAGTGGTGAAATGAAAATGTAGGAACCAAAATGGAAAAGATGCAAAATGTAGGAACTAAAAGTGCATTTACACCTATTCATATATATACACATACATACACATAAACATTCATATCCATATATAAACACTCAACAACATACATATAGATGGAAATATAAACACCCAACAACATTTATATTGCATATACATATGTGATATATCTATATTTGAGTGCGTGTGTTTGCATATCCATTTTTGCATAAAGAAATGACAACAAGTAAATAAGTACATAAACAAATATCGAAGAAACATGAACATACAAACAATTATATTGGCTAGAATATAAACACATAAATATACATATCCATATATAAACACTCAACAACATACATATTGATGGAAACATAAACATCCAACAAAAATCTGTAAACACATAGGTATAAGTATTTTAATGCAAGCAAAGATATATAAATTTATTTTTGAGAGAGAGTTTCAACCTATGACATCCGCTTCTGATGATAGCTCTTTATCATCAGACCAAGACACCAATCAATTTTTGGTGTAGGCGGGGATTGAACCCCAGATCTTTTATTCAACCATCAAAGATTTTACCAGTTGAGTTAGCTGGGACCCACGATATATAAATTTATAGATCAACGGAATTGAGACACATAAACGTGTTCGTTGATGAAATCAAAAATACTTGTGTGTGTTTGTTTGTTTGTTTGTTTTTATATAAATGTGTACATTGATGAGATAAAAATAACAAAATTCAAAATATCCCTACATACCATTTGGTAGATCCTCAGGTTTGTGTGACAAAATGGGCCTAACCCCACACGAGACCCAAACCACAGATCAAAGATGACATCAATTTTTGGTCTTGGAAATGGGTTCACACATAGCCATGAGGCAAACATCTAAACCCTAACCCAACCAACAACAAACTCAAGAGGAAATCAACCACAAAAAATCAAAATAAACACATATGCACACACTCGACATGAAAAAAAATGTAAAGGAAGTAGTAAAACAAAGCTGGGCTAATTGCAGTTTACCTACTTTTGATTAGGCCCATTTTAATAATGTTTGCCCATAATTTGAAAAATATCACTTAACTCACTTGAGGTTGGTTCCGTTAGACAACAATAACCCACCTCTCCCTTTGCAATTAGGAAAAAAAAATAAAACTTTAGTATATATGACACAATAAATACCTAATCTAAGTAACATATTATCAAATTCCTTCTCTCACTAACTTAGAAATCAAATCTTTAAACCTAAATCACATATTGTGACTAGAATATTGTTCGATCAACATAAGAATCAGTTCCCTCTACTGAATGCAAGCAAGAAGATATACTTTGGGTGGCCAATCTCATATCTAACAGGTGCATTCATGTTTGAATAACCCAATGGTAGAAAGAGAGAAATAAGAACCAATTTCTGGGTTGACTCAAATTTTTTAGGTTAAGCTTGTTCTATTTCTAGTTTAGTAGCGGCTTTAGCAACTTCCCCATCAATTACAAGATTTCGACCACATCAAAGCAAATCCCAACCTTATCAAGGAAAATCTAAAAACCATCAAGCCAAAGGGAAATTCTAACCAATCTAGAAAATTCGAACCCACAAATCTAGATTTAATCCTAAATCAATTGCTACCTCCAGTAGTAACTTACTGACACGACCATGTACAAGCTCCAAATCCAGACTCCTTCTCTCTTGGATTTGCAGCACACAAGCACCCACGCTTGTGACTTTGAGATCCCACTCAAAGGTTTCAGATCACGACTTGTTAATCTATGCAGCAACTAGATTCCACCAACACTTGATTGTATATCTTATTCTTGTAGATGTTTATAGAGTTAGAAGGTACAGAACCTCTCAGATCTCACAGAAGTAACTCACAAGTCTTCCAAAAGTCTTCAAAACATGGCTAGAGTTTTCCTTTTATACGTAGGAGTGTTGGACTAAAACCCTAAACGTTTTCGCGGCCTTGGGCTTGTTCAAAAATTTTGCAGAAATTATTTTTTTGCGATTCTTGATCAGTTAAGCCTCATCCTTCAATCGGTCGAGCTTCACAGAAAATTAATCATTTTTCCTACAGCTTGTACATTCTTGAGTTTTGACCTGTACAGCTTAGACCAATGTCTAACATCTATCCTAGACATATTTTTGTTCTCGGTTTGCCAACACATTCATGTTAAAATTCTAAACATTTAATCCTAAATCTTTAGAACCTAACATTAGTAATCTATCATTGTTGACATGTTTCTCTATTTCTTTCATTGGGGATGTGCTATGAGATTTGTGAATTTTGATCTTGGGGGTTTTTAGGATAGTTGGGTTTTCTTGGAGTTCTGGATCCAAAGTAAGGTATGGAGGAGCAAGACATAAAAAATTATTGAAAATACAATTTTCGCATTTATTTATTTTTTAATGGTGAAAGTGATGAAGTTGGTTACAGTTGTCTAATGAAGGCCACTTTAGGTGGGTTAAGTGACACTATTAAAATGGGCCTAACCATAGGTGGCTAACAATTATCCCAAAAAAGTTTTATCTTTGTGAGATGGTGGGAAAGATGGGATGATTGTGAATGGAGAATTTTTGAGTGGATGGATGAGAGAATTTTCATGAGGACATGTGTATGAAAAAGATGTTTTTAATAAATGATGAAAGAGTTATTGAAAGGATGATTTAATGACAAATAAAATAAATGATAATGGAAAAAGAAAATATGAAAACAAGAATGAGGGAGGGCTGGTTCGACCAAAGCTAAAGAGGAAAAAAAGATGAGGGCCTTTAATTTTGTTAAGTGAAGTTTGAGTTTTAAAAAAAAAAAAAAAAACAAAAAATGACTGAATAAAGGAGGCATGGGACAGATTTAGGGTTTGGTTGGGGATGGAAAAGTAGGGGGGATAGAAAGGATTTAGTTATGACAAAGTGAAGAGTTTGAAAACTCTTTTGTTTAAGTGAGAAGAAAAATGAGAAAATATAATTTGTACAAATTTATTTTGATGCTCCTATTACATAAAAATAAATTAATATTTTATAAGAGAAAAAAACTAATGTTTTGAAGGAAAAAAAAAAAAAAAACCCACATAATGCCTAGAGGGAGGAGAGGGACAAATTGGTAAATTCTCATCTAACCCCTCTCCCTCCCCCATTTTATCCCCAATTTGAAGAGAGAAGAAAATGGTGGGTTTGAGAAGAAAACATATAGGAATCACCATTTTCTCTCCCTTTTTCACTTCCTAAACAAACAACCCCCTCACTAAAAATCCTCCCACATTTGCCCCTCCTCATTTTTTATCCCTAACCAAAAACACAGTCAAAATGGCCTTTTACCATTAATTTTCGAAATATTTGGCAAAAAAACACTGTTTTGGAAATAAACAGGAATCTACCACTTTTTCAAGTACTCGAGTTTGGTGAACTCGAGTACCCTATTTTATGCTTCCACCATGGCACGATGACATGGCATTTGGGATTTAAAAATGCCACACAGTACTCAAGCTTCCTGAGCCCGAGTACTGTATTAGTGTGATACTCGAGTTTGGTAAACTCGGGTATCAATCTATAGGCCCAAATTGCTTCAGCAATCATGCAAGTCAGCCAATACAGATTGGTACTCGAGCACATGAAACTCAAGTACTTTGTTCAGTACCCGAGTCCACCAATCTCGAGTATCAATCTGTATTGGGCGAGCCATTGTACATGCCCATAGATACTCGAGTCCAGGGAACTCGAGTATCAATCTGTATTCCAATTTCTGGAGAATACACAAACCTTTATGTCCATCTAGTTCTGGGGTTGTGGCTGCCCATCTAACTAAATTCACTGGAAGGTCCACTTGGCTAGCTCTCTTTCTCTCTCTCTCTCAAAAAAAAAAAAAGAAAAAAAAGAAAGAAAAGTCCCCAATATGTTTTTTTTCTTTGGTTTTGGTTAGCCATCTAACTCAAATCATTAGAAACAGAATACAATGGCCCCAATGGTTTCTTTAATCAGTTGATTTCATCTTCTTCTTTTGCTTTTTAAAGAAATTCACAATATTGAATATATATATATATATTGTCCCAATTGGTTGATTTTCTTCCCCCCACACCCCCATCCCTGCATTATATTATATTATATTATGACATGCCTGAGGTTTTTTAGTACTTACATGTGATCAAATGGGTGGTATATGGAAAGGCTGTTTATAAAATCACTAGCATCATAACTCATTCAGCACAACTTATATGGTAACCTTGAGAACTCAGAGGTGGTATTATTTGGGCATTTTCACTTAATCCTAGTGTTAATCTGTATAATTATTTTTTTCAAAACAGTTCTATTTGTTTTAGATCTTAACATCCCTCCAAGCCAAATAGAAAATTTTATGAACTTGTTAAACTGTCCAGTAATGCATAGTTCATTGCAATTTGCAAGTTGTTGCTCTGTTGACATGTTCTAAGTACATTAGTTTGGTAGGGAAAGAAGTTAAGATTTGGTACGTTACATACTAAGATTCACCCCCATCCCCAAAAAAAAAATAAATAAATAAAAAGAGAGAAAATCTCCCCTGCTAGTAATAGTATAATGCATGGGAAGCAGTCATCACCCATGCTTTCCCATGCCTTTCTGAAATTGGAGACCCCCACTTTCAACATGTAATCAGCTGCTACAACCTCTAGGTCCTTAGCTGGTATTCATCTTCAACACCATGATCCTCTGTCTCACCAGTGGTTGGATCAGCCTAATAGTATCGCCAAATGCATTAGTTAATAAAACAACTATGATATGTTCATGATTGACATAAATTTTCCATATCCCATCCTTCATTTTGATCATGATAATGTAAAGAATCTATGCATGGAAACAACCTCAGATACTGCACAAGTTTTTGTTTTAACCAAACAAAGTAGGATATGGAGACTAAAAGATCTACAGCTATCAACAACCACTAGAAAATAAGATTCTTGAGTCTTCACAAAGCAAAACTTATGAGATCATTTTCTATGTTTTTGCGTAAATGAAATTAGCACATAAAGCCCATAAATTCTACAAGGAAAAAAATTAAAACCAATATGACTAGATAATAAATATCAGACTTAATTTTTGAGGCAACAATAATATTTTTTAAAGCACCAAGAGAGGAGAGAGAGACGCCAAGAATCTTCATGAGCAATCGGAGTACTTATACCTCTTTAACAATGAATTTTAACATATTTGAAAATTTGCCCACAGCTGGGACTCCCTCTAGCTTCTCAAACGCCATGAAGGTCTATCCAAGTGTATCATATGGAAGAGATCTAATAGGTGTGGATAAAACTTTAGCGAATTCCTCTGGTTCCGAAGATAAAACGATGACAGTTGATATTAAAATAATGGACAGTTGATATTTTGAATGTTTACAAATATGCCAGAATAAGCAACTCTAATTGTTTACAAATCTTGAAGCAACTCATCCTTCGGTGATATCTGACTCAGTGCTTTAGGTGTCAGTACCCTGCCTTTCAATCTTAGAGTTGAGATTCAATTAATCTATAGTTAGTCAAGGTAATGAAGGATTCAATGGGTTACATTATTGACTAGCTTACTTCATTTTAATAATATAGGAAAAACTTCATGTATACAAGTTATGTGCTCAACTCTCTCCTCTAAGTAACTCATGCATATAAAAAGCACAAAGAAACTACAAGACTAGAAGGTCCACACTCATCTAAAGATGCATTCTCTCAACTAAGTTCCTTCCCCCTCAGAAGTCCTCCTAATCCTTTCCTTCCATATTCTCCACACGTCTACATGAGACTCTAATACTACATTCCATACTCTGTCTAAAAGACTTAGGTCTCCTCCTCCAATGTTGAAGCAACTTCTGAACCCAGTAGTCATCATCACCCATTTAACTCCAACCAACACAAAAACATAAGTCCACAACTACTCAGCTATTGTGCAATGTGGTGGCAAATGATCCAGCATTCTCACCACTACATTTACACAGTCACAGACAACACTACTTCACACAAATACTCATTAATGCAAACCCACTTGAAAAAAAAAATTCAGAATTAAAATCAAAATCCATACTTTTTATCCACTAGTCTTCTTTGTGTGTCTTATGGGACTTCGAGTTCTCTGAGCAGTGTCTGGTAGATGGAGTTTCAATCTGATGCACCTCCCCACATTTCAAAATTAGTATCAACAAATGCATATTATACCATCTTTCTGTTTTTTCAACATGATTCTAAACTTTAGAACATTTGTTTTTGTCAATCAATAGAATAACATTATATGAATTAACTACAATGTTGGTGTTTATCAAAAAAATTATATAATGAGCTAAATGGCACTAACTTTGGAGATTTGATATTGATAATGCTAATGCATTTATGTTTCAAAAACTTCAATAGTCTTTTATTTTATTTTCCTTTTTTATATATATGAATAATCGATATGCTTCAAACTCAAATTTCTCCACTAACTAAAACAAAAATTAAACAACATTTCTATATAATAAAATAAAAAGTAAATGGACAACAAATTCATAAATAAAGAGGTAAATAAAGATAAGCTGAACTTGTATGCTTCAATTTCTACGAGAAAAACTGAACATTTTTCTGAGATCAGAGCTTGAAATGCCAAAATCAGACCCTAAAAATTAACGAATAAAACCACATTATCATATTACTAAATAATAATAATAATAATAAATATTCACTAACAATAATAAACAAAGATTAATCTTGAATCTTTTTTTTTTAAAAAAAAAAAACACCTAATATGACTAGATAATAAATATCAAACTTAATTTTAGAGGCAGCAATAATATTTTTTAAAGCACCAAGAGAGGAGAGAGAGACGCCAAGCATCTTCATGAGCAATCGGAGTACTTATTCCTCTTTAACAATGAATTTTAACATATTTGAAAATTTGCCCACAGTTAGGACTCCCTCTGGCTTCTCAAACACCACGAAGGTCTGTCCAGGTGTATCATATGGAAGAGATCTAATAGGCTTGGATAAAACTTCAGCGAATTCCTCTACTTACAAAGATAAAACGATGACAATTGATATTAAAATAATGGACAGTTGATATTTTGAATGCTTAACTTAACTTAAAGTAGCATATGCCATCAAGACTAGCTTACGTATTGTACAGCTACACAGTAACTCTATCAAGAATTACCAGGAAACGTACTATTGCTATACAACTAATACACAACAAAAGAAACCCCTACGCATTTCTGCATTACACCTACTGCATGTATGAATGAAAAGTAAATATGTGGCAGATTTAGCATATCTACCGCAACTTCGATGATGAATTGTGAAAGAAAAATAAAGAATTGAAAGGAGATTGTTAAGAGTCTATAAAGAAAATACCATAATCACTTATAAGCAACCACACTCAAAAGCTTAGAACACTTTTTTTAACAATTAATGCATAAGTTTCCTTCCATACAAACAACAATAAATTAAGATTTAAAAACCAATCATATTATAGCAATGTTTAGAACAAGTCAGAAGTCAGAACTTCTATGATCAATATTAAAAAAAAGGGAAAAATTTTACATTTAAAAGGATGCCATGGTTCAAACTTAGCATACCTAGTCCACGAGACCACCACTCGACGGTACCTCGTTCCGCTTAGGGCATGTTCTTCGGTTATGCCCCTCTTGGTCACACAACCCACATTGCACCTTCCTCCCCCCCTCCTTCCATGGTGTGGTTCTCGGCCATTTCTCGCCCTCGTCCATCTCATTCCTAATTCATGTTGAGACAGGGCAACCTTTCTCTTGGATTAATTGGGGGTTAGGGAGGACCTTTCGAGTTTCTATAGGATCCGACCATGATAATCTATCTTTCAATGCAAGGAAAATGGGAGCATAGCTCCGGAACAATGCGTCCACGCTAATGCATGGGTCAATGTACTGCTCTGCATCATGTCGATACCTAATACAAACTGCAATGACATGTGAACATGGTATCTTGTACAGTTTCCATTTCTAACATGTGCAAGTTCTTTGCAACAGATTAACTCCATGTGTGTGATCCACACGTCCAACAGTCCCTAGATTATGCGGTGTATCTACTTGATATGATTGTTATTGCGCACTCAACCTCGTCACCCTGTGATGCTCCGCCTTCGCCTTATTTCTCATGAAGATATCCAAGGCATATTTAGTCCATTTTTTTCCCAAATTCAACTGTGCTATGCTCTTATTGCGACAATCATCAAAGTAAGCATTCAGTTTGAACCATGTGTATTTCACCATTGCCGTAATGGGCAGGCTACGAGCACCCTTTAGAACATCATTGAAGCACTCGGAAACGTTTATATTCATCGCCCCATAATGGTAACCCTTGTCAAAAATTAGAGCCCATTTCTCTTTGGGCACATCCTTTAGATATTAGTGTGCATCCCGGTTGACATTCTCAATTAAATTGAATGTGGCATTGAACTTTATCTCCTAGGTAGCACTTGCTGCCCTCCATACTAGATTCTTTAAAGTTTCAGTTTTTCATCTAGTGCTGACGTTACTGCATAGTAACGAAGGTAGTAATGATGTTCTATCATGGGAGGCCACAGGGAGACGTCTCGATTAGTGTCTCTGAAGATAGCTTGTATCCTAGGGTGTTTGTCAGATATGACACACAAGTGTCTCTGGTCGGTAACATACGTTCTTATACAAGCCAAGAACCAACCCCAAGTCTCTATGCTCTCGCTCTCGACAACGGCGAAGGCTAGTGGATAAATCTTATTATTAGCATCTGTCGCCATTACAATCATCAATTTTCCTTTATATTTTCCATAGAGGTGGATTGCATCAATGCTAATCATAGGCCTACACTTCTTCAACCCAACAATACATGGACGAAACGCCCAAAATACGGACTTGAATGTACAGGTTCCCTGTTCATAATTATCGTCCACTAGTAACTTATACTATGTACCCGGACTTGCATCCGTAAGTCCTGCCAAAAAACGCAACAACTCTGCATAAGACTCTTTAAAATCCCCGTATATAGCTACAACGGCCTTTTGTTTGGCATCTCATATCTTGTATGTGAACCATAATTATTACATTAGAAATGAATACAAGTTAAATAATTATAGTTGAAGAAAACAAATCAAGACTTGTAAGGCTATAACCCAAACAATCAGAGTATTTCCACGTACATCTTTCCAGACAACAAGTCCAACAAAACAGAGTACAATTCGAGTTGTGCACGCATCATTAATAATAGAGATGCAAGGATCACCTGGAATATATTAATTCTTGAAAATTTACACATCAAATCTCCTCAATCCATGCCAACATTCCATATGCCTCCAGTAAGGCAAGACCGAAAGTCTAGTGCACATTGTAATATGTTTTCAACAATGCTTGCTACATGCCACGTTTCATGAGAGAGGAAACATCTGCAGCAGGTTATTTATGTAAACTATTTAGTAGATATATATATATATATATTAATTGCAGTAGAAAAGAATAAACAGTTGTATTTCCCCATTAAAGTGCTTAGTAGTAACTGATTAAAATTACTATAACAAATAGATGAGACTGAAGCCAAAGAGCATATTTATAAGAAGCAACAATGAAGAGTTCCCTAAAGAACAAACAGCTATATTTCCTCATTAAAGTTCTTAATAGCAACTAGTTAAAGTTACCATAACAAATAGATGAGATTGAAGCCAAAGAATATAATTATAAAAAGCAATGATGAAGATTTCCTATGACAAATAGGTGAGACCCCAAATTTGAAGCATCTTGCATCCCTAAGGCCCATCAAGAAAAAAAGAGCCTACGCTTATTAAGGAATTCAAATTTAGTCTGAAACAATCAGCTCACAATAAAAATTGATTAAAACAATATAGAAGCCACCATTAAGTGGAATATTGGAAAGAAGCAAAGGAAAAACATCCTAGTTAGTTCACCACTTACTAGGCACACTCTGCAAATTTTTCCACATTTTGATTTTCCATTATTTCTAGAATCAAGTCTCTATTCTCGTCCAGGTACTGCACCAAGCATAAGAGATCAAAATCTATAAATGAGTGAGCAAAAGGGAGTTCCTTGTTCAATATAAGGCATAGTGAAGACCATGCATTTTTAAAAGTTATAGGAACATAATGGTGCAAGAATCAGACCTTTCCAAGCAGTGCATTTTCTATAAAAATTTCTCCTAATTCGAGTTGTGCACGCATCATTAATAATAGAGATGCAAGGATCACCTGGAATATATTAATTCTTGAAAATTTACACATCAAATCTCCTCAATCCATGCCAACATTCCATATGCCTCCAGTAAGGCAAGACCGAAAGTCTAGTGCACATTGTAATATGTTTTCAACAATGCTTGCTACATGCCACGTTTCATGAGAGAGGAAACATCTGCAGCAGGTTATTTATGTAAACTATTTAGTAGATATATATATATATATATTAATTGCAGTAGAAAAGAATAAACAGTTGTATTTCCCCATTAAAGTGCTTAGTAGTAACTGATTAAAATTACTATAACAAATAGATGAGACTGAAGCCAAAGAGCATATTTATAAGAAGCAACAATGAAGAGTTCCCTAAAGAACAAACAGCTATATTTCCTCATTAAAGTTCTTAATAGCAACTAGTTAAAGTTACCATAACAAATAGATGAGATTGAAGCCAAAGAATATAATTATAAAAAGCAATGATGAAGATTTCCTATGACAAATAGGTGAGACCCCAAATTTGAAGCATCTTGCATCCCTAAGGCCCATCAAGAAAAAAAGAGCCTACGCTTATTAAGGAATTCAAATTTAGCCTGAAACAATCAGCTCACAATAAAAATTGATTAAAACAATATGGAAGCCACCATTAAGTGGAATATTGGAAAGAAGCAAAGGAAAAACATCCTAGTTAGTTCACCACTTACTAGGCACACTCTGCAAATTTTTCCACATTTTGATTTTCCATTATTGCTAGAATCAAGTCTCTATTCTCGTCCAGGTACTGCACCAAGCATAAGAGATCAAAATCTATAAATGAGTGAGCAAAAGGGAGTTCCTTGTTCAATATAAGGCATAGTGAAGACCATGCATTTTTAAAAGTTATAGGAACATAATGGTGCAAGAATCAGACCTTTCCAAGCAGTGCATTTTCTATAAAAATTTCTCCTAATTGACCATCGAAAATCATCCCCGTTTTCTTCTCCTCACTAGTTCCTTGACTGGTTTCACATTGCCTAAAAAGAACATAATCAAACACTAATATGCAAATCATTTAACTATAAAAAGATGTATATGTAATTGGTATTAAATCAAAGTATAGTACCATGTCTAATCCCACAATCAGGAGGATGTGTCCGTGTTCGTTGCAGCCTTCGCGACCGATCCTCAATGTGTGAAGCCTCTGGTAGGGGGGTGGGTATCAGGACAACACCAGGAGTGGGCATGAATCCTATCTCATCTCTACCACGTACTTCTGTGGGGGCAGTGCCAGTAATCAGTGGGGGAGACATACGGGTGGTGGGCAACAGAGGTGTAGTAAAGGATGTGGATAGGGATCAAGATGTGTCCCTATGGGCAAACGTATGGGATGGACCCGCATCATCATGTGCCATAGAGCCCATGTCATAACCAGTGTCCAAACACATCTCATCTGCTGTCTGACTTACCTCCTCCATGGTGTGGTCATGCACAGGTGTGTGACGCCAACTAAATGTGGGCACAGGTGTATGACGCCGGGACATCGACCAAATGTGGGACGCTGACTAGATTGACGGCCTCCTTGCCCTTGGCGTCTACCTGCTTGCCGACCACGCCTTACAGCTAGTTCTCTTGTGTTGCCCACAGCGCGTGCATCGTCCAAGGTCAATCGACCAAGCTCTTCAACAGATTGCAAGGCATTAATACAGTTGGTGTAGATCTCAGACCCTGGTTCACACTTCGCTATAATCCTCAACTGTGATTCAACCTATCACAAGTATACAAGAGTAGTGTTAGTAGGTTGAACTAAACTATGCGAAGCGAGATACATTTATAACTGAACAGTCTTTGTAAACTTACCAAAGTGTCCCAATATGAGGTCTCTTTCGTAATATGGCGAACAGTGCAGGGACGAAACCACACCATATACTCATCATTGTAGCTCATCTTCCTATGAAAGGGCGGTGCATCGACAATTGTGGCGTGTGTAGCCCATTTAGCAATATGTGTGGCATGTTCATCAGCCCAGTTTTTATCCTACTTGCCCTGAAGTGTTATCTTGTGAAGTTCAGTTGAAGTGTCAACATTAACCGATATGCCTTGCTTCATCCCAAATTGTCAGGGAACACGTTTTGGGTGATGGCCTTCAACCACCCAAAAATGTATGAGTGGCATGATAGACCTCCATATGTGTTGACCTGCCGTACAATATGCGGGCAGGAAACCCAAATAATTTCTGTATGGCTCCTAGACAATCTGCAATGATCCAACAGATGCAAACAACCATATTAACAATATAATTAGAAAAAATGTGTAACGAATGTGAACAATACATGGCAACAATATTTAACTCTGAAGTAAAAAAATGTTTATTCATTCCAAAGTGAATTGTAAGTGCCACAACTACATGCCAAAGCAGTTCCCACTTGTAGGGCACGATACCTGATTTGGATGTAGCGAAGCAAGCGATACATGATAGGCGCGTAGGACGTGCATTGGATGTTCAATTGTTATCTTAGCCCCTTTCCATCTAGCAAACAACACAGACATAACCTTCATATTAGTTACTTACATAATTCTCATGCAAAAAAGATAATGTGAAAATGTAAAACGGTAACTATCTAAGATCCTACATGCCTGATAGCAAGTGGACTTGGGGGCAGTGTGCCTGGTGTGGATGCCTCATCACAGGACATATGTGTGGAAACCTCGCCCATGCCCACAACTGCACCAATAGCACGGCATCGCCAATCTACTTGGCTTTCTTCTCTGATGCCTTACAGAGGTGTCTATATAGCCAACTTAGTGCTGCACTACCCCAACTATATTTCTTTCCATTGCTAATTGCATTGAAAAATTGCAGATACATAATTGAGTGTCGTAGACTTGTCCATAAACAATATACCAGCCAACATCTCCAGTATGTAAAACTGAGCATACTACTGCACAAGCTCCTCACTGGCGTCAACCGGGAGAGGGTTGCTAAACCGCTCCTCAAGCCATTTGGATTTTACCCTCGGCCCTTCCATCACTGCAGTGTTCTTATTCCCATGAACATCTCTCGGCAGCCAATGCCCTAGCAAGTAGGAACAGAGGTCGCCCCAATCGTCCATACAGGTAAATCCCACCACCGGCAAGCCATCTATAGGTACCCCCACTATAACCTCCATGTCTTGCAGTGTGATGTTCATCTCACCGTGGGGCAAATGGAATGAGTGCATCTCCGACCGCCATCTCTCCACCAACGCCGTGATCAAGTTATGGTCAACGTCTATATTTGGGACCCAAAGTAGCCCATCTAACCCCGCATCTGTGATATAAGCGGCGATCCGTGGATCTAACCCACCTTTAAGCAAACCTTTCTCTCAGTGACGACAAGTCAGTACACCTGGCACTTCCTGCAAACAGAGCAACTTAGTATTTATAATAGCATTCGCTAAGCATGTAATAATTACGTTTCAAACTTAAATGCCAAAAATCTTTCTACTACATATATTGACTATGATTTTGGACAAATGCATACCTCGCCTGCCAAAGTTGCATCCCAAAGCAAACTTGAACGATGCACATCCTGCCTCGTCAAGACATCCAGTAGAGAGGGTCCCGCTTGATGTGAGTCCATATCTAGCATAAATTAAAAGTGATTAATGGCCCATTAAGTGACTACTGGCCCATTAGGTCAAATGCAAAGCATAAACATTCTAATTCTCTTTTTAAGGAGCATGACACATGAGAAAAATTCACATAATTGAGTTCCTACTTTTCTTTCTTTTTCTTTAATACATTTCTTTTATAAGCTTGAATTTCATTCAAGAGAGAGTGGCTATATACCTTACAAGCATTCAATGAACTACTAGACGAAGAAAAAAGTGTTATTTGTGATATAGTTTATTGGCAAATTTAAAAGAAAGAGAATTGCAGTAGGGTAAAGTGAAGGCATTTGTTTTGGATGTGTTTATGTCTAGTAGGTAAACAGAGTCATGGCATTATCGACATATACCCACAAATAAAACAACAACATCAAACAAAAAGGAAAGAAAAGAAGCCAATTCATGAACCTAAAAGAATATATATCTGTGGTGATTGGAGCATAATGAGTATTAAATTGTCAGAAAAGCTAACAAATAAAACATTGCATGGAGTAAAATGACTCATTTCAATAAAAGCATTAAACTCTCACGTGACAAAGAGCTTCAAGCTGAGTTCTAGATTTTGAAATATAACACAAAAAAAAAAAAAATTAAAATACTATATAAAATTTTGATAAGTAAAATGCCAAATTAATATTCACCAATCACATTCTTATATAATTATCTATTATGCTATAATTGATGCCTCAAATAGATAAGTTTCAAGCTTAATCAAGAATAAATCACAGAAAGATACATTGGTGCACAAAAATCTAAAAATGAGTAAAAAATTATTGGATTGGAAGCATGAAACTCCAAATGAAGTGCAAGAAGACAAAAAGATCTTACTATATTTTCTTTTCTCAAGTAATTAATCCCTCAAAACCGGCAAAGCTAGTGTAAGTAGAGCTAACCTCCCATGATCAATCCTAATGCACAATATATATATATATATATAAGAGATATTCAAAGCAATCAAGTTCAAAAAGTCTACCAAACAACTACCAATTTAACAAATAAAGAAACATAATTGAACACCCCCTTCACAACCCCACCACCACCATTAAAACCAGCCCTACCAGTTTGGTTCAACGAGGATCCCATCAACCACAAGAACAACTAAACTCACTTCAACATCAATAAAGTTTAGAATTTTTAATGTTAGTGGATGTATCAATCACTATGTATTCTATGCAATTTATTTTCAAAAGAAAATAATAGGAGAGATTAGAAAGAGAGAGAGTTTCACTGATGAATTTCAAAACAAAGTGAAATCCTTATCTGATATAGAAGAAAAAAAAATGGGGAGTTTTTTTTTTTTTTTTTTTTTTTTTTGAGAATTGCTTTTAAGAAACAAACAAAGTTTCTATGATAGCCTCAGATTAGCATTTTAGGACATTTTTTATTGCAATAAACAACACTTATTATAGTGATTTCTACATGGTGAGCAAATAATATGTTGTTGTTGCGTGTGCCATAATGTTTGTTATCATCAGCAATAACGTACACAAACTTATCAACATGATTCAACAATAGCCCAATTACATTTTCCACCCAAAAATAAAATAAAAGGCAAAATCAAAATCAAATTCAGCTATCCCAAAAATATAAAATCAAAACAAATAATTTAAACTCCAAGCAACCATATCAATTCCAGCTCTATTTGTAGGAAAAGTACTTTTGAGTCTTACACTTATCTTTCTTCCAAATTTGAAATAACCCAAATATATTAAGCTAAGATATATAAGAATCTTGTTTCTCAGGCCCGAAAATAATTAAAAATAAGAAAAAAAGAAAATTACTTTTGAGTCTTACTTCTTTGCACATAGAAACACAATATTAGCTGGGTTTTTTTTTTTTTTTTTTTCAATATTTCTAATTTTGAATCTAGTAAAATTTCAAATGAAAGACGTAACCCTAAAACTAAAAAACTGACCTTAGTGCGGGACAGTGAGAGAGCTGAGTGAGAGGTCGTCGACGAGAGTCTTCTGCCGCCGATGGAGTGAGGGTTTGGGGTTTGTATGTTTAGGTGTGAAGGAGAGTGAGAGTGTGTTCACAGTAAGAGAGTTGAGTGAGAGGTCGCCGACGAGAGTCTTCTGCCGCCGATGGTGTGAGGGTTTGGGGTTTGTATGTTTAGTTGCGAAGGAGAGTGAGAGTGTGTTCTGAGAAGTGAGAGTGAGAAGTGAAAGTGACAAATAAAGTTGAATCTTGGGTGTTTTTAGTACCGTGTAACCCGAACCATACTTGAGTTATATAAACTCGGGTACCACTATACAGTACTCAAGCCCAGGAAACTCGAGTACGTAGTGGCATTTTTAAATCCCCAAATGCCATGTCAGCCATGCCACGGTGGAACTATAAAATAGGATACTCAAGTTTGGTGAACTCGAGTACTAGAAACAGTGGTAGATCACCATTTATTTCCAAAACAGTGTTTTTTTTGTATAAATTTCATAAAAGGGTGGTATTTAGCCTTTTTTGCCCCACTCTTTTAGTATTTGAGTTTGTGAAACTTGAGTTTACCGTGTAACTGGAGTTTCAGGAACTCGAACTCTTTGAAAAAATAGCCATCAAGTTTGTCATGCTATTTAGAGTTCCTGGAACTCGAGTTGTATAAAAAATTGGTGGCTATTTTTCATGGAACTCGAGTTTTCCATGTAACTCGAGTTTCACACACTCAAGTTTTAAAAAAGTGGTAGATCCTTAATTATTTCGCAATCAGTGGTAAATCTCTACATATTTCGCCAAATAGTAGTACTTGGCCATCTTGGCCATGCTATCATAATAATTTGACTTATATGAAGCTCAATAGCTGTCCAAGCTCAGTAGCATTGTCCGAATTTCCCAATGAGAACTTGTGTTCAAATCCCCTCTCTGCTTGTAGTAATTTGGAAAAAAAAAATAATAGAGAAAAAAGCACTCCAAGCAGTAAATGTTGATCACTGATGTATAACTGTTGAGTGAGCAAATCTTTCTTACATTCAAGGATATGTATCTTGCCTGAAAAAAAAGATTCATCCTACCCTTGCACAAGATGAGCATCTAATTAAAGTACCTGAAGTTCAGCTAACAAGTGATTTACACATATACTTTAAAAATGTAATTTGTCCATAACGCAGTACCTCACTGCTCTCCACCTTAGTACTCATTAAAATGGATGGCACCAACTTTCCACACAATGAATGTCGTAGCAAACATCACTGTACTTATTAAAACAAATGAAACGACAATAGCAAGCAGCTCAACACCTCCTGGAAACTCAAAAGTTAAGCCCTGCTTTGGCATTCCTCGCTTGCTGTCGTCAAATAAGTTTGTAGGAGCCTCTGGAAGCCCGGATCTTTTCTTCCCACGATCACTTTCTCTGAGAGCGTCCAATACTTTGCTGCCCATTTCTGACTTAGTAGCCTTTGATTCTGAGTAACGGTTGAGAACCCGAGCAGCCCTTAGTCTCTCTTTTGCTGTTAGTGGTGACCTTTTCAGCGTGGATTGAAGGTTTGGAGATGATGATGGTGTCTTCGGCTTCAAATCTGAAGAAGCTGTTGATCCATTAGAGGCTTCAGAGGCTTGAGACCCAGAGTCATTATTAATACTATCTTGCAACTGACTATTTGCTGCATTTCCAGAACCCTCATCACTGGTTTTAGTGGTAAGACTATCACTATTGGCAACTGAAAAACAAAGGCTCAATCTTTTTTCCTTCAGAAGACTACTGGACCCCAACTTTCCTGAGAAGGATGCAAATTGGGAGGCTTTTGATACTGAAGCTCCAACAGAAGATCTTGACACATTTTGGTAATTGGCTTGCAGCTGCTAATGGAGAAAAAAACAACCAAGGGAAATAACAGTCACCCAGATATATCTAGATCACCTTAAAATATAAAATCATAAATGTGAATATTCTGAAACTCAGTTCCCAATGATAATAAATAATGCATCAAATAGTTTCTGATTTTGTTACTCCTAATACATTTTTTTCCTGCTTACAATAAGGGTGAGAGGATTTGAACCCAAATTCTCCTCTATGGGATACTGGGTAATATTACTGAGCCACAACGCTCTTACAATTTTGTTACTAATACCTACCGCTGCATTTGGATGTATCTTATAATAATGATGAAATAGGAAAAGAAGGCATTTATATCAAAAATTCTCTCTGATCAAGTCTAATTGAAGTTTCTACAATGTTGATGAAAAAAGGAAATAGAACGCTTAACCTGAAAGAAGATCTGAAAAGTTACATACAAAATACCGCCATAGATGGCATTTTATAGGAAGAGGCATAATTGTGGTATCAAAAGGAAAAAGAAAGGCACATATCATCAAAAAAATTGAAGAACATTAAAACAAAGTATAAGGCAAGCAGTTCATAATCAATCTAGTTGTTAAAAGATACTACAATCTAACCGAGATAAGCTTAATAACTGATATTGATTTTATACATTGCTTTGTAGTTGATATGCATACATCATGGAAGTTTTCTCAATGCATTTTGGTTTGGGTTGAATCAATTTATGGATTGATTGTAGATATAACATTTCAATATGCAAAGAGCTACATGTTTTTTTGAGAAACCATGAATGCAACAATTTTTGGCTGAATTTTGGCTAATCACAATGTTCAAGCAGCTCCTTATTGCAGGCCAAGAAGTGAATCACAGATTTTTTTTTTTTTTTAAGGCGCCCTTTATAAAGAAATTACAAGTATTAAGTTGACAATCCAACCTATCTTTGAAAGCATTTCTTTCTTATTCCAAAGGATATTGCTTGAAAGCTCATTTTCCAGGAAAATGGAACTTCATCTGTGGACTATTGTGCCTATGATTTCTTAAATCCCAGATCCAATTTCCATACTATAACAGATACATTGAACATATCTACAGAAAGTGTTTAATATTTCATCTGGTAACACCCAGAATCGCATTCAATGGCCTTTGCCCTATGAGGGTAAATAACGGACACTCATTTTGATTATCATACATAATTTTTAGAGCAAGATATTGTGCAGGACATACAAGGATGCCCAACCATTGCATTTGACACAAATCATGCTACAAATATTTAAACTTCAGCTAAATTTTAGGTACAATTTTTTAGGTGTCACACCTGAGATTTTCCAATTAAATTAAAACACATGGCTGCATAGAATTTAAGTGTTTTAAGGAAAGATAACATTGTGCATGCTACATTGGTCAATACAATCATGAATCATGTGTTTGAATCTAATACGTGAACCTAAGGTACAATACCTAGGAAACTACACCTAAATTTTACCCTTAAACTTCATACAAGAAGTGCTAATTGTATAGCCACCGAATGTTATCTACAGCCTCAACCATCCCTTCAAAGTTTAGTAAAAGCTTGACTCTAAACCCCATTTCTTTCTTCACTAAAACAGAAAGTGAAAGAGACTTTACCCTTCTATAATTCAAGAATCATAATCTAAGGATACAGTTAACTCTGGAATCAATATATAGCCACTTGAAACTTTCCAACATGTTTTTCTGGAACCACTAGTAAAATCTTTAATCATCACAATGAGTCCTCAAACTAAAGTGCAATAAAGCTAAATCTCAACCATTTGAGGTTGGCTACACTTAAAAAGCCTTCTAACCTTATCTAATTTTTTTTTTTTGTTTCTTTTCTTTGAGCTATTCCACCATTCAATTCCCACTATAATTCACAACTAATATATGTTAAAAACCCAGTTGAATAATTTTAAAAAGATAATGAAATTTAACATGACTAAAGTCACTAAACTCAACTTATTAAGACATGCATAGAAAGAACAAATTTTGCAGCCTGAGTTAGACGAGAGAAATAGGGAGCATAGATTTACCGTTGAGTTGAAACCCACGACTGAATTCAGAGAGATAGCCATATTCTTGTCGTTTAAGGCTCAACCATGAAGCGAGAGAGCTCTCCTTGAGTTAGAGCTGTGTTTGTGTGGATGGCTGGTAATCGAATTAAGTAGATGAGAAGTTGTCAGCACCACCTTCATTTTCAGCGCGTATTGTATATCACGCTGTCACAATCTCACTCTGATTTTTTTTTTTTTTTTGTTTTTTTTAAGCCCAGGCGACTGTAAAAACAAAAAAACAAGGATCAGACCCAAGTCAGCAAGAGGACTGGCCCAGGATAAAACAAATAGGCCAGAGACAGCCAGTCCAGCCCATTTTATCACACACATTCATATATTGTTTTGCATGAATTCTTGTTTTAATTTTTTTTTTTTTTTAACATTTTAATGACAAAATAATCATAGTTCAATTGGTCAAGGCTATTAACATTGAACTAAGGCTATGAGTTTAATAATTGGCATATCAGACTGAATTTTTATATATAACTTTCTTTAATAGACGTTAAAAAAAAAAAATTAACTAATTATATCTTTAGTTTTTTTTTTATAAAATCTCTAAAATGTCTATTCCATAATAATTACTCTTTATTATCGAGACAATATGCTAATAAATTTCTTTTTATTTTAGTTGATATTCAATCCAAAGTTCCTTATAAAGACTTTAGTTCAATGTTAATATTAACGTCAGAATAAAGAAAATATTAACGTCAGAATAGAGAAAATATGCTACCAACATAAACTTTTTTTTTTTTTAAAGGAAAGAAAAAAGAGAGTAAAATGTGGCTAATCCTACCAACCTTGCACCAATAGGTATCATCCTGTTGCAAAGAAAATATAAATGACAACTTGTTTAATTAAAAAATTAACAACAATAAACGATGACTTATATTCAAGAACATATATAACATGTTGCATCGTAAAGACAAATGGAAGGAAAATTTTGGATTAACAGAAGAAAAAAAAAAGACGCGCACACACATACACGAAGTCCTTCAACCCCACAATCCTTGGATTAAAGAAACAGGAAATTACAAACCTGAAACCTGAAGTATCACAAGGAGGATACACTCACTCAATTCAGTGAGGAATTCTCCTAAGCTTTTCAATATGAGACTGAGTTCATGAAGAGTTGACCATAGCAAGGTGTGCACAAGAGCTACAAATCTATACATCCAGCTAATTATTGTGTAATAGAGGATTTTGCACTAGGTTAGCCAAACGTTGCCACAAACATGAGAAAACTTTACTAAAGTACTCTTTTGTCTTTCTTTCTATATCTCATTTCTTACTTATAGCTTCTATTTTTACAATGATGTCATTTTGCTTTTCAATTTTTTCTAACATCTCTTTTACTATTCCTTTTCTGATCATTCCTTTTTCTTTGTCTTCATTAATTATGTCTAGGTTCTTCTTTGTATTGTTTCTATAGCACTAGGATTTTTTCCTTTGTCTTCTATACGTGTTGTTCTTTCCATTATTAGGTTATTTTTCTTATTATTACTCTTTTGTCTTTCTATATCATCTTCTTCTTGCATTATTTCTATAGGACTATTTTCTTTCCCTACTTCTATGATTTCTAACTTCTTTTGCACTATGTGACTATTTTCTTTACTATCTATTAGAGTTGTTTTCAGTGCCTTTACGTCATTTCTTTCATCAATTGTTTCTATTAAGTTATCTTTTTTACTATTTTTTATATCTGTCATGTTTATAGATATGTCAATACTTACTAAGTTATTCTTTTGTCTATTATGCCAATTATCTATCATGGTTTTTGCTAAAGATGATCTATGATGAGGTTCAAAATCTCTTTCTTTTTCTAACTCTGAATTTAAAGCTTTTATTCTTTCTAGTAAGCTCAAAAAATTATCATTTTTCCTTTCTACTTTAGTGTTTGTTAAGAATCTTTTCACAGTTTCTAAAGATTCTAATTTTTTATTAATCTTGTCTAACTAACTATTATTGTGTCTATCAGTTTGTCGATTGATTTTATCTCCTGTTAATGTACTCCAATTATTTGTGCTATTATTATAGTTATAATCATTTATATCACTATCAGAATCAGAATCTGTATCATCATAATCTATATTATTATTTAACCAATTATTGTCTATATTTCCTATGCTATAACCTTCATCATAATCTATATCATCATAGTTCATGTTTCTTATTAGTGTGTGCCTAGCCTAAGTGTAAACAAGCAAACAGTTGATGAGCTGATAAATATATTTATTCTATTTCCTAGCAATTAATAATTACTAGTGGCACTATTACTAACTACTAGTATCCTTGTTATTAGGACCACCTCCTCGGGAAACTCCATTGCGAGACCACCTAAACAACGCCTATCCGTCAGCTTTGATAGGTATATACTTGTCTGTATATGGTAAGAGGAAGAAGGGAAAAGCTGCCTGTGGAATTTTTCTTCTTCATTTTTGTTTTTTCTTGGCGGTGGGTGTTATATGCTTTTGGTTTGCAGGGAAGTACCCAACAAAAATATTTGATTTACCACTACCAAGTTCATGACTTAGATAAATCCACACTCATCAAATTATCAATCAATATTAATTCCAGAATCATATGGATTCTATCTAACACGCTGCAGGGGCATAAGGAGCAATAATAACTTCCCTGCCAAGCTGCCCCCTCCTTTTGTTTATGCAAATGGCTTTAGTTTTCAATCTAAAATCATTTAAAAAGTTATAATTATAATTATCACAGAAGGAAATGAAAAACAGAAGTTTTTGATATATGAACAAACTTCAAGGAAACCATCACAAAGCATGGATACAAAATGTGCGACCTAAAGATTTAAGAAACAAACCTTTGAGCAATCAAGGCATCATTGTTATACAGAGTATCGTTCACGAACACGGGATATCATGTCTAAACTGATAGCAGGGTAATGGGTATAACAGATAACTTTGCATACAAACATCTGAGCAAGTGGGTACGTAAAAGCATATCCAATAGTGTAAAAATAATATAAGTAAAATTGCACAAAGCTTCCCACGAGAGAGACCGAACCCAGAATTTGACCAAAAACTAAGATAATATATAATTATACATGACAATGGATACAATGCAACAACAAAAAAATCAAATATTGACTAATATTCACAATGATGTGTATTGTAACAGCGACTAACATACACAATCCCAGCACATTTCAACATTTAGATATCGCCTTGATTGCAACTAAATACAAAATCCAAATGAATAAGGTATCACCACTAAGACAGAAATAGAGAATCAATCAAAGCACTGCAACTAAAGTACACAATCCCAGCACATTTCAACATTCAGTTATCACCTTGATTGCAACTAAAATACAATATCCAAATGAATAAGGTATCACGACCAAGACTGAAAAAGAGAACCAATCAAAGCACTGCTACTGAAGTACACAATCCCAGCACATTTCAACATTCAGATATCTGAATGTTTCTCACAAAAAAAAAAAAACATTCAGATATCACCTTGATTGCAACTAAATACAAAATCCAAATGAGAGACAGAAAAACAGAATCAATCAAAGCACGGCCATAACATATCAAACTGGTAGATGATGATCAGTATCAAGTGTTCTGTACTGTACTATAAAGGGTCAATTCCTAGACCACATTAAGTAAAATACAGAAAATCCACAGCTTGCCCTCTACTGGCAGCCAAAAAAATGCCTCACTACCAAAAGAATATTACAATACATATATCCACACCCTTATGACACAAAATAATTTGACATTATTTCAACTACACCTTCACCCCCAGCAGAACAAGGGGAAAAAATGAGGCACCAAAACCCCACTCAATAACACAAGACAAAAATGCCATAACCGCTAGGTCGTCCTTGCCCCTACACTCAACTTGCATCCTTAACTTCAGCTTGAACAATTTGCCTGCCTGCATATCAGTAGCTGCTCCCCATTGGAGGCATACCAAAAGGTGGCATAGGGGGCATGCCCATTCCACCCATAGGCGGTGGAACAAACCCTCCCATTCCTGGTGCACCTCCCATACCGGGCATTGGAGGTGCAGGCAAAGCAAGAGGCAGCAACTGCGCATACATGTTCTGCGACAGAAGACACATCAATTAGAGCCAACATTATAATCGAACCACAAAGAAGAGAATAACAAAAGAGAAGGGGATACAGGTATGGCAGATAAAAGACCTAAATGAGAAAATATTTGGCTTAGATATTTAAAATATGGCTTAGTAATATCAACACCCAGAAATTTTAACAAATCTATAGCACAAGCAAAAATAATAAAAACACTCTCCACAGAGCCCAAAACAACGAGCAAACTTTAAGCCAACAATTTAACAGCCCTGAAATGATTACCTGTTGTTGAATCACATCCTTCTCTTCCTTCTCTTTAATCTTAACCTCATTCAGAGCCTCAATTTTGTCCTTCACAAGTTCATCAACTTTGCCTGTGTATTCACGGATGAACTACAAAAGGAAAGGAAAGACAGTGAGAGAATTTGTAAATGAGATTCCAAAAGGGTGTCCTTGTTTCTATGATTTCCAACTGCAGAACCATTGATAGTAAAAGCACAATGATTTATAATTTTTTTTTTAAAAACCTCGAGCTATAGTCTATAGATTGCAGTGCTCACCCACCTTCCCCCCCCCCCCCCTCTTCTTCCCAAATGGGGTATATTAATGTCCACGATACAACAATAAAACTCTTGCCAGCAGAGGTGGCAGCATTTAATGATCAAAAAAGGTCAATCAACAGAAGCAGGATCTACGTTAAGAAACATAATCTATCAAAACTAAATCCAAGATCCATGAACACTCAGCACCAAGCATGAGCTCGATACCTCACATTTGACAAGACAGACTTAGGGTCTATGCTAAGAAACATAGTCTATCAAAACCAAACCCATGATCCATGAACACTCTGTGCCAAGCATGAGCTCAATGCCTCACATTTAACAAGACAGACTTAGCACCTAAAACGCAAGCTTATTTTTGCCCCAAAAAAAGATTAATTTCAAAGTACAAATGATATAGTAAATCACCTGCAACAGATATGGGAAAGCAAAGTCGATCATATTGTTCATCCAGGCAAGTTCAAGAGCAATGTCTGCCCGAATCAAATCATAACAAACAAAGAGGCATGATGCGAAGCATTCCTTCTTTCCCTGCAAGATCAAATTAAAACGAAAATTAAATTAAAATAATAGATAAACATAAATTATACGAACCCAACTTCAAAAAATAAAAATAAAAAATTGCCACCATGCTTGAAAAACAAAAGCAAAAGATAGTGAGTGGGGAAATGTTTTTTCCAAATCTGAGAAGTTGATTGATTGACAACCTTCACATGGAAACATCCCTCTACTGACACAACTACCATTGCAAACTAACATTACTATTGAGTGAGAAACCTTTGGTTTACAAAGTTGTAAATACCTAATAATTCCATGCAAAAGGCAATATCTATGAAAGTGCATACCCAAGTAAAACCTATTTAAATCTCAGTGAGTAGAAAAGTGAACATGTTCTAAGCTTAACTAGGCACCTTTTCAATGAAGTAAACTAGCAATTCCTCTGCAAGTTCACGGTCACCAGATTGTGAGGCTGTCTCCATGGCATCTTTGTAAAGGTTGTCTTTCTTTGACAATGCAATGGACTGCTTCCATCTTCCAGCTTTCTTGTAAATATAAGCAGCAACACGTCTCATTTCAAGAAGCTCGTGTTTCTCAATCTGCTCAAACACAAATCAATGAGGCCTGTGCAATTGGACTTGTTCACAGAGAACCACAAAGTAAAATAATTGCATCTAACCTTCTGTGCAAGACCAATTTGATCAAAGTTATCATGCAGATCAATTGATTCACGCAATCTATCATAGTCTTCCTCCTCAACATATATTCCATTCAACGCCTCATTCACAGCAGCCACATTGTTACTCTGAACTGCAACCATATATGGCTTCACAAGATGCAGGTGACCAGCCTGATGTTACATGATAAGAAAAAACTCCAGAGTTAGAGCCATGCAAAGAAAGTCATAATAATAGATTCCAATAAGATCATTAACCCACAGAAGTAATACCTTCCGCATAATGTCAACAACACGTGTATGGTCCACACGAAGTGCAAGCACATTGAGAAGGTCATTAATAAGATCCGGATGTTCTTGCAAATAGAAGTGCACAGCCTTGTAATACAGCTCCACATTAGCAACTTTAACTGCAACATCTTTAAACTGCATGTGATCCCATGCCTCAGGGGAATGGTTCATTATAGTAGTTGCAGCATTGTCAAATTCATCATATTGGATATACAGATAGGTGAGTTCCTTCCAATGCTGTTGTTCATCACAAGCTCGTATAAGCTTTGGGATATTGAGACGGGTTGAGAACAGCTTGATGTGCTCCATAAGCTTCTCAGGACGGTATCTAGCATACAGAACTCCCAACTCAGTAAAGATGCCCATATGTGCACGTTCCAAACCTAAACCGCTCTCCATAAGAGAGATTAGCTCATTGAAGCATCCTCTATTCTGGTAATATTCACTGACCTCTTCCAAGTCATCCACCTATAAGATTCATAACACAGACCAACATCAAGTAAAGGTTAAACAAATGTATGAATTATCAATATAGAACATGCTGGTTATATGACAAAAAATGCCAAGCATGAAACACTGCCAAGCAATGTTCTCATCTTCATTCTCTGCAGGGGCCCATCTTTCAAGCTTCCAAAAATTCCATGCAACAGATGCTGAATGAAAACAAATTTCAAAATTCAAAGAAAGTATAAAGAATGCAACATTTCACCTGTATAATAATGTTGAGCCCACATATCTGAGCTAAGCGGAACTCCTCCGCGTCAACACAAGCAAAGCAGACTTCCTTCCATGTTTTTGAACTGTTAGCTTTCCTTGCTGCATCCACAGCACCTTGGAACTGTCTTAGTTTCACAAGTGTGATAGCCAACTTGGCCCAATTAGATATAAAGGCAAATATTATCTTTGCAGCCTCATATAAGGCTTCATCATATAAGCGATCACCAACATTTTGGAGATTAGCCACATTTGGCATGAGAATAAACTCTTCAATGTCACTCAGCCTATCTATTTTGGCATATGCATAGATGAGCTCACTGTCAACCTTGGGCTCTTTCACCTTCTGCCTAACCATCAGAAGGTACCTCACCAAGTCATGGTAAACATCAGCATCCTCAGAAGCACGAATAACATCCAAAAATTGAGTTGCATCATCTGCACGAATAAATGACTCAATGGCATCGCTCACCAGGCCCTCCCTGAGTTGAGCCTTGCCCACTTGGCTCCAAACTGCATCTTCTTCAACACGGAATGCAAACTCCACAGCCCGTTCAATGCTTCGGATATTATCCAATAAGACATTGACAGCCTGAACATTCAAGTTAAACTTCTTGAAAATTGCAAATGCTTCCTCATAAAGTTGGGCTTCCACAGCCACTTCCCCAACTGCAGGTCCATCAAAGTTGTCTAGTCTATTAATGTAATCCATAACTCTAGATGGATCTGCTTTAATGGCTGTCAGAATGAGCAGGTTCTGCAGATTAAAGTTCCCACTGAATGCGGAGTTCTGCAGCACAATCTTTTCAAGGAGCTCAATTAATTCGTGAGGTAGATCAGCAGTCATGAAAGCCTTAACAGCAGCAGAAACTTGTTCTGGGCTCTTGCTTTCAGGCAAAGCAGTAGACACAACTTGATCAATGAGCTGTCTTCTAAAGACATTTTCAGGGTTAAGAACTTTCTCCCAAAGATCACCATCCATCCTTTCTACCACATATCTGAAATCAAAGCATGAGTTAATAAACTGCCAAGCACCACAATACAATGTAGATAATCAAACAAAAATACTGAACAAATCACAAACCTTGCTTGCAGTTTGAACAAAGAATTTTTATTTGTGACATTGATGAGCTCATCATCACATTGTCCTCGCCGGTAAGCCACAACTGCCAGGGTAGGATCGCGTTTCTCACAATATTTACCCACAACACGGGAATCATAATAGGGGTTCGTGGTGAGGAAGTGCTCTGGATTGTTGTTGCTATCAATGATGATTTTACCCAAAGCATTATGAACATGTACATCTTGGCTTCCCTCACTCACAAGATGCTCCAAGAACTGAGTGAGTAAACGAAGTCGATTCCTAATTACCACAGAGAAAACATGAGAAAAAATATCAAGAATTGAGAAAAAGAACCATGAAGCGATGAAATAGAGTTGGGACACCACCTCTTCTCACATTCCTCCACAAGGGGCTCCACTGGAAGCAAAGAACGGACAGAAAGAATCAAGCCTTTGATAAAATCTTCAGGACACTCATCATCTAGCAGCTGCCCAACAACTAATGGAGCATTCCCTGGGTTCACCTATTAAAAGAGACATAAAGTATCAAGTACAAGAAACAAGTAAAATTCACATAACAGGAAAGGCATTTGCAAAAGCTCAGGGTACCACAAGTAACATTTAAAACCTCATACCTTTTGAACATAACCTTCAATGTAACGAAGCATGTTATTTGAGTACAGATAGTGCGTGAGATCTGGAACAAACCCAAAACGGTCACAAACATTAATTAGTGGGCGTGCATCTGGAAGCTTAGCTTCCATTAAAAAGTTCTTCGTTTTCTCCGGGTCATAGAAATTTGACTCTCTGGTCACACGCTCAACCTCTTTGATTTGTCCAGTTTTAGCAGCTGCCTCAATGTACTTGAAGTGAATGTCAGGGTCCTCACTGTCCCATATGCAAAAATGAGTTAGCAAAAAACAAAATGGACATACCAATAACTCGCCAAAGTTTAAGTTTTTCTTTATTGAACAGATTACCTGGAGCTCAAAAATGACCCAAGGAAAAAGTACAGTCCTTCATATGACTTAAATTGCTCAAAAAGCTTTATGCATGAATCAATACCCAACTGTTCACAATATTCCTTGGCAGCCTGCATAGATGCATGTAAGTAAGCTTCAGTTAAATACTAATTAAGATACTCCATAACATAACACAAGACAATGACATTTACCTGCACAATTATCTGAAGATTGCCTCTTAGGTTGACCAATAAAAGGTCCTTCATACACTCCAAAGCCCATTCTCGTGACAGAGTGCCAAAAAACTCTACAAGTGACTGTGATGAACCACAAAATCAGTATGAAATTTAACAGCCATCATGTACTGAAAGATATAAGCATTGGAGTACATAAACCTGTGGCTCAATTGCATGTGTATTCACAATGACGCGTTTAATATCTGGCAACTCTGTGTAATGCTGCATCAGAAGTGAAATGTTTTAACACAAGAACATTTAACTAAATGTAAGAAAAAAATTAATGAATACAAAAAAACTGCAAGAAGACATTACTTGCAGAGCACGTATATAAAGACCAGCTTTTTCACAAAGTTGGCCAATTCGAGGACGGTCATAGTGGCTGAACATTCCATTGGCTAATATAGCATCAGCTACATTTGGAAAAGTTACCAGATTGATTTCCAGGACCTATATATAAGAAAGTGTTACAGAGCTCAAAATGGGTACAATTATACAAACCGAAATCACATCACCTTAACAAAGAAAGTGAGAGTTAAGGAAAAACCTTTGTTTGAAGGAAACCATGTTCAGGAAGATTGGGCTTCAAAACATCTAATAGGAAGGCCGTCGCCTCACGAATCAAGTTCCTCTGAAAAAGACAGAATAGAAAGCAAAAACTATTAATTATAATCACTTAAACCTTCTGCAAAATTTGCAACAATGAGAATTAATTTATGCTTTATGAAGCATGTTGACAAGAAACAATAACAATGAAAAGCACAAATCATTGTCGTTATTAAATCAATATAACAACTTAGGCACCACTAGAATCAACAAACCTGAAGAAAGAGATCTGTTATGGTATTGTAATCAACTGGACAACCTCCCTCCATTTGAGACATCATTAATGCAAAATTGACAGCTCCCTACATTCCAAAAATAAATATTAGCTCTATAGTTTCAAAAAGAAAGAAGTCTATCCTAGACTACAGCTACATTGATTAAAGTATGGTTTCAAAACAATGGTACACCAGAACAGACAGTAATCAAGAAAAAAGACATTGGCAACATATGAATAGGTTTGACCTTCAAGTACTAAAAGTTACAAAACATACAAGCATGCAAGAAATACTATGCAATACCTGAGGATCTGAACGAAGAATGGTTTGCAGAAGAAATAGATAGTCTGGAGTGTACCCAACCTAAATCAACAAAGAAATAATGATATGCTCAGGTTGCAGAATAACTTGACAAAATATCAGAAAAATATAGTAGTAACAATAATCACAATAATAACAATAGTAATAATAAGCATCCCTTCACCTGCTTTGAATAGATCAGAATTTTGTCAAACTCCCTCCGCTCAGCAAAAGCAGCAACAACTTTCGGAGTTGCTCTGGCTTTAATATATATTTTCAATGCTAGATCATTATCCACGGTCTACAATAAAACATAATTACCAATAAGAACACAACAGGAAAAATAATTACAGATCCAGCAGCTTTGGGATTAAGTATACAAGACACCCAATAAATTTTATTCAGGAGAAAAGTATTTGATATTATTAAATCCCAAGTTGCACATCAAACCTTCACAAGATCCCCTAGTTCCTCGCTGCATTCCAGCTTATCCTCTGCCAACCAATTTTCCAAAAGATTCTTTTTGTTTTGGTTCACAACCAGGCGTGATAATTCCAATGACTCAAATGCATTAAGCTTTCCTCTCGTCAATAGTGTCCCAAAATATTGCAACAGGGGTGGCGTTTGCCCAGCTTGAACAGGAACACTCTGCAACAGAGCAAAATGTTAACTTAATACGACAAGTCTATTTCAGGGAATGTTCCATTCAGGCAAGGAAACAACCAGGACTTCATACAATCTCAACTCATCAAGTACATTTTACGCTAATTGGTCGATTACAGGTCCTTTACCATACCCATTCCTTGACATATATATATATATATATATCAAGGAATATGTGAAAAATGTTTGTTTCCTCTCCGAACAAACACGAGTCTACTATTATATGTTTTATTCAGTAACTACCAAAAATGCAGAAACAAATGCCAGTAGAAGTAGGAACAATATTCTGCAGATTGAACTATTATTCCCCACAATAAGTGGAGGCCAACAAGTGAAATTTATAATTTTTATACAGGAGGAGTGCAGGCAAGGCTTGAACTCAAGACCACCTACTTTGATGCCATGATAAATAACCCCTTTTCACAAAGCTTAAACTGATAATAAAGGGTTAAGTTTATCATTTAACCATTATTATAACATTTCAATACAATAAACTGTTAAAAAGTGAGATCTTAATTGGCAAGAAATCAAATGAAGACAAAATAACATATGCACAACATACACTAGGATGAACAGTGTTGAAACTATGAACATATTAGCAACAGATTAAACATGAAGATTGGAAAAGCAAAATTTTAAACCTGAAATTTTGCAACTGTGTCAGGTGTACGGAGGATTCCCTGTGGAGACTCAGCAGCAAGCTCCGCAGCTTCTTTGTATTTTGTTTGGGCAAACAATTCTTGGAAACGTTGGACAACCTGAGATCCAAGAAAGCACATTCCCAGATTTTCAGCATTATAGAGAACACAGAAATAGAAAATAAGGACCAGTTGAACATCAAGAACATTTCATTTTATTAGAACAAAATACATGGCAAGTCATCAAGTGCAGCATGAAACATCATTGTTTTCATCACTATGAAAGAACACGCCTAACCACAACAGAATAACAAGAAAAAAGAAGCACAAAGATAAGTTGAACACATCCAATGGTGGATACTTAAGATGGATATACAATATTGAGGACAACAAGATGTATAGAGTGCTTTAATAATTACAAAAACCAAACTATCAAATCATTAGCATAATAAAAAAACTATAGCATATCTGCATCACTACATTAAATACATTACCAAGTTTTGACTTTGATACTTACTTTTATCTGACAGAACCATCCTATTTAACAAAATCATTACTATATTTAGATAGAAAAAGAATCACTTACCAGCTGCTCAGCACCAGGAAGATTCCCTCTTTTGGCAAGATTGACAGCTAGCTCCAAATTGTTCAACTGTAAAAATATCCAGGTAATAATTGTAAAGCAAATAGTCATTTTCCTATAAAACCTCGAAGAAAATGCAAGACTGAACATACCTGGCCACTGACAAATGGCACAATCGTTTGTTCGTTGACAGTAGCCAGTAGCACCTGTCCACGCCTATTGACAGCATAAAAACCTCCCAACGATGAAGCTTCCGCTGTCAAAAATATTGGATCTGGACTAATTCTATTTCTATATACTGCAGTAGCAGTCTCCATGTCATAAACAAATAATAGTCCAAGCTTGGTGATCACATAGATCAAATTGTATTTCTGGGATATCTGTCAATTAACAAATTCATGAATAAAACAATGATGCTGCTATTTACTCCAATGAATAAAAGGAGGAGCGACTTTGATACCTGCATTGCAACTGGAAAGTCATCGGCAAAATCTGGTGGGAAGAAAAGATCTGCTTGTTTCTTTGTAAAAGACGGCTTCCCTACCAACAAAAATGCAAAGTTAGATATTTATAGACTCCAGAAAATCACAGAAGCAGGAATGGAATGCTATAAGTTATAACTACCAAAAACAAATTGTCAAATTCTTTAAACTAATTCAGCCTGCCTTAAGGGTTCCCACTTGATACCAAACCACATTCAAAATTCTCAACTTACTTCTTCCTTTATTCATAAACTCCAGGACACATCTTGACAAGCCCAAACATAGCAAAATTTTAAATTACTTAGGACCTATTTGGATTGAGGGGGGAGGGAGGGGGAGTGGAGGAGAGTAGAGTTAGTTGAAATAAGGCTAATTTTGGGTCAACTCAACTCTACTCTACTCTCCCTCCCTTCCCCTCAATCCAAACGAACCATTAGTAAAAATACAACATCTTCAAAATCACAAGTCAAGCATCCAAAGATAGAACCATGTGAATACTGGTATACAATTATATTTTCCATTTTTTTTTTAGAATCTCGCCTTTTCTCTGTAGAAATTTCAATAACTTACAATACAACACCAAAATTGTTTGTGCATGTTATTATCAAAATTCCAATCCAGGCAACATTAGCCAATCCATCAGATTCTCATGATTTTAAATAAATTTAGGGGCCAAGCTACCTATTTCCATTTACCATGCCAGCAGTCGCAACCAATTACTGATTAACATCAAAAGTAATTTGGTACTTTCATCCTTAACAATCTCTTCTTGATTTCAAGGACGTAAAAAAGGTAATTAGATATTGTAAGTTCACCTGGCTGGGCACCAAGCTCAATAATATGTAACTTTGATGTAATCTGTCCAGCATTGAGGGTCTTTGTCGCAAAGGAAATAAGAACAGAAGGATAATCATTTCCTGGAACCTGTAAAAACATACAAGTTCATAGAATTCTGTAAGCACGTGTGTGTGAGTATGCAATGTTGGAAAGGGACTAGGAAAGGGAAACCATAGCACCTTAAATTGGGCAAATGAAGCAGCATGTGCTTCAAGAGCTTGACTGCGCTGCTGATCAATGGAGAAAAGTTGCATATTCCCTTTAACCAATTGTGGCCTCTGTAAACAAAATCAGATGAGGAAATCAAAAACAGAATACCACCAAAGTTGTCCAAAACAATTCATCACATAAATACACACAGAGTAGCATCTGAAAAATTACAACATTAAAAAATACAAAAGTAATCTGAAACTCAAATTATTTTTTATGAGTAGAATAAGAACAAGATTATGTTAAATGTTAAAGCATGCATCCAATCCAATAGTTTAAGGCTTTAAGATACTGAAACTCATAAATTATTTAATGGCCAGATCTAACAGATTGTACTGCAGGGGACAGGACAACTCCGTGTTTCCAAAAGTTATATATAGACGTGGTAAATTGACCAAGTCCAAGGACTGCAAATCATCCAATTACATGTAGGAAAACTTCTCAAGCCCAGTTCACTTGAAGCAGCATGTGTTTGCAACTTAGGCCAGACCCTGCCTGGCCACCACAGTAACATTGATTACATGTATACTTTTTTTTTATATGTAAACATTGATTACATGTATACTACCATTTATATCCTCTCTTTTTTTTTGGGAAAACAGGTTTTCACTTGGGTAGCATTTCTATATATCCCTTGCGAGAAAGAAATACACCCTCTATACATGAGATGCAATCGACTTCTTTTCTTCTTCTTTTTTTGGTTAAGTAACAATGTAACCAACTTGTTTTTTACCCATAAGTTACATGCACAGTGGATTTTGAAACCAAGATCTCACCCTCCACCTCATTCTAAAAAATGAGGGAAAATGTCAGCTGAGATAGAGCTCATTCAAGAAATAATGTAACCAACTTTGTACAGGCATTAACAGAAATAGTAACACACCTCAGGTGCACCAGGAGCTATTCCAATCAAAACCAACCACTTTTCAGAAGGGTCACATCGATAGTTTATAATCTGATTGTTTGCCAAATTAGCTGTTCTATCAAACATCTTTACAGGTTCAGAATCACCTACATAAGGAAATGCAGTGAAGACCATTAATAGAAAACAATGTCAACTTAACAAGAAAGCCCATACCATAAATGTGAACATGTCCATGAAACAATAACCTCATAAGCTGAAAAATTATGGCAGAATGATAATGAAATAGGTTAAATAAAACCAATTTACCTTCAATTGACCAATGATATACTGAGGTCTGTGTCACCAGGCCCAGCATCTTTGGTGTAATCCACTTCCAAAAGACAATCTATTAAGGAAGCAAGGAGACTTGGTTTAGCTAAATAATTTTGATCTCAATGGAACAAAGTGGACCATCAAAATATTTCATAAACTGTAAGCAGGATGCTAAAAAGTAAAGTCCTCACCTGCTCAGGCATCTGATGAGATTTCATTTTTGCTTTCATCTCAATGTTAAATATTTGCAAGTGATCCTGATTAGTTCCTTGGATTTGGGCTGCAGAAGAATGTCACCAACACAGTTAATGAGAAAACAATGTAAGAACAAAGAACAACAGAAGCGTGCACAAACCCAAAACATATAGATATATACTTCAAAAAAGGACACCCTTCATTTTTTTTTTTAACCAGAAGAACATAAATCTAAGCTACATTACAGAGTATCACAATTAGCATCTCGACAATAATATTCTTTCTTGACCCAGAAAGTGATGCTACTCAGGCAGTATCGACAGTTATACAAGCAACACAGTGCATGACACCACTGGTTCAACCAGTTGCATACATAAACAAAATGGATCACACGCTTATGATCATACAATATCAACATGAGTGGAAAAAAGAGACTATTCCAATCATAAAAGCAATTCCAAATATGCATCTGCAATGCTGAATTCAAAACTGATAACAATGTCCTACCTTTCAAAGCAAGGATTCTGGAATTTGGATTCATTAGCGCAGAGTCCGCGGTAATAGGCCTCCTCAAAGGCTGCATTGGCATACTCATATCAATAATAACAACGCTATTCTGCGGCGCTGTTTCACGAACACATATATACTTATCGGATTCCATAGTAACATGAGTGAACGTGATGAATTGTGGATTGATCCCAATGCTCGGTAACTGCAATTCACATCAGAATTCAGATCACACAAGCTCATCACTCAGCCTCTAAGTATGGTAAAATTATATACTTTGCAATAAATTATCAAAAAAAAATTAGAAATAATGTTAAATTTTACAGATCTAACTATAAACCATACATTTCCAATCCAAATAAACCTCGAAACATACTAAGCATTAAAAAGCACTGTTCAAAATAGCAAATCAAGGAAAGTAGAGCACAGTATTTGACCTAGAATCGAAATTGAATGAACAGGAATTACTAAATTAACGCAATTAACGTATACAATGCATTTTCAGCTCAAAAAAAAGTTACGATTCAAAAATTTAAGCATAAAGTTGAAAGAGAAAGCTTCGAATCGAAGTGGAGAATGAGAGAGGACTGACAGTTAGGGCCTCTTTCATGGTGATCGGAGCGTTGGCGGCCGCCATGGTGGCTGAGATCGACGGAGGCTCCGCAGATCTGTGGCTGCGATTGAATCGCCAATTGAGAGTCGGAGATGGAAAGCTCACAAAGGATTCGAATCGCTTCAAGATCTAAAGCAGCGACCAAATCCAGAGACTCAGAGAGAGATCGATCTCCAGCGAGAGAGAGAGAGAGAGGGTGTGATGTGTTTGAGCTGTGATTTGGGAATAAAGAAATGAAGAGAAAGGCAAAGAAAGAAATGTGATTCTGCAACGGAATAACTAGAAGCAGAAATCGAACAGGGTCTTATGGGAAAGTGAAAGGGGAACACTATATAGAAAAATCTCGTCGATTTGGAATAAGACGTGTGTTCAGATGCGCTGTGCCTGTGCAGCCTGGGTGCGCAAATGTGTAAGTGGAATTTACTTTCTTTTGGTTTTTATAGCCACTGGGTCGAGTCCGGCCCAACACGACAGCTCGGACTTCGGACATGTTATTGTGTTGACTGTGGATTGGAGAAGGGAATTGAGGTCCGGTCCAAACTGTAGAGATTCGTGTTTGGCAAAATGGAAGGTGGGAGAAATAAATAAATAAGAAAACTATTACATTTACAAACATTTTTATTATACTTTCGTAATAAATTTTAAATTGTAAGTTATTATTGATTCTAAATTGAACTTAGCCATTGAAATCACTTCTTTTATCCACCAGTAACAATTAATGACAATTTACCACTTATGATTACGCTTGATTTGTTTCGGTGATAATATTTTTTAAAAAATAAGTCATATTTCAAAAATTATTTTCTATAAAACTATCGTATTTTCCTATGTTTAATAGTAACCTTAAATAAGTTGAAAAATAACCTTCTAACTTCTCTTATTTAGTTGCTGTGAGATAGAGTTGTTTTTCAAATAAATTTAGTGGAAAACAATCTCTAAAAATAACTTATACTTATTATGTTAACCAAAGATAGTTTTCCTTCGACTTATTTTTCCTAATACTATCAAACGCTGAAAAACATGAAAATTTATCTTTACACAAGGTTTTCCATCAAAATAAACAAAGTGTTACTATGAAACATATCTTAATAAATAAATAAATAACATCCTTCGTGTTGTACGGTTATGACGAAATGATTTCCTTGAAAAATTAAAATTTAAACTTTTTATTTCACACTTTGTCCATTTTTTACCAATTTGGAGGGAATGAAAATCCTTCAATTTCCTTTCCCTCCCTTTTCACTTTGTGCAAGTGCCTTTTTTTCTTCAGCACAGCGACCCAAGGATCCTAGGCCAAATAATTGTTCTTGGTAAACTGGGCTTGGTTCGCCGCAGCTAAAGGATTGTTTAAGAACCAAGTGGTGCACAAAGCAAACTTTCTACAACACAAATAAACTAACAAGCAAAAATATTTGTATTGAATGACAGCTCAAACAACAAAGAAACGAACAGTAATAAAAAATATAGTAAAACAGGGGTTAGGGATCCTTGAATTAATGAGAAATTCCTCTATTTTTTCTTGAACTTTACAGAGTTTCTTTCCTAAACTCTATTATGATATCTTTTCTAAGAATCCAAAAAAATGGCAACGAATGAATGTCCTTCAACATGGGTTTCTCCTTCCTTTTATAGTGCGACTCTAGGGCTTCGGAGTACCAACGATTTCCCTCTTTTGCATCTCAGAGCTCGTGCTGTGTCAGTTTACTCAGGGGCTGGTCGCTTCCTTCTTTCTCATAATTTCTTCCTTTTGGTGCGACCAAGCTGAAAGCCCTTAGCTAATTTTCTATTTCAAGATCCCCTCAGGTTGCTGATCTTAGCTATTTGGCCATTTTCTTCACCTTTCCAGCTTTTGGTTGCACTCCATCCTTGTCATTTTTCCTAAACACTTGGAATCTTTTACTGTTGGGTTGAAAGCTTCCTTCCAGTCACCTCTTCTTATGGTTTTCTCATTCTTGTTTCCTTGAGGCACAACTCCTTCGTTCATAAATGTTTGCTTTGTACTTTCTGATCCCTCACTGCATTACTGGGCGCTTGAGACCCGCCTGCCCTTCGTCCTTTGTGTTTTTTTTCCTTTGAGCCGTTTCATCCTTACTTAGACCGTGTTGCGCATCCCAGGGATCCTCGAACTCTAGTAACCTCTGGGATCCCGACCCAGCTTTTTCTTTTGGGCTTCTTTTGGCTTATTGATCTTGGCCAGCTAAGCCTTTCCTTTGCTTTATGGATTTTAAAGCCTGTTTCTTCATGGGTTTTTGAATCCCAATTCTTTGGACTTCTCACCCTTTTCTTCTTTCTTTTTCTCTTTTCTTCATTACGTGAGTCCAGCTCTTTTATTTTTTTTCTAGCTTCATTTCCCATGAAATTAGCCCATTGTGTTATTTCTTTGGGCCTTGGGCTGTGATTAATTTTGAACCTCAACACTTAGCCCCCTAAGCTCATGGGTTTCCTGCAGCCCATGTGTGAGTAGTTGAATTTCTGTAGGATCCTTCCATCTTGATCCTTTTCGGGGATCCTGATATTTTATCTTTGGTCTTCAGTATCCTGGCCCCCTCTTCTTTTTTTGCTTCTTTCTTTTGTAACGTCTCTTTTTCATATGGAACGTGGCAGTTGAGTTTTGGAGTAAAATAAAAACTTTCACCACCTACTTTTACGTTCCCCATAACTTCTATTAATAACTGCTGATAACTCTTCCCTCTTTAAATTAAATTTCTAGCAACTGGTGCGTCTTTCCACATATTGTCTTCTTTATCTGCTCTTTGTGTCTTTATTGTAGGCATTTCACATCATCCTTTAATCTCCCTGAATCTTCCATTACTAGTCTCTTTTCTCTTCCTTTCGATCAGTCTATTACTTTCTGCTCTCTTCTTAATTCCCTTTACTTTCAATATACCCATTGTTTTGATGGCTTCTTCTTCTTCTCGAAAAAAAAGGGAACGTACTCCCAGCCCTTTTGAAGGTGAAGGTTCCTCTAGTTCTGCACAATATAAGTCTTATGAGGTCACTGGGTGCCCCGTTTTTCCTTTACGAGACCCCTGATACACGCTTAGTTTATTCTTCCCTCAAGTGTCCCATGGTGAGGTCCCTTCATCCACTTATGCCTGGGTATTCTCCGGTCAAGCAGGTTTCACTGGTTCCGCTTAAGTCCCAGACCCTAGAGAGATTTTTGATCTCCAGATCAGGCGGGGACTTCGAGAGGTGGTTTCCATCTTTTTCGATTTCGTTGCTGGGAAGATCCAAGGCTAGCCCATCTGGGTGGATAAGGAACTCTTTATCGAGGAGTTCGTGGGTCACATAGAGCGCACCGGTATCCTGAAGGTAGTGGCGATCTCCAGGAATCTTGAGGGTTTCAGAGACGCTAAAGGTCTTAGGCATCTGGTGTCTTGTTCTGCACACCTTTTCCTTTTTTGTTGGCGAACTGACTGTCACCCTGGAGGATGTGGTCAACAATTTCCTCATTCCAGTGCTTGGGGATGAAAATCCCTTCGATATTAATCTCTCTGATAAGGATCTCAAGGTAGAAGAGAGTTATTTACTCATTTTGGTAGGCGTACTACTTCTCTTGGTGGGAAACCGGCCAGGATGGGTAGGTAGGTTATGAACCTTTCACGCGAGAAAGACAAGGAAGTTAGGCGAGCTGGGTTCCTCGCATTCTGGCTTAGCAAGTTTCTGTTCAATGAGTTCCCTAGGTATGGGATCAAGTCTACTTTCTTTCCATTGGCGATTACGTTGGCCTAGGATGCCCAATACCCTCTAGCTCCCATATTCTTAGGCCATGTCTACTCTTAACTAGATCAACTTCATGGAGATAAAGCCCAGGGTGACTCTTGTTATATAATCACTTCTTCTCTTTATTGTGCCATTCTCCAGGTATTTATGAGGGATCATTCTTCGGTTACTTTAGCAAGGTGTAGAAATTTGAAGTTTGTGAAAGACAAGTTCTAGGGATCCCCGGAAGTGGCTAAAGTTCTTTGAAGCAGTTCAACCGACAGCCATCCTTTTATTTTCCATTGGCTCAGCCTGAAAGGTGGCAGCCTTAACTTGGTTAAGTTGTTTGATCAGACGGGTCATTTACATTGGCGTTCTTCCCAGGAGGTCGGCCCCGATTTTGTTTGTAATTCTGTATTATCTCCTTTTCTGACTTCTACAGGAAACACTTTTGATTTGCGTCATAGTGATGAGGGTAGTTTAGCCCACCTTGCTTGCATTAGTCCCTCTTGGCTTCCTATGTCTTCTTCAAGCAGCCCTAAGTATACTCATTACTCGACGCATCGAGTACTTCGGCAATTTGGTTTTGATCAAGATATTCCCCCGGTATTTAATGACATAGTACCATCTCTTCCTTCTTTGGATCCTTTTCTGAGACTCCAGGCCTTCTCCTATTGGTCACAGAAGAGTTCTCAGTTCGTAATGCCCAATTTTCAGAGAGAAGTTTTTGCCTCCAGTGGTTATGTTGGCTATTGGAGAAGAGTGTAAAAATCATTTGTAGACTATGCTGGTTCTGACATAATTGGGAGAGTCCCCAACCCTGGCATTTCTTCTGCTCCGACATCCAACAAGTGCTTGTCTCTAGCTACTGCTGGCATTGTATCTACTATTGTGAGCAGCAAAACAAGTTTCGCAGAGTGGCATGCTTCCAGGGGAGGTTAGGTGACTTATGCACAGGATTTTCTAGAAACTTGGTCAAGATGTGACCTTATTGTTGGTGGTTCTGCTGGGGTACCAATTAAAAAGAGGGCAATAGAGGCCATAAGTGCTGATACTCTTGTTGGTATGAGCAAAGGAAGAGCAATTAAGCAGGAAAAATTGAAGGAGGTTGCAGTTGAAGAAAGTGTAGAGGGCATTGGCCCTGAAACGAAAAAGAGGAAGACTGGGAAATCCCAGAAACAATTGGTGCTTGCTAAGGAAAAAGAAGTTGAGCAACATTTGGCTACAAGAACCCGGGTGAAGACTAAGGTAGAGTCTTCTTTCTCCTAGGTTCCTGTGAGTTCTTCAGTCCATGGTTCTCTAGGACCCTCTAGACGTACCCGTAGTAAACAACAGAGACCCGAAGACCCTGTAGAGAGAGAGAGAAAAGGGTAAAGCCTCTTTCCTTCTTCTCTCTTTTATATTGCAGTTTGTTGTTGTTTTTCTTGAACTAATGAGTGATTGTTTTCTTTGCAGTCCAAGCATAAGTCGGACCCCAAGAAAGGTAGAAGTCAATCGTCTGGTGAAGATGTGGTATGGTCTTCCTTCATTCGTGCTTTCTGCCATTTGCTTTCATCCACTTTTCCAATGCTGTATATTTGTGATTCCCTGTTACTTATGCTTTTTGTTGTTTGTGTTGCTGTTTTTTTTAGGTGGAAGTTTCTCCCCCCACGACTGGTAGGACTTTGGAAGAGAAAATGGTTGTAGCTGCATCACATGGTATGAAAGAGGAGGCCCCCAGTGGTGGCATTGCTGAGGAGGTCGGGCAACCAATGCAGGGTGTCTAGGCTACCCAGGATCCTGAGGCTTCCCAACTTCCTGCGTCCCAAGGTCCCCAATCTGAGTAGACTTCCAGTCTCATCAGAACTGTGTTACCTCAGACGGGGTTAAGTACAAAAACTTTGGAAGGCGCATCCCCATCCAAACAAATGGGTGAGCCTTATTCTTTTATAATAGCGTTTAATCATATTTCTTTTTGTATCCCCTTTTCTCTCTCCCCTTTATGAGTTCTCTCTTTCCCTTTTTCTTTTCAGGCCAAGCCATTGTAAGATCTGTCTCTGGTGCTGCTTCTTCTTTAGAATTAGAGGATTCTAAAGGTAGGTGTTGATTGCTCTTATTGCATTTATTTTTCTTTCTTCTTTATGTACCCTTCTCCTATTTTTCCTTTTTTTTTTTTTTTAGAGAAAGCTTCGAATCGAAGTGGAGAATGAGAGAGGACTGACAGTTAGGGCCTCTTTCATGGTGATCGGAGCGTTGGCGGCCGCCATGGTGGCTGAGATCGACGGAGGCTCCGCAGATCTGTGGCTGCGATTGAATCGCCAATTGAGAGTCGGAGATGGAAAGCTCACAAAGGATTCGAATCGCTTCAAGATCTAAAGCAGCGACCAAATCCAGAGACTCAGAGAGAGATCGATCTCCAGCGAGAGAGAGAGAGAGAGGGTGTGATGTGTTTGAGCTGTGATTTGGGAATAAAGAAATGAAGAGAAAGGCAAAGAAAGAAATGTGATTCTGCAACGGAATAACTAGAAGCAGAAATCGAACAGGGTCTTATGGGAAAGTGAAAGGGGAACACTATATAGAAAAATCTCGTCGATTTGGAATAAGACGTGTGTTCAGATGCGCTGTGCCTGTGCAGCCTGGGTGCGCAAATGTGTAAGTGGAATTTACTTTCTTTTGGTTTTTATAGCCACTGGGTCGAGTCCGGCCCAACACGACAGCTCGGACTTCGGACATGTTATTGTGTTGACTGTGGATTGGAGAAGGGAATTGAGGTCCGGTCCAAACTGTGGAGATTCGTGTTTGGCAAAATGGAGGGTGGGAGAAATAAATAAATAAGAAAACTATTATATTTACAAACATTTTTATTATACTTTCGTAATAAATTTTAAATTGTAAGTTATTATTGATTCTAAATTGAACTTAGCCATTGAAATCATTTCTTTTATCCATCAGTAACAACTAATGACAATTTACCACTTGTGATTACGCTTGGTTTGTTTCGGTGATAATATTTTCTAAAAAATAAGTCATATTTCAAAAATTATTTTCTATAAAACTATCACATTTTCCTATGTTTGATAGTAACCTTAAATAAGTTGAAAAATAACCTTCTAACTTTTCTTATTTAGTTTGCTGTGAGATAGAGTTGTTTTTCAAATAAATTTAGTGGAAAATAATCTCTAAAAATAACTTATACTTATTATGTTAACCAAAGATAGTTTTCCTTCGACTTATTTTTCCTAATACTATCAAACGCTGAAAAACATGAAAATTTTTCTTCACACAAAGTTTTCCATCAAAATAAACAAAGTGTTACTATGAAACATAATATTTCTTAATAAATAAATAAATAACATCCTTTGTGTTGTACGGTTATGACAAAATGATTTCCTAGAGAAATTAAAATTTAAACTTTTTATTTCACACTTTGTCCATTTTTTACCAATTTGGAGGGAATGAAAATCCTTCAATTTCCTTTCCCTCCCTTTCACTTTGTGCAAGTGCCTTTTTTTCTTCAGCACAGCGACCTAAGGATCCTAGGCCAAATAATTGTTCTTGGTAGACTGGACTTGGTTCACCGCAGCTAAAGGACTGTTTAAAAACCAAGTGGTGCATAAAGCAAGCTTCCTACAACACAAATAAACTAACAAGCGAAAATATTTGTATTGAATGACAGCTCAAACAGCAAAGAAACGAACAGTAATAAAAAAAAATACAGTAAAACAGGGGTTAGTGATCCTCGAATTAATGAGAAGCATTTTATTAATTTTTTTTTATTAAGATTACAGTGCGCTCACTAAGACGTAATACAAGGTTCAACTAAGTTCAAAAATTACAGACTTTGATGGCTATTCAAGCCTTCAAGACTTGTAAAGTTTGAATCCTTTTGAATCCGAGTATGTGCTATAGTGGCTGTCTCTGGGATACCGGAAAAAATTCCTCTGTTTTTCCTTGAACTTTACAGAGTTTCTTTCCTAAACTCTATTATGATATCTTTTCTAAGAATCCAGAAAAATGGCGATGAATGAATGTCCTTCAGCATGGGTTTCTCCTTCCTTTTATAGTGCGACTCTAGGGCTCCGGGGTACCAGGGATTTCCCTCTTTTGCCCCTCAAAGCTTGTGCTGTGTCAGTTTACTCAGGGGCTGGCCATTTCCTTCTTTCTTATAATTTCTTCCTTTTGGTGTGACCAAGCTGAAAGCCCTTAGCTGATTTTCTATTTCAAGATCCCCCCAAGCTACTGATCTTAGCTATTTGTCCATTTTCTTCACCTTTCCAGCTTTTGGTTGCACTCTATCCTTATCATTTTTCCCAAACAGTTGGAATCTTTTACTGTTATGTTGAAAGCTTCCTTCCAGTCACCTCTTCTTATGGTTTTCTCATTCTTGGTTCCTTGAGGCACAACTCCTTTGTTCATAAATGTTTGCTTTGTACTTTCTGATCCCTCACTGCATTACTGGGCGCTTAAGACCCGCCTGCCCTTCGTCCTTTGTGCTTTTTTTCCTTTAAGCCGTTTCATCCTTACTTAGACCGTGTTGCGTGTCCCAGGGATCCTTGAACTCTAGTAACCTCCGGGATCCCGACCTAGCTCTTTCTTTTGGGCTTCTTTTGGTTTATTGATCTTGGCCAGCTAAGCCTTTCCTTTGCTTTATGGATTTTAAAGCCTATTTCTTCATGGGTTTTTGAATCCCAATTTTTTGGACTTCTCACCATTTTCTTCTTTCTTTTTCTCTTTTCTTCATTACGTGAGTCCAGCTCTTTTATTTTTTCTCTACCTTCATTTCCCATGAAATTAGCCTATTGTGTTATTTCTTTGAGCCTTGGGCTGTGATTAATTTTGAACCTCAACATTTAGCCCCCTAAGCTCATGGGTTTCTTGTAGCCCACGCGTGAGTAGTTGAATTTCTGTAGGATCCTTTCATCTTAATCCTTTTTCGGGGATCCTGATCTTTTATCTTTGGTCTTCAGTATCTTGGCCCCCTCTTTTTTTTTTGCTTCTTTCTTTTATAACGTCTCCTTTCACCACCTACTTTTACGTTCCCCATAACTTCCATTAATAACTGCTGATAACTCTTCTCTCTTTAAATTAAATTTCTGGCAACTGGTGCGTCTTTCCACATAGTCTTCTTCAACTGCTCTTTGTGTCTTTATTGTAGGCGTTTCACATCATTCCTTTATCTCCCTGAATCTTCCATTCCTAGTCTCTTTTCTCTTCCTTTCGATCAATCTATTACTTTCTGCTATCTTCTTAATTCCCTTTACTTTCAATATACCCATTGTTTTGATGGCTTCTTCTTTTTCTCGAAAAAGAAGGGAACCTACTCCTAGCCCCTTTAAAAGTGAAGGTTCCTCTAGTTCTGCATAAGATGAGTCTCATGAGGTCACTAGGCGCCCCATTTTTCCTTTACGAGACCCCTGGTACACACCTAGTTTATTCTTCCCTCAGGTGTCCCATGGTGAGGCCTCTTCATCCACTCATGCCTGGATATTCTCCGGTCAGGCAGGTTTCGCTGGTTCCACTTAAGTCTCAGACCCTAGAGAGATTTTTGATCTCCAGATCAAGCGGGGACTTCAAGAGGTGGTTCCCATCTTTTTCGATTTCGTTGCTGGGAAGATCCAAGGCTAGCCCATCTGGGTGGATAAGGAACTCTCTAACAAGGAGTTCGTGGGTCACCTGGAGCGTGCCGGTATCCTGAAGGTAGTGGTGATCTCCAGGAATCTTGAGGGTTTTAGAGATGCTAAAGGTCTTAGGCATCTGGTACGTCGTTGGTGTCCTGCTCTACATACCTTTTCCTTTTCTGTTAGTGAACTGACTGTCACCTTAGAGGATGTGGTCAACAATTTCCTCCTTCCAGTGCTTGGGGATGAAAATCCCTTCGATATTAATCTCTCTGATGAGGATCTCAAGGTAGAAGAGAGTTATTTACTTATTTTGGTGGGCGTACTGCTTCTCTTGGTGGAAAACTGGCCAGGATGGGTAGATAGGTTATGAACCTTTCGCGCAAGAAAAACAAGGAAGTTAGGCGAGCTGGGTTCCTCGCATTCTGGCTTAGCAAGTTTATGTTCAATGAGTTCTCTAGGTATGGGATCAAGTATACTCTCTTTCCATTGGCGATTAGGTTGGCCCGGGGTGCCCAATACCCTCTAGCTCCCATGTTCTTAGGCCATATCTACTTTCAACTGGATCAACTTCATGGAGATGAAGCCCAGGGCGACTCTTGTTATGTAATCACTTCTTCTCTTTATTGTGCCATTCTCCAAGTATTTATGTGAGATCATTCTTCGGTTACTTTAGCAAGGTGTAGAAATTTGAAGTTTGTGAAAGACAAGTTCCAAGGATCCCCAAATGTGGTTAAAGGTCTTTATGGCAGTTCAACCGACAACCATCCTTTTATTTTCCGTTGGCTCAGCCTGAAAGGTGGCAGCCTTAACTTGGTTGAGTTGTTTGATCAGACGAGTCATTTGCATTGGCATTCTCTCCGGGAGTTCAGCCCTGGTTTTGTTTGTGATTTTGTATTATCTCCTTTTCTGACTTCTACAGAAACATTTTTTATTTGCGTCATAGTGATGAGGGTAGTTTAGCCTACCTAGCTTGCATTAGTTCCTCTTGGCTTCCTGTGCCTTCTTTAAGCGACCCCAGGTATACTCATTACTCGGCGCACCAAGTACTTTGGCAATTTGGTTTTGATCAGGATATTCCTCTGGTGTTTAATGACATAGTACCATCTCTTCCTTCTTTGGATCATTTTCTGAGACTCTAGGCATTCTCCTATTGGTCACGGAGGAGTCCTCAGTTCGTAGTGCCCAATTTTCAGAGAGAAGTTTTTGCCTCCAGTGGTTATGCTGGCTATTGGAGAAGAGTGCAAAAATCATTTGTAGACTATGCTGGTTCTGACATAATTGGGAGAGTCCCCAACCCTGGCATTTCTTCTGCTCCGACATCCAATAAGAGTCTGTCTCTACCTATTGCTGGCATTGTATCTACTACTATGAGCAGCAAAACAGGTTTCGCAGAGTGGCATGCTTCCAGAGGAGGTTAGGTGACTTATGCACAGGATTTTCCAAAAACTTGGTCAAGATGTGACCTTATTGTTGGTGGTTCCGCAGGGGTACCAATTAAGAAGGGGGCAATAGAGGTCATAAGTGCTGATACTCCTGTTGGTATGAGTAAAGGAAGAGCAATTAAGCAGAAAAAATTGAAGGAGGTTGCAGTTGAAGAAAGTGTAGAAGGCATTGGCCCTGAAACGAAAAGACTAGAAAATTCCAGAAACAGTTGGTGCTTGCTGAAGAAAAAGAAGTTGAGCAACATTTGGCTACAAGGACCCGGGTGAAGACTAAGGTAGAGTCTTCTTTCTCCCAGGTTCATGTGAGTTCTTCAGTCCATGGTTCTCTAGGACCCTCTGGACGTACCTGTAGTAAACAACAAAGACCCGGAGACCCTGTAGAGAGAGAGAAGGGCAAGGCCTCTTTCCTTCTTCTCTCTTTTATATTGCAATTTGTTGTTGTTTTTCTTAAACTGATGAGTGATTGTTTTCTTTGTAGTCCAAGCATAAGTCAGACCCCAAGAAAGGTAGAAGTCAATCGTCTGGTGAAGATGTGGTATGGTCTTCCTTCATTCGTGCCTTCTGCCGTTTGCTTTCATCCACTTTTCCAGTGCTGTATATTTGTGATTCCCTGTTACTTATGCTTTTTGTTGTTTGTGTTGCTGTTTTTTAGGTGGAAGTTTCTCCCCCCACAGCTGGTAGGACTTTGGAAGAGGAAATGGTTGTAGTTGCATCTTATGGTATGAAAGAGGAGGCCTTCAGTGGTGGCATTGCTGAGGAGGTCAGGCAGCCAATGCAGGGTGTCCAGGCTACCCAGGATCCTGAGGCTTCCCAACTTCCTGCGTCCCAAGGTCCCCAATCTGAGCAGACTTCCAGTCTCATCAGAACTGTGTTACCTTAAATAGGGTTAAGTATGAAAACTTTGAAAGGCGCATCCCCATCCAAACAAATGGGTGAGCCTTATTCTTTTATAATAGCGTTTAATCATATTTCTTTTTGTATCCCATTTTCTCTCTCCCCTTTATAAGTTCTCTCTTTCCCCTTTTCTTTTCAGACCAAGCCATTGTGAGATCTATCTCTGGTGCTACTTCTTCTTTAGAATTAGAGGATTCTAAAGGTGGGTGTTGATTGCTCTTATTGCATTTCTTTTTCTTTCTTCTTTCTGTACCCTTCTCCTTTTTTTTTTTTTTTAAAAAATTATGGCGAAACCCCTGTATCCTTACCCTACTTTAGCCATTTTGCTGAGGTTTCCTCACCCTTTCTTCAACTTGCCATGTGCTCTTTCTTAGAGTCCTTTAAGAACTCAGAGGAATAAGAGGAGAAGGCTCCTCCCCGAGAGGCCGATACTGGTTTCCCTTCTTTCCTCTTTTACTTTCATCTTTCTCCTTCCCCTTTTTATTTTAAACTAAGTCTGTTCCCCCCCCCCCTCTCCCCCTTTTTTTTTTGCAGGAGTTGATACAGGTGTTAGAGATTCTGAGCTTGTGATTCTTGAGGGAGTTGTGGGATCCGTTTAGGTTGCTAATCTTCAAACTGCCCAGAGGGTTAAAGGTTTCTCACCCCCTTCAGGCGGTGATACAACAATGGGGGAGGCTCTAGGAGTGGCTGCTTTAGATCCTACTTCAAGACTTCCCATCTTTCTGGCTCACTTCGATCTCCTGGAATTCAACAGCCTCTTTGTTAGCCACTTTCATCACTTTGGGCCCTCCTATGGCAACTTCTTACGCTTCTCTGTGCCTATGAAAGGCCTGTCATTGCTAAAAGGGTTATTCAAGAGTCATGGGGATTTTATCAGCGGTTTTAGAGAAGGTGTATTTTTTGAAAATATTCTAATGGAGTTACTGTGTGCCGTGTTGATTTCCTTGAGAGATTCTTCACTAGACTCTTTATCTAAAGAAAAGCTCTTGGAGTGGAGGGGAGTGGTGTAGGACCTTTTAGAAGCCAAGTTCAACTTGTCTTTCTTGCTAGAGTACTTGCGTTCACTGGCCCACACGCTTTTCCAAAGGCAGGCCTCTAGGAGCATTAATGCTGAGATTGCTGCTGCTGAGGAAGTTATAGCTCATGCTCACAAGACTTTACAAGATTTGAAGATTAAAAGGCAGAGGGTTCTTTCTTCTTCAGCTATCCCTGCCGTTTCCCCAAATGATTCTTTGTTGGCTGGCCTTATTTCCTAGCCTTTTCCTTTCTCTCTTTTTTGGCTGGTTTAGATGTTTATGAACATTTTGAGGTTGTATAACTTTCTATTTTTTTGTTTGAACACTACTTCCAGCTTTTTTTTTTTTTTGCATAGATCTGTATTTGTGTTTCGAAACTACTTCTAAGTGCTTGTGTTTCAGGATTGCTTCTAATTTTTTTTTTTGGCATGTGGATCTCTTTTTTTTTTTTTTTTTTTTNTATTTTAACAGCTCAAAACTTCTCTTGCAGGTACAGGGACTCTCTCTCAAGATGCAGCACCTCAGCAGACACAGAAGGCAGATGCACCAGATCAGAGGAGCAATCTGTAGCAGGGAACTGGCAGCTAATTATCAAGATTGCAGGAGTTAGAAGTAGTAGACCATATAGAAATGGCACAGCTTATGAAGCTCTAACAGTTCAGGGAGAAAGGGTGTTCTTTTGGAGTGAACAGTAGCACTGCTAGAACATCAATTAGGGCACTGTTGGAGGCTGTGGTTGAAGCTGGTATGGCAGCAAAGGATCAAGGTTTTCACCATGTCTTGTATCTCACTGACAGTAGGAAACTTTTGCAGACCTTCAAGATGAAAACAGCACCGGATTGGCTTGATAGTACTAGGCTAGCTGATTTGAGTTTTTGTCTAATTCTGGTTTTCATTGTGATATGCTTTGTGTTCCCCACGTGATGGTTAAAGAGTCTTGGATTGTAGCCAAATTGGCAACCCGTGAGCCAATTCATTTTTGTTGGGTTTCTCCAATTGCTGCTGGCCTATGATGTAACCTGTACTGTGTACATGTTTTTCTCCCTTGAATGGTATGGAAAAAAAATAAATAAATAACTTTTTTATTTTAACTTTCAAAAAGAGTCAAATAATAGAGGTGTGTTTGACATCCAGAAATGAAAGTCTAGGCATATAGGGAATAGACCAAAATGTAAAAGAAAAAAACCAGTTATACTGTCATTTTTAACTAAAATTGTGACTTAAAGTCAATATTTCTAATTTGAAAATATGACTTCAAGTTATGATTTCAGTTATAAAGGATATTGTGTGTATACTATGGTTGTTAGAATCTTGATCCTGAATCTTAGAATCCTAAGATTCTACAATCCTACCCTATAAAAATGATCCAAATCTGTGTAGAATCTTTTATGGGGTTAGATTTGCATGTGATCAGTGATTACAATCCTAGATGATGGAATGTAATACCCTATGATCCTACTCCATAAAATCCTTGCTATCCTACCTCATAAAATCAATTTGGATTGGTGTAGATCGTTCATATAGCCTCTAAGAAACAAAATTGACATCCATTAAAGTTATTATAATTATTTGTAATTATGTCTCTCTATGGTAAGTTTAGGATTGTCTAACCCTATTGATCAAATTGTAATAAGTTTTGAAGGGTTTGAAATGTCTCATTATCTTCTTTTTTAGAAAAAAATTTCTCATTATCTTAATAAAATTGAAACATTTGCAAAGTCTTTATAACTTTGGAATTGGGATGATTTTCTTTTTATAGCCAATGAGAGATTTGTTAATTTGGAACTTTATGTATTATTTTGGTCTTGGAACTTGGAACTTGTATTTTTTAAATTTGAAGTTTGTCATTTATTTATGTATTGGTAATTTGGTACTAAGTAGTTCGCACATTTTATGAGTAATTTATGTCACATTTAATATTTCTCTTATGATTCTTTAATGTATATTATCATTACTAATGATTTTTCATTATGTTTTTTCAAAGGGAAAGTAGAATCTTCCGTTCCCACGAAACCCTCTAATCGATCTTAGGTATGTGTGCAAAACACTTTATTGCAATTTCAATTATTATTTATAACCTTTTGCATTTTTATATTCATCAAATTGACCATTGAGATTAATTTTTATTAGTAATTATGAATAGAAAAATCATGTGATTACATTAAGAAAACTGATCAAATAATTAGATCACATTCCTAATAATTTTTACAAGTAACTCAAATGGGTGTGTTTTTTGTTGGACAAGTTTTATATCTAACCTAGATTGCATATAAACATTTTCCTTTATATTTAGGCCTAGAGAAAAAAGAAAAAAGAAAAAAGAAAAGAAAAAGAAAGATACATATATATAGGAACATTGTGGAATGGGGGTAATTCACAACAAATAATGTCATAGAGAAAAATAATAATTTTTTTTTGAAGACTAATAATATTGTTTCATTGCATATAAACCTTTTCCTTTATATTTAGGCCTAGAGAAAAAAGAAAAAAGAAAAAGAAAAAAAAGATACATATATAGGAACATTGAGGAATGGGGGTAATTCACAACAAATAATGTCATAGAGAAAAAAAAAAAAAAAATTTGAAGAATAATAATATTGTTTCTCAAAATAATAATAATAATAATAATAATTTTTTTGGAAAAATAAATAATATTATGTTTCGAGCGTATAAAACGTGTTTCCTTTCCTTTCCTATGCCAAGTATCTATATATCCATACAATTACAAATTCACGACACACTGATTTGACAATTCCCTTTTTGTCTATCGTGTCCGTACAATCTCCCTCCCAAATTCCAATCCATGGTCTCCTACTTCGCAACCCTGCCAAAACCCTAAAACCCCAAATCCAAAACCTTTCCCCACTTTCATTTTCCATTTTAATTATGGAATCCGCAGTCACTACTGAAGGCGATTCTGCCGCCTCCAGCGGCGGAGGCGGCAGCGGAGGCGGAGGCGGAGGGGTGCAGCAACAGCAGCAAGCTCCGGCGCCGATGCCGAGTGGAACTGGGCCGCCGCCGTTTCTGAGCAAGACGTACGACATGGTGGACGACCCGGCGACCGACCCGATTCTGTCGTGGAGCCCCACCAACAACAGCTTCGTGGTTTGGAACCCGCCGGAGTTCGCTAGGGATTTGCTTCCCAAGTACTTCAAGCACAGTAACTTCTCTAGCTTCGTCAGGCAACTCAACACCTATGTAATGCCACTTTTCTCCTTCTTTCCTTTCTATTTTTCACTCTCTCTGTGCTTCTTGTTCTTGTTTTTCTTGTTGAGTAAATGAGTAATTAGGAATTGGGAACTTGCTTTAGTTGTGATGTGAAGTTGGATATGTAGACATGGATTGAAATCAATTGGGGGGGGGTTTTATGATAAAAATATGTATGTGTAATTTAAAACAGCTCGTATGTTGTGGTTGTGACTTAGAATAAGTATTGTTTTGGTGAAAACTTTTGGAAATTGTTAAACCGTGAGATTTAAGCAAATTTGTCTGTTATGATTTAGGGATAGGTTGCGTTCGCAATGCACATTGTCACCCCCCATTTGGTTGCTGAGAACCCGTTTCGTAAAATTGGGAATTGATGGATTATGTTTTTGTTTTCTTGTTTTTTTGTTGCTTTCTTTGTTTGGAAATTTTAGGAACTCATTTCAACTAAGTGGGATGGTCTTGCCAATGAGCTTTATCTCATATGGCATCTCCAATTAAAAAAGGGTGGGGAGTGAGGTCTTGGTTTCAATATCTATCGAGTTGATGTGGAAATTACTATTAAAAAAGAAAAAGAAAAAGAAAAAAAAAAAAAAAAAAAAGAGAAAATAATAACTAAGTAGTTGGTCCTGTCAGGGATATGATGCTGTTATTTCTATGTCCAAAACAATGAAAATTTTGTAAGATTTTGATATCTCGTCTCCCTATTTTTATCAGCAACCAAATGAAGCAGAAAGGGGGAGAAAAGGAAAAGAAAGCCATTCTCAGTTTGATCATGACTTGATTACAAGGTTAATAATGATTTCATTCTATGTACGATCTTGTTGTTGCATTTGTAGTCCAAACCTACTTAGTAAAATAGAAAAAAAGAAAAAAAGAAAGATTTGTAGTCCAGAACTAGCTGAACGCAAGGTCAAACATATGAACTAATTAGAGGGTATGGATGCACCTCTTGCAGCATTTGAAAGAGCTTCAGAGAGATCCAGTTCTGTGAACTACTGGATAGGTTATAGAAATTCTGGTAGTTTTCTTTTGATGATAAATGCGCTCTTTAGTCTTGTTTAAGTCTATAAATAGGTTATCTATGGTCACACCCGAATCATAAAAATGGTGAATGAAGTTACATTTTTTCTTTATTTCACAAAGCATCAAGGTGATGTTCTGAAATGAGTGTATGTCTCTTCCTCAAATCCTATTTCTAAAGTGTAAGGGTGGATATTCTAATTTTTGGTTTAGATCAAGAATGCAAAGGAATTTGGTGACTCTCATCCAAATTGGCTGCCGTCATTTGTGGCCCAGCATATGATTGCATCCAGTTCAGATGGAGTTTACTCTCTAGTTGTAAGAGAAGATCAAATTGGTTTGTGTTTAGAAGTGAACCGAGAATACGATTAAGCTTGTTGCATGTGAATAAAATGAAGATTAATATGACATGTAGGTTGACTAACATTGGTCGGGTGTTTTCATATTGAAACCTTTTTTTTTAATTGTAGCAAACACCCTATGTTGAGGATAATTTGCTTGGAGGTTTTACATTTTGTGAATGTGGTTAATGTTAAATTGTTGAAACTTGAAACCCATTCTTTTAGTTGAGCTACATATTTTGGATAATATTTGTAGTTGTCTATGATTTCTGGATACGGGCATCTATTGTATTTTCAGGATAGACACATGGACACAAGGTGTCGGGCACAATTCCTAGAACTCTAGATATTGGGACTTGACTATTTTTGAATATACATGCAACCCACTTCTTTACACACATGGTAGTAGGCTGACAGCCCGTCTACTTCTATAGATACTCTAGCTTATATTGATAATATGAGATCTAGATGTTAATTTTGATAATTTTCTTTTCTTTTTTAATGGAGTGCTCTTTTATATAAGTCCTGTTTACTTGGGTTGTGCCCCTTTTGAGTTTTTCTAATTTAGTTATTTTACCTATATCAAAAAAGGATATAAGAACTCTATTTTGTAAAACAAAAGTATACATATAAGTTTTGATTTCATTCTTCTTTTCTTAAACAAAAAAGAAAAAGAAAAAGAGAGGAAAATGCAGGCACTGAAATTCTGCACTTCTTTTTAATGTTAGATGAAAGTGAAGTTTTAGATAAGTATTCAAATGAGTTTTGAGCATTGATGGGCATAAGTGACTGTGTCCTTGAGTATTTGTTACACCAAATCTTGTGTAGGAGTGTCCTACTAAACATGGTTTAATAGTTGACTATATGAACCATCCCTTGATGCAGACGGAAACAAAAAACAGGTTCAGTTTTATTTGATTTTAGGAGTGAAGGGTTTTTTCCCCATAAGTATGGAGGGAGATGAAATACAGGATATTTAATGGAGTGGAGACCTCGTTTGATCATTCTTCTTGACATCATTTTTTGAGTGATCTTGAATTCTTGGGTCTTGGCAATAGTGATTCGCAGTCTGTTGTAAACTTTATAGTTTCCCTTTCATTTTATCGTATTTTTATTCTATGAACTACTTGCACTATCTCATGTAAATACCATATGTATGTGAGGTTTCCCCTCTTTCTCAATAAAATTATTACTTATAAAAAAGAACAATTTCAACTCCAATTTATCAGAATGCCTTCTCCTTCTTAAATTGGATTGAGGGGTTGAACGTTTTGTTTTAGACATCAGGCCAGCCTCTTTTTGCTCTCCTTCTCATGGATGAGGAATGCTCCATAAAGCCAACGTTTGGGCACCTTCTCATCGTTGAGGAATGCTCCAGCACCATCTCAAATTTGAGTTCTTAATTTTGTTGACTCTCTTTTATACTCTTTTTTTTGGGTGTGTGTGCACATGTGCAAGTGAACAATTTCATTAATGTAAAAATGGGATGTATACAAGAGGGAGAACAAATAAAGGGTGCAAAAAGTAAGTATTAAAATTAAAAAATTTCTTGAAAACTAGAAAGCTTGAGGGGGAAGCTGGAATCATGGCTTTAGTCCATTTTTGAGGAATCTTTAGTAAATCATTCTTCAATCTATCTACTGGAGTCTCCTTCGTGTAAGTGATCAACAATTTCATTAACGTAAAAACGGGATGTATACAAGAGAGAGAACAAAAAAGGGTGCAAAGAGTAAGTATTAAAATTCAAAATATCTTGAAAACTAGAAAGCTTGAGGGGGAAGCTGGAATCATGGCTTTAGTCCATTTTTGAGGAGTCCTTGATAAATCATTCTTCAAACTATCTACCAGAGTCTCCTTTCCTTCAAACATTATCTCATTCCTCTCTCCAAATACACCACATCATAAATAGGATAATGGCCTTCTAAATGTTGGTTCCTTTGTGTTTACCAAACCTCCTTTTCCACCCCTTGGAAACTTGATTTCGATGAAGGCTGGTGCAAAACAAATGCCCAATTGTCAGTACTAAATTTTGAAATGCTGCTCCTCTAATTCTTGGATGAGCTAGGGTGTTTGGTTTTACTACAGAGTTTTTTCAATGAGTTCCAGTTGTCCCTACAATTAAAATCATCCTTATATGTGGTAAAAGATAGCATACTTTTTCAGCCTTACTGTTGTTATGTAAATATTTTGCATTTTTATTTTCATTTACATTGTTATCTAAATTTAGAGGTAGACATAATTATTCCAGTTTCTTTGTTCATAGATGTTTATGTCTCCATGAAGAATTCATAATTTTCTTTTTCCTGTTTAGTATTTATTGTTTTGCTAGGTTGGGATCACTCAACTTTATACTCTTCGTGTATTCTGCTGATTGAACAGGGTTTTAGGAAGGTTGATCCAGACCGCTGGGAATTTGCAAATGAGGGTTTTTTGAGGGGTCAAAAACACCTGCTTAAGAATATTAGTCGGCGAAAACCTACACATGGACACAGTCAGCAACAGCCACAGCAATCACATGGACAGAATTCATCAGTGGGGGCTTGTGTAGAGGTTGGGAAGTTTGGCCTGGAGGAAGAGGTAGAGAGGCTTAAAAGGGACAAGAATGTGCTTATGCAGGAACTTGTCAGGCTGAGGCAGCAGCAACAAACTACTGACAATCAGCTGCAAACCATGGTGCAGCGTCTTCAGGGCATGGAGCAGCGGCAACAACAAATGATGTCATTCCTAGCAAAGGCTGTGCAGAGCCCTAGCTTCTTGGCTCAATTTGTGCAGCAGCAAAATGAGAGCAACAGGCGCATTACTGAAGCCAACAAAAAACGAAGGCTCAAGCAAGAAGGTATTTCTGAGAGCGAACATTCTACTACTACTTCTGATGGACAGATTATTAAGTATCGGCCTCAAATGAATGAGACAATGCTTAGGCAGATCATGAAAATGGATGCTAATTCCAGGCTTGAACCATTTAAAAAAAATGATAGTTTGCTGATTGCTGATGGTTCATCTTCATCTGATGCAATGGACACTGGTAGCTCTCCAAGCCGTATATCTGGAGTGAGACTGCAAGAGGTAGCACCAATGACTGGGCAGTCATCTTATATGCCATCATCTTCAAGGGTAGCTCCAAGGGTATCAGGGAATGGACCCTCAGCTGCAACTTCCGAAATTCAATCTTCACCTCGTGCTGTAACTTCTGATAAAGTTACAACACCATTCCCAGATATGAGTGTGCTGGTTGGAGCACAAGATGCACCTTCCATTTCAATTCCTGAGGCAGATGTAATCATGCCTGAGCTCTCTCAAATACCTGAAATGATGCCTGGAAGTATTGTTGATATTCCTGAACAAACTTACGTTGGACTCGAGACAGGCAAGAGTGGATTTCTAGATCCCACTTCTTTGGAAGTGAATGGGCCAATTCCCATAGACATTGATAATATTTCCCCAGATCCTGATATTGATGCCTTGCTAGACAATTCTGACTTTTGGGATAACTTCCTTGTGCAAAGTCCAGTGCCTGAGGACATTGAATTAAACTCTGCAGATGGTTTGTCCAAGGAGAATGAAGCGCAGCCAGATGAGAATGGATGGGAAAAATCTCAGCATGTGGACAAGCTAACAGAACAAATGGGCCTTCTTACATCAGATACCGAAAGGGTTTGATAGTGGTTACTAATTGCACATATGGGGACCCTAGATTTAGTTTACTTTATGTTTTTAATTTGGATTTTCCTTTGCTTCGTGTTGGTGCTGAGTTAAATGAACGAGCAAAGTGGTGTTAGTGGCTATATGTTCCTTTGTACAGTTTGATGCCCTGCTCTATGGAATGTCTGTAGAGAGCCTGTGTTCGATGAAACAACTTGTAGTGGATGCCTTCTTCTAAAATTTTAGTCTTCTGGTCCCATTGCAAATATTTCACTAGTTACATTTCCCTTCTCTGAATACACTTTTGTTCATAGTTATCTGAAACGTTCTTAGAGCATCAGCATCCGGTATGCCATATGCCATATGGAGGGTGCATTTAGCATTTTTGCTCCAAATCTCCCCAACATCTGGACTGCTAAAAGCCAAGTATTGTAAAAAATTTTACAATTGTGCTACAGTGCAATTCTATTTAGAATTGCACTGTAGCACAATTCTAAACGTAAATACTATTATTTAATTCTCTCTCCCTCCTACTTTTATTAAATAATGATAATACTCTCTCTCTCCTCTTTCTCTCTCTCTCTCTCGTTAAAACTCTTCTCTCGTCCTTCTTTCTTTAGACCCAAGACCCATAGCTTTTGTGCTTTGTCTGCTCTCTTCCTTCTCTCTTTCTCGGTGCAGATCGGTTGGCTGACAGCTGCGATCGAGTGTGGTGGTTGATCGAGTGTGGTGGTGTGGGTTTGGGTTCGGCGTGGTGGTTGATCGAGAGTGGTGGTGGTGTGGTGGTTGATCGGTGCGGATTGGTTGATTGAGTGTGGTGGTGTGGGTTTGGGTTCGGCGTGGTGGTTGATCGAGTGTGGTGGTTGATCAGTGCGGTGGTGGCGTGGTGGTTGATCGGTGCAGATTGGTTGGTTTGGTGGTGGTGTGGTGATTGATGATGGTGGAGCTGTGGAGGTGGGGACAGTGGGTTGCTGTTTTTTTTTTTTTTTTTTTTTTTTTTTTTTTTGTGGTGTTGATGGTCGGAGAGGGTGGTGTTGATGGTCTGGGTTTTGTTTTTGTTTTTGTTTTTGTTTTTTTTTTTGTTTTTTGTTTTTTTTTGGTGTTGATGGTAGATTATGAGTTGGTGGTGGTGGTGGTGGTGTCAGGTGTTGATGGTAGATTATGAGTTGTTGGTGGTGGTTGTGTGTAGTGCAGTGGTGGTGGGCTTGTGGTGATGGTGGTTTCAGTAAATGTTGCGGTTGTTGAACAGAAAGAATGAGAGAGAGTAAATAAAAATGTGTTGAATTGTAAATGAGGAAGGTTGTTGGATATATTATTTTATTGTGTAGAAATATTATTTTAATGAGTACAATAGGAAAATGAAAGTTGGGATGCTGGAGGTATTGTAAAATGGTAGGGTATAATTGATAAAGTTGCTTTTTGAGATGGTAAAATAAGATGAAATATAGAAACCGGATGCGGATGCTCTGATGCTTTTCGTATTTGACATAGTAAATGTAGGTTTTAGGCTGCTTTAGGCTGGATGCAATGCTCATAGACAAATTCATTCAGATTGCACATGGATATCCCATGAACATGGGTCCATCTTATTATTTTTTATAAAATCTTCTGAATGGTCAACGGGACATCACACAGGCGTAGTATCATTGAGATAATAGGACCTAAATGTGGACAGTCATGTTTAGCCTGAGCAAGATGCGTTGTGAGGTTTTGTGTTAGCCGTGGGGTTTACATCTTATACTGATTCGAGTAGAAATGATATTTTCTCCGGTGATGGTCTATGGGTGGAAGGGGTGGAAGGTGGGCACACCTTTGAAAGTTGAAAGGACAAAAAATAGGTTTTCACGTACATAAAAAATACAGCTATATTTGTAGATTGGCAGTACGCTACTCTTTATTTTTTAGGGGAAAGAAAAGTTAGACTAGTATCTATCTGATATGGTTTGTGCTAGAATCTTGGAACGGGTGACAGATTGTGGAGCTTTATAATTTTACTAATTTGAGTTCTCTAAAAGTAATGCTCTTTAGCTTATTGATAAACAAAGATCCTCCCACTTGGTGAATCCCTCGCAAGGATAGCCATAAGCTAATGATGCAAGTCATTCTAGTGTTGGTCCGTTTTCTGTGCATTGCAGACTTATGAGTGCCAAATGTTTCCCAGTTCAACCAAGAAAAAGTTTCCCTCACTCTTCTAAGTTCTAACAGCTTCCAGAGAAATAGCTACACGTTTTAGAGTTTCTGTTTTGGTGCATGAAAAGGAACAATTACTCTCAACCCAACCATGAAAGCATAGCTATCCATAATTCCATTCGATAACCTATACACTTACCTCTGTTAGTTAAGGGAAAAGCGGCTGTTACATGGCTTTGCCTTCCATTTCGGCTTCTGATCCTAATTATATGATTTTGCCGGCACAATCCCTTTATCACTCACTATCTGTTATTGTAACAAATCCTAAATGCGCACTTGCTATCACACCCTTGATCATGAATGAGGTTGTCATAATCAAGCGGATGAGATTCCCCTTATCTTTCAATTGTAACCCATGAANGAGTGATTATTAGTAAATGAAAATATGATATTAATGGTGGGCCTAGATAAAAACCAATAAAATGTTAACCATGTCAACATTTTGTAAAAATGTTGTAAAATAATTTGTAGCTGCAACATTACTCTATGAGATATTCTCGCGAAAGAGGGGAAGTGGGATCAATTCCCATCCCCCAAAATCATGGGAAACCGGGTTACCATTAAAAGAAACTTGATGGTAATTAGGATGCATCAAATACAATATTGTGGAGAGTGGTTGAAGCAGCAATATGAATCCCCATAGTCTCGCCTATGTGAGGCTCATGTTGTTCTATTTCGTAACATAGGTTTTAGGTTAAGTTCTAATAGGCCTATCTCTGCTAGAAGGCTTCCCAGTAGCTGCTCAGCAATACCTCTCAAGTGGGCGAGGACCCTCGTAATTGGCAAGGCTCCCTTTGTACTATGCCCACAAGTCGACCTTGGGCCTACACAATGAGCAACAAATTGAGGAAAAGTGGATAACAGTGACCAAGATGACTATATTGCTCGGTCATCAGCTCAAAGCTTGATTGATCCTTTACTGACCCCCACAAAAATGCAAATAATGCAATATATATATATATATATATGACAACACTAATTATGCAATACTAACCCCCACAAAAATGCAAAAAATGCAATATATATATATATATATATCTGTGACAACACTAATTATGCAATACTAAATTGCAAAACAAACTGCTGTGAAGCCAATAATAAAAAAATTAATTAAAAAAAAAAAAAAACTTTATACAAGGTTTTGCAGCCAACATGCATCACAATCTCAATTTTGGCAGAGTGGCTGCAATGCATTTATCACTATGGTTCTTTGCCTCAAGCACACATTGCCAATTACAAAACAGCCCCTATAAGGAGAATTAAACAGGAAAAAGAACAGCCAAGGAACTTAAGCTAAATCAATATGTAAGTTATAGTCATCAACTATTTAAGTGTAAACAGTATCATATATATGTGTGGTACCAAATCTCAATATCAAAGTGCAGAAGGAGCTGTATGCAGGAAGTATCATCAACCAATTACACATGCAGTAACCATCTCCAGAGAATGCTAATAAACCTTTCATGTAATTTCTATATTCTGCATTGCTTCATTTTGCGCCTTGTTAGTCCACTTGAATCAACCACAGAACTGATGATGGCATCATAAGAGATTTCAGCAGGGAACTTTATACTGTAATTTGCTCTTCTTTAAGTTGTAGAAGTACTGGTCTCTGGTCATTACTTCCAAAATTCATCTCCTTAAGCAATGGATGTTTCTCAGTCACCACCTTCTGTGGTGCAATTCTATTCACTGTGTTGTGGCTGCTGTTTCTAGCTGCTGGGACATCATGATTGTGCTTTCCCTCATATGTTGTTATGACAGCTTTAGGATCTGTTGAAGCTCTCTCAACATGCTTACGGACATTGCATCCCACACTAGTGCATTTGTAATAGCTCCTGTTAACAGATAGTGAGATATAAAAATGATTCGAACAGAGAATAAACATCATTAATGGTTTGAGTGCCAAAAAATTGAAGAAGAAAAAAAAAACTTGGGAGAGGATACCAAGATAAAATTATAAAAATAAGCTAAGCATAGCATTGGAAAAAACTAGCTTTGGAAAGCATGCCAAGATCAAATTGTTAGCTCCAAAGGCAAACACACTCGGAGAAGTTCTTTTGGTTAACTGACATGGGAGACAAAATAAGGACATTTGTCATCACTGATCACGAAATGAGAGTTTAATCTCAGCTTATCATAATAATCTCATCAAGAAACTGGGGATAAACCAATTATACAGCACACAAACTATTGGAATATGAGCTTAAAAGAAGCAAATCCACATGAACAAGAAATAATAAAAATAAAAAAAATCACACAAGACATCAATTGTTGGAGAGAACACCTTGGGAAGCGTCCAATTGAGTAGTTAATATAAGATATAGGGACACTACTTGACCCAAAAGGCTTAGGCCTATGAGTTTGGACATTGCTATATTATATTAATCACTCCATCTTGTTATTCTTATTCAATGTGGGACTTCACTTACACATGTATACCCAACATCAATATTTCACATAGTTTGGCCAACTAGTCAACTACATGCCTACATCCAAGGTCGATGATAATCAAAATCTATTTTCAGAAATATGGACTACAAATACATGACTAACTCTCACAAATAAAACTCACAGACGCTCACAAACAATACTCACAAACTTCAAAAACTCAAACACTCTCAAAACCTCTCACAAACATGACTGACCCAAATCCAAAAACACCAAAAATAAACTCTCAATACCAAACTCACAAACAAGACACTCACAATCCCAAAGTCCCAATAGTGTTCGTTTAAACAATATCAAGCTCTTAACTCTCAAATGCAGGTATCTTTTAACCTCAAAGGAACTACCAACTCTTGAAAAACCCATGCTATGTTCTTCTATGAGTCTTTTCCTTGCCCTATACAGGAGCCCTTCAAGCTAAAGCCATCAAACCCTTTGTAACACTATCTATTTATCAGACTTCAACATTTACTCCTTGATGGACTAGCAATACCTTCCCTAGTGGACAATGAATACTATTGCTTCTTGAACAAAGAGTAGACTTTCCTTCAACTCAAAGAAAACCCAAACCAATTCAAAATAGGAATACGAGGCAATTTCTAACACAAATACTTAGACACAATATCTCATATGTGAGGGCCTGATAACTCGAGAGACCAATTGACGCAACAAGGAAAAAGTAATTAGATTCTATATTGAATGATATAAACATTATCAAGTTTTGCATTTAGTGTTTAGAATATGAAACAGAGAAATTTAAAATTTTATTCTAGAAATGTAAAGGATTATGTCTCATATCACTCAAAGATGCTTCTGTCTCATGACCAAAATTTTGGAAGGGATAAGATTTCTTATTTTTGAATATTAAGATATAATAAACAGATGATCAGATTCTTGGTCTCATATATAAAACATGTGGTAAATGTGCTAGTCATCAAGTGCAGAGGGAAGAAAGAAAACATTCAAAGAAATAAAAGTATAGAAAAAAGCTTGTAGGACCTACAAAATAACTGTTTGCACAAACTAATGATGGTCAAGTGAAGCAGAAGAACAAGAGACTTGAGGAGACTCTCTTTTTTTTTCTTTTTTTCTTTTTTTCTTTTTTTTTGTGTGTGAAGGGGGGGGGGGGGTGTTAAGAAAAGAGACATTTTTTTAACTGTCTTTCATTTTCAATCTTCCAATAAAACTTTAAGTCCACAGTGAGCTACTTGAGTTAGACACTTATAAATCAAAGGAAGATAAGGGTGGCCTAAATCAACATTCTTGTAGCCTAGTTCTAGCATGGTGATCTTTTCAAATGAATACAGAAATTGTAAACCATACGTAAACTCTTAACTTTAAGAGGCAGCCTTACTAGCATGTTTACTCATATTTTTGGATTGTAAGCTTCAGTTTATGGCCCCTTTAATATATATGAAATTTCAAATTTTTTGGAAATATCATTTTTAAAAGTTGAATCCAAATCAGATCAGACAATTGAAATTAAAAGCTCATGACACTTCAAATTATAAACATTAAAGCTTCATCTTAGAGGTACAAGAAGCCGTTTAACTGGGGCCAAAGTCGATGCAACTCTTTCACTCAATATATTTGATTTTTAAATGTCAGGTAGAAAGATACTGAAATATTCTTAGAATCCTCTTGCACCAGGCAATCATTAGAACAAAACACAAACAAATAGAAACGGATGAGGTTACCACCTTGGATGAGGATTGCCTTTGACCACCTTTTGTCCATACTTCCGCCACCTGTATCCATCATCTAAAAGATCAACTTCACTTCTTGTTTGCACAATGATTTTTGGTTCTGTTACAGTCTTGTGCGACAAAGGTAACTCAGATGTCCCAGCATCTGTCATCCTGCACTCCAAGGTAAAAAAAAATTTTCCAAAAATTACAAAAAAGCAAAAAAATGTAAAAGAATGAATATGTACAATAATAGGTTGGGAACATGCCTTCTCTTTGGATTTGGCTCATCACCACCCCCCTCTTCTCTTGTTTCTGAATCACCTTCCTCCTCACTGTCACTTGATCCAGTTAACTGAGTGGGTGCTGTTTGAGTAGATTCTTGATCCCTCTCAGGAACTGAATAAGCTGGTACCGCTTGACTCGACTTGTTCCAATTTCCAGCCTGATTTTGCGAACCCAGATCTGGCTTAGCTAGAGAATTTGTATTTCCACTAAGATCACTACCTTCTTTTGCACGCTTATTGGGTGGAGGTAGTTCATGATTATGTTGTCCTTTGTAGATAATTTCAGTTATTTGTCCTTCATGAGAACGCTCAACCTTTTTTTTGACAGGACAATTCAGATGTGTACATTTGTAGTAGCTTCGTGGAAATTCACTGCCCTTAACCTGCTTTTGCCCATATTTACGCCAGTTGTAGCCATCATTGGTAGGCTTATCAACAGCATTGGTAGGCTGGTATTTCCTATCAGAATGTGAGGCCTCTGATTGTTCCATCATGGAATTTCTGGGGTCTGATGTTGAGGGTGCCATCTGCTGTTGTGAAGCTTCACTTAAAGTAAAGGATGGATTATGCGTCAATGACTCTGTAGAAGCTGCTAGTGTAGAAGGTTGATATTCAGCTTGCATGTTCATGTGAGATTGGACTAGTGCAGCTTGAGCTGTAACCTGTGCCAAGGCCTGCTGGTGAGACATTCCAAAGGGGCTCTGCATGGATTTTGCAGAACAAAAATAAGCCACAAGAAAATTAGATGGTAGCATAATAATCCATGAAGTTCTCACTCCTCAACATAATATCCAACTTGTCTTATAAGGAAATACAGACCAAACCAAACTTTCATTTTTCAAAAATCCAACAATGCATGAATAGCTTAGTATAATTACACTATCAGCTATCCATCCTTAACTATTGGCTTGTTTGTGATGTCTATATTGAAATTCAAACTCTTGCATTCCACAACAGATTCAAGATTAACTTGCAAAGTCGTTTCTCACCAAAATAAACTTGCAAAGTCCACCACACAATTCAAAATTAGTGTCAAAATTAATAAATTAGTGGACCTGTTGAATGGTGGAATGCACCAATATGTCAAAAATAATATTAGTTCCCAGTAATTTACAATATCCACCCTAATCAATCCAATAGTTTGTTAATTTAACACCAATTTTGGATAATGAACAGACATTGCACATTAATCTTCAATCAAAGAATAGATTGCAAAATCTTATAGTTTAGGGTGAAAATTGCAAATAACAAAGTTTAGGGTGGAGAGCTACAATTAAACCTCAATAAAATCACGATAAATTCATATCATTAATAGTTCCTAAGCTATAATTTATCATTTCACTTTTTCATAAAATTCACTATTATTATTATTCAAAATTCCATAATTTTTCCAAAAATACATTTTCACCAAGTCCAACCCCTCAAAATTTCAAGTAAAAAAAAGTTCTCCCCATGCTTGACACAACAAGGAAATGCCTCCTCAATAAATAGTTGTAGCCACCACAAGCTGAATCAAACATTAATTAGAGAAAGGAACCGAAAGAAATTGATCCAGCACATGGGAAACAGGTATACTTCTTTGCTTACAGGCACAATAGCATGAATCTTACACAATATCCACAAATGAGATAATCTAAGTGCCTCTTGCTTGTCCCATGGAATTTGAATTGCTTCGATGTGATTTACATTGTTCGAAAGCAAGATTTGAAAACCTTATCCCTTTACAACCAAAGCATCAAACTTAAACACCCTCTAGTTTCAAAAATGAATCTATTCCAGTTATAGTTCAAACCCCTCACCATATATGCATATTATTCACAATCTTAAAATCTGAATAAAAGTGGCTCTTTCTTCAAAACAAGCATTATGCAAACTCCATAATTTCACTTTTCCTAGAATCAGAAACCATCAAATTAATACAGAATCAACAAAAACATGTTACTCACAATCTTAAGTATAAAATTCTTAATAAACTACCTTAACACAATGCCACAACTTCAACTGCCACCCATACCTTATTCCTTATCTCTCAACCTCAACACTCTAAAACAGGCATTATGCAAACTCCATAACTACATTTCCCTACTCTCAAAGCCAACAAGAACCAACCCTTACTCCCAAAAATTTGGGGTCAGCTATGAATCCTCAATAGACTAGTCAAGGTTCAGCCACGTGTATTCTTTTCTATCATTCTAATTTATCATACGTCCTTACTTGATATGTCATTTCTCAAGAACCGTCAGATTCATATCTTATCCTTATCTTGTTCTCATCCTCAACGCAATCACTCTAAAACAAGCATTATGCAAAGTTCATAACTCTGCTTTCCTACTCTCAGAAACGATGAAATTAACACAGAATTAATCAAAAACAAAACAAGCCCGTTACAAAAACACCATAATCGGATTCAAATTACCTGAGGAGAAAAGAATCCAGGGGAGTTGAGAAAGCCAGAGGGGCTCAAGCCAGGTGGAATAGTGAACAATGGTGAGGAAGCAACAACCAAATTGTTTGGCCTACTTTGCTTAAACCCAGAAGTGTTATCCTTCAAAGAATTGTCTTTGTGGGTGAAGAAGGTGGGAGTGGCTAGAGGAGAGGCCATGGCTCCAGCGAGTAGCTGAGAGAAGGAACGGCAATCAGAGTCAGGGTAGTTGTCAGAGAAGAAGGAAGAGACAAGAGTCATGGGTCCAGGGCTTGCTCCAGGCCCACCTGTGAAAAGGGTCTCCATGGATGGTCCAGGTGGGAGTGTTATTGTTGGCCTTGGTGCTGTAACTCTCCCTGAATCTTCACTCTTTGCCATTCTCTCTCTCTCTCTCTCTCTCTCTTTTTGTATGTCTCTATGCAAACTACTTTCTTCTAAAAGCTCTCTCCCTCTCTCTCTCTCTCTCTCTCTCTCAAAGTTTCTATCTTTCTGTGTATAAATGTCTCTGTGTCTATGCAATATTTCTCTCTCTCTCTCTCTAAAGACTCTGCAACTCTCTCTCTCTCTCTCTCTGTGTAATTGCTTGCAACTACTTTCTTAATAATTTAATAATTTAAAAAAAAAATGTGTGTTTTTTTTATTTATTAGTTTGCGCGTTAGTGAGAAGAAATGATGGTAGTTGATGTTGTTGTTGGTGTTTCGTGCTCTCTTCAAATTTATCTCTCAGTGGAAAGTCCACGGAGCCGAAACCGATAATGACTTTTTTTTTTATATAAAAAGAAAAAAAAATGTATTACTTAGATTTTAACCTTGTTTGTTTTGGACACTTTTTTTTTTTTTTTTTTTTTTTTTTTTTTTTTTTTTAGTACAAGTTACACTTCCACTTAGTGAGTATTGAAGACACGACCTCACCCTCCATTCCATTATTATGGAAGGAGGAAGTGTAATTTGAGTTGGAGCTCATTGGCTCCATCACGTTTAACTTCTACTATGAATTCACATAGAAACCAGAAAATTCTAACCGTAGAAAAAATGAACACAGGATAAATTAAACTATGTTCTGGGTGAAATTCTATTCTGCAATGATACCTATCAAAAAAATAAAAAGAAATTATATTCTGCAATGATAATGGAAAACCTATTGCATACATCAGGTAGAGTCAGCATCTTTTGTTATGAAAAAGGAACATCAACAAATGCACCAATAGAAAGAAACTTTCATTAGATAATAAGTACTTTAAGAATCATAATACTGATTTAAAATATGCACAGAAAAAACTGATCGACACTAGTATAATTCAACAACATACAATTCAAACCCTACAAATAAAAGAAAATAACATGCAGACATTTTCTATCTAATTGCAAGTGTATAAATTGATTAAGGAGAAACTATGATAGGGTGAAGTTTTTTTTGGATCCTGGGGATACTCACATTTCTATGTATAATAATCATATTAATTATAAATCAAAATGATTCAAACAAATCTATAAAGTAAGAGGGTAGACGATTTTCATATTTTGTTTGAATCAATCAAATAAAGTGTCCTGTGTGGCTGTGTCTTTACTTATATTTGTATAGTTAATATGTAGCATATATGAGCAAAAAAAAAAATATATATATATATATACTACTAAAAATAAGCACTGAATTTTAATAAATTCACTTAGTTATCTAACATATGATAGATGCTTAGCCTATTGGATTTTCTAAATTACAAAATCATAATTATATACAGACCTATCAAAAAAAAAAAAAAATTTATATACAAAAAAGGGAGTGGCCCTGTCAACTTTGATGGGGCACCGCCCTATCATAGTTTCTCCCATTAATTAAAAAGAAGTTTTAGGATTATGGTTCACTCTAAAAGCTCAATAGTTACCTGCAATTTATACTTTTTCTTCTATAGATGCTATTTATATTGGACCAAAATTTTATGAAATTTACAATTCAATGAAAATATTTGCAAACTTTATCATTGGAATTAATTATGCTTTTAGTTATACTTTCTTAACATATATAACCACATTTTTCCATTTAAGTTGTCCATAAGTATTAATTAAAATGAAAGTCACTTGAATTTAATCAAACTCCCGTGAATAAAAAAAAATTAAAAAAAAAAGGTGCTTGTGCATAGTGTGGGCTATAAGGCTAGTGGTCCAACATAAGACAAAGTGCCACAACTAGAACCCCTCCCCCATCCCACCCACCTAAAAAGAGAGAGAGAGAGAGAGAGAGAGAGAGAGAGAGTTATAACTTATAAGAGTAATAACTAACAGAATCAAGTCAGAATGTCTGGAATCATCCCAAACATGCAAAAAAAAGATGCTCTATCAATGCCAAGAGTCAATAAAAATAAATAAATAAATAAACTCATTCCAATGACAATATCTATCTCCGTTTGTTAAATTACCAATAGTTTCAAAAGCTTAAACTATTAAAAAATGGTAAATTTAATTACTTAACAATAATTCTAACACTCCCCTTTACATGGAAGGCCAAACTCCCCCTTAATAAGCGGAACCTAACATATGCGATTTTTAGCAATTTAAATGGGACGTAGAGTGGAGATAAGGGATTGAACTTAGGACCTCCTACTATGATACCATATTAAATGGTACCATTTGCCCCAAAAGCTTAAACCTTTTTCTTTTTTTTTTTTCTTTTTTTTTTTTTTCGGATAATTAAGAATGTTATATAAACGAAAGACTACTCTATGCATGAACAACATAGAGCAAACCCAGAATAAGACTTAATCTCAACTAATTAAAGTTGTCTTTTCACTTGATAGAAGCATTCGGAAATAATGAGATATTGAAGGCAATTGCATTGTTTCTAAGAATCAGCTCCCAAGTATGGAAAGGCAAAAGCAAAATGAACATGAGTCATATATCATTCCCTTTTTCCACTGGGTGCAGTCTATTCTATCAGAATAAATAGAGTTATATGCTCCAACTTGTGAGAGCTAAACTAATATTTTTTGCTCTTCAGCTATGCACAACCCCTCACCCCAGCTGTTTTTCTATAACAACTAATTATAAGCTCTTTTCTGACCTACTTTTGTTATTTCTCACTTAGTAAGTTCAGAAGGTTAATTGGATTTTAATTATATGATACTGTGACCAGTCTTTTGATATTGTGTTAGGATCTTGCCAAAAATCTTTAACTCAATGGCATAGCTTGATGTTTCTAATGGAGACATTCACAGTTCGAATTCCCTCTCTTCCACATAAAAATGTATCAAAAGAGATATTGGGTCAGGATCAAGTCCATTTTCTTTGTAATGGACAGGCCATTTCATGGTGAAAATTTAATTGCCTGTGAATTTAAAAGTGTATATGGTACCATATAATTTAAAATCCCATTTCACTAAGGAAATTATAACCATTTTAAATGATGTGACACATTATTAACCTTTAGATTTGTAATATATTAAATCTTCACCTTAAAACGGATCCTTTCCATTTCAAAGCAAATGGAGAGGACCTTTTTCCTTTGATATCTTTCTTTAACTTTTAATTTGTAAATCATCATCACTACAATTGCTAAACGATTTAATGAGATGTACACAGTAAACTATCATTGTAACTGGCTTGATCTTCACCATTAATGAGCAGTTGAAAATAGTTTTTCAGGAAGCACCTGTAACAGAAACGCCTTTCTTACTGCCTTGATTTTTGCATTTTAGTAATATTGAGAACTTTCAGCAGGTGCCATTTAGAAAATTTGAATAGCATAGCAATAGATTGTAGTTCACTTGCTATTAAGGCTTTATAACAAGTCTATCAGCGACCATGTTCTAAAGTCTAAACATCATTTGAATTTTTATATTTCTCTTCTTTAAGCCTTCTTTTATTTCCTTTTGGCATTGAAGAAGCCAGAAGAAAAGGTCTATGATGAAGCTAAGCAAAGTAAAGCATTAGGAACTCATGCTAGGTTTAAAAAATTAGCAAGATACAATAAAGGATTGTTTTAGTAATATATCCCAAAAATCTCTTGAATAAACCTCTAGCCAAACAAAGCCTAAATACATGAGAAATGTTGATAAAAGCGTCAAGCACACTTAAGCACATAGGCCTCTTGGAGCCTAGGTGCAAATTGCAAGCGCAGGTCTGATTGAAGTAAAGCGCACAGTTTTCAAATATAATATCTCATAACTTCTAATAGGAATATTCATAACATATAATAAAAAATAATAATAATAACTTAAAATTTGTATATTTTACCGATTATGTAAGTGCGATTATATAATGTTTGTGAGTTCAAATGCTACCAAAGTTATTTCAATTCTTAATTTTTTTTTTTTTTTTAATATAGTAAATTGAAAATAGTTATCAATGGTCAATATCATAATATCTAGTCATAGAATGTTTAAAAATTATATTTTATATAATTCTTTTATGCTTTATAAAAGTACATAACCATGACGGTTATGATCAAATGTATATGGTTCAATCAACATACATTTAAAAGTCAAAGACCAAAAAGCACAAGAATTGTAAATTAACATTGTTCATGACATGTAAATAAAAAAATTGTGTGTAATACAACACCCTAAGGATAGTGGTTGTGTAGTAATCATTGGTCCATGTCATTTCTTTCAAGATCAAGCAATTAATTTTGATGGTCCATTATATTGGGTTTGTTTGGAGTTCATTGGGTGATGACAAAATCCGTTGTTTAGCTTTTAGCTTGTTGGCAAGGATGGTTTGGTCGTCACCAGAATAGTAATATTTGGATGATCAACCCCTATTGATTGATGTGGTGCATTTGGAGGGAAAGAAATAGCAGGAGTTTTGAAGACACCAAGAATTCTATGCCTAATCTCAAGTTATTCTTTTTTAGAACCTTATTGGATTAGTTGTCAGCCATGAGGAACCTTTCTTTATTTTCTATTGTTGATTTACTAGATTTATGTAACTTTTGTAACTGACTATTTACCCCAATGCAGCCATGACTAGTTTTTTATGATTTTATACAATTTTATTACTTATAAAATATAAAATAAAAAAGTGTGCCTAAAGCGTGCTTCATTAAATGAGCTTTCTTTTGGGCCTAGCGAAGCGTTGAGAGCTTGGGGCTTTGAGCTTTGAGCTTTGAGCTTAAGCGCGCTTTTAACAGCACTGTACATGAGGCACATATAGTATACTAATAAGCCTATCAAGTTGAGTAGCATTATATTTGAGCTGTCCCCAGCCATTAACCTATAACCAAATCAAGCCCAGAAAGTTGAGGTACTTAAGGTCCTGACAAGTCTATTAAGCCAATTAGTACTCAAGGATTGCTTTAAAGTTAAAAAAAAAAAAAAAAAAAAAAAAAAAAAAAAAAAAAAAAAAAATATGTATAGATTTTTCTAGGCATACGAATGTATGTTATTATGTATAACACAAAGAACAGGCTTCACAATGTCTATTTTCATTGCTTGAAACAAGTCAGTAGGGTGGAGAATTCAATATTTTTACCATATAGTGCATATCAGGCCCATCATCATCAATAACTACAAGAGTACCACCTGCTGGAGCTCCAGTTGACACTATTTCAACCTTTCCCCCAACATTTGTACGCAACATTGCACCCTCAATCAAATTACTAAGAGCCTGCCGCAAAGCAGGTTCTTCCACAGCAACTTGCAAGGGATCTGAGACTTCACTTAGTTTTATCATGCGTTGCTGCTTATGGGCAAGAGGTCTCACAGCCTCAACCAGATCTGTCAACACATCAGAAACATTGCATGGTCTTCCTGACATAAAAAAGAACATAAGCAAAAGGAATATTTCAAATTTAAGACTAATGAATGAAATCAGATTTAAAGTATAAAAACAACCAGGTGTGTGGCTTTTATTAAGGTAATCCCTAGATGTGCCAAAAGAAGAAAAAGTAAGATACCTAATGAATTACAATTTGTCCCAAAAGCTTAAACTATTAGGAAATTGTGAATTAAATCATTAAATCATTATTCTAACTATGTCTTAAAAACACACACACGCTACTTTGAGTCACAATTTATTTTATGCAGTTGATGAGAGAGGGTGTTGGATCCCTATTCATCCACAACATTGATCCCAACTTACCTAATTCCATGTTGTAGAGGAGCAAGAGCCAGAGGTGGGAGGGGCATCTCTAAATCCCTGGCTCCAGCATTTAGACAGAGTTGCTCACTAGACTTTTGCATCTCATTTCTGGAACCATCCCTTGCGAAGTTATTTGATAACTGAGACCTCTCTGACTCATGGGCATCAGTCGAATTATGCATATTCTTCAATGTTTCTTCATTATAGTGCACTATATTAGCCTAGGAAATAAAAAATTCACAAAATAACAATGTCAGAAACATAGTTGCTTTATTTTACGTAATAAATTATACTAACAAGATGACATTTTGGAGTGAAATTAAAACAAGAGAAATCTAAAAAATTCCAACTTTTTTCTCTTTAAAAGTTGGTGCCAAGGGAGCACCTGGTAGACAAGAAGGATATAAGATAGGTTCAACTTGATCATAACTAAAATAAAAGGGAATCAATAATCTAGAAAACCAAGATGTGGAAAGAAATAGGTAAACCAGGCATCTTATCCCAATAATTTCAAAAATCCAGCATACTTCTAAAGGCTCGAGATTCATAACACACAGAGGGTGAATGACTGAGAATGTTACTTGAAAATGAGTGACCAGATTCTAATATAATGTGCTAGCCAGGAAATTGATAGTTGAGCAAAATGGAAATATAAAATATAAACAAATGAAAAAGAAAAGGCTAAAATTTATTTTCACATACAACTACATCTAAACAAAACAATGACACCTTAAGTAATACCATAAAAGAAGCCAAGCCAACATGAATATAGATATGTGTATCTATGCATGAGAGAGAGAGAGAGAGAGAGAGAGAGAGAGAGTGAACCTTTGTCAAGTAAACTGCATCTTGGAGTTGTTGAAGGGTATCTCTCATACGATCACCTTGCACCAGTATGTCCTTGACAATGTCATAAGAAATCTGCCAGATCGTGTCTTTTAGACATATATTGTGATGCCCCAATTTGATTGATTGTGTGATGTGTGTGGGTGTGTGATGAGTCCCACATCGGGTATTTACTGGATTGTACTGGGCTTTATTAACAACTGCAAGAAGCCTCAATTGTGACAAGTCCTTTTGAGATATAGCGCAGATATAGCTAGTGCTTTTCCTTGGGTTGTTACATATATAAGTTAATAAATAATAATAATAATAATAAGATTAGTAAATTCCAGGTTTCAAAATCACAGAAGCAGACAAACCTCGCTTCTCTTCAACTGAATAGACAGCATTTTACTTAAAGTCCGAATGCTAGAAAGAGGACCACGAATCTGATAGAGATTTTACGAAAGGACAATCACCAATAAGTTTAATTAACAACTGTAGCCAATCAGAACAACTGTCAGCAAGACATCTTACTTGCTCAACAAGATTGCTCAGCCTGACATCATTTTGCCATGATGATTGCTGGAGTAACATTGCTTTCTGGGGAAGAAGTCAGCAGGTTAGCAACAGAATTTAAAGAAGGCCATCAAAACACATATAAGGTAAAGCGTCAAATACGCCAAACACTATCCAGTCTTCCTCAGGGAAAAAAAATGCAACGTATAGAGAGTGACATGCAAGGTGATACAAACAATAAAAACTGTGGGAGTGCAATAAAGAACTATAGCCAAGGTGATTAAAACTCAAACCCAAGTGAACTCGACCTTTATCCCAACTGATAGCAAACGATTAGAAACATACAAGACAAATAACAACCACAAAACTTTGAGAGATGGATTCTCGACAGACTAATAAGGCGTTGGGCAGATGTAGTCTATTTTTTTCATTATATCATTATCCAAAATCATATTCTCTATAACCTCTTTAATTGAATTGTCCTTTTTTACTACTACTAATGATATTTTAGGTCTTCCTACTTTGCTTGTTCCCTTGACCTGAAACCCTTCCTCACTAGTGCTTAATCGCTCTCCTCTGCATATAACCAAACCATCTCAAATGAATCTCCCTCATATTTTCCGTGGGCCACACCTATGTTTAAGCGAATTTCTCATTTTGAATTATATATTTCCTTGTATTTCCACTTATCCATCTTAACATTCTCATTTCGGCCACACTCATTTAATGAACATGTTGCTTTTTAATAGTCCGACATTCAATTGCATAAAGCATAACTAGTCTTGTATTAGTCTTCTAAAAGTTTCCTTTAACTTAATAGGTATTCTATGTTCACACAATACTCTTGATGCAATTTCCTACTTCATCCACATGTTTTTATCCTATAATTCACACACTCTTCAATCTCTCTATATGAAATATCAATCCAAGTCACTCTTGGGTATCTTATGACCAGTAAGTCTTAGATGTAAGAAATCCGGCTTAGGGTTAGGATAACCTTGGGGTGTTTGGTATTATGGTTTAAACAACAGTTTTTAGTGTTTAAACAACATTATACGTATTTCCACACACTTTTTTACCCACATATATTTCTACAAAACAACAACACCGTTACTAGAAGTCTCTTACCAAATGGGCCCCTTGCTATTTAAGTGGGTTCTTGGGTTAAAAAGGACAAAGTTTAGCTCCAAACTGATTTAAAGCTATCTCCTCCAATCCACTACGTGGTGGTTTATAAGACTATCTGTGTGTATTATTCAAACAAGTCACAAGATTCATTTAAAAAATCATGTGACTAAAACTACCCATGGATGGTCTCTTCAATTACCATATAATGGGTTGGAAGAAGATAGCTCCAAACCGGTTTGGAGCTAAACTTTTTTCCAGTTAGAAAATGTTAGTGTTTGATTTTTAGGGATTTCTACAGTTTCAATTATATAAAATTTAAAGTGGTTCTTAATGATGGAAGTGTAAGGATTGGTATTTAGAAAGCTTTAAGGTTTCAATTGGGAGTCACAACCTCCATAAGAGAGAGAGAGAGAGAGAGAGAGAGAGAGGGACTACTTCATGGGGATCACCATACCAATTGTAAGGAACCCAATTTAGGGTTAGGATAACCTTACTATTTAAATGGGTTCTTGGGTTAGAAATGTTAGGATTTTGTGTTTAGGGATTTCTAGCATTTTGGTTATATGGTGTTTCAACTGGTTCTTAATGATGGAAGTGTAAGGATTGGTGTTTGGAAAGCTCTAGGGTTTCAAATTAACTAGGATTTGTGTGGAAGAATATGAGATGAAATTAATTAAGTGACTACTTCAAGGGAGTCCACCTCCATGAGAGAGAGAGAGAGAGAGAGAGTACTTCAAGGGAGTCACTACCTCCACGAGAAATGAGAAAGACTAGAGAGTATTAAGAAAGAGAAAGCAAGATACAATGCAAAAACCTTGATTATTTTTCCTTATATCCCTAGTGATTATTACATTTCCCTATTTATACACTTCATGTCTCATTCCCATTGGCTACACATGCTTCATCCCTATTGGACCAAACTAACTAGGCATGTACTTGAATGAATATCCCCATGAGTTCAATATGTTACATGTGCACTTGTGCAACCAACTCTAACTTCTAACTAACCATTTGGACATGTATATTGTATAAATCAATTAAAACATGAGTTATAACTCCAATGTAAGCTCATGAATGATTGTTTGGTGTTTCCCATTTGCAAGAGGGTATTGGTCTTGGCTTGACATGATTTTGGTATTTTTACATGTCAGAGACAAAGTACTGATTGGAGCTCTATATTTCCCAATAGGCACTTAGACTGGCGGACTTGTTTTGGCTTCCTTTCACGCTGTTCTGAATTTTTTTTTTTGGGGGGACCTAACATCACAACCCCTTTATCTTTGTAACTTGACAATAACTACATGGTGTTTCATCCACTAAAACTATATCATCTACAAAAAGCATACATCATGGGAGTTTATTTATGAATCTATCAAGTGAGCTCATCCCTAATCAATACAAAGAGACATATATTTAATGTCAAACCTTGATGCAAACCTATAATGATAGAAAACTTGCTTGCGATGCCTCCACTTGAACCTTATGGAGATTTTTATCAGTTTCTTCCCAATATTTTTGTATTAGACGTTTGAGCAAGAAAACAGCTTCCCCAAGTAAAATAAAATAGATACTGATAGATGACAAATTTTCCCAGGTAACCATTAAAGCTTTTTAAGGACTTGAAATCCTTGCTTATACAGTCAATACTATTAATTCTGAAGCTTTTGTAAATGCATTAAGTTTAAGTAGCATAGTTAGAATTATTAACACATATTCAATTAACCAGTTGCAAGTGACAAGCACCCATCAGTACCCAAAAGGAAAGGCAACTTCAATCACAAGTGTGAACAACATTGAATAAGGATCTAATCAGTGAAGCCACACTGCCACAAGTCTCTGTTAAAAAAAATAACACCATTGAAATTATGTACATGTCATCTACCTGATCCATAACATACGCCATGGCTAGAGACTGTGCAATGTTGATAGCATTCGCTTTCTGATCAGCACTAAACCTGCACATTCTCATCGGCTCATCCTTGACACACTCAATTTTCCACGATTTCACACCCGATCCAAATCCTGGAGACAATGCATATGCTTCCTCAGGAGAAGGATAGTGAACCAAACCATTCCCTTCACTCTCAGTCACACTCTCCCTATTCCCACATGATTCGGGCTCCACCATCATTGGAAGCTCGGCAACCAAGAACCCCACCACAAATGGGTGTTTCACCATTGGAAAAACCACAGCCCCCTTCTCATCCACAACTTCTACCTACAAAGTTTTAATTTAAACCCCAAAATTCAATCAATAACCTAACCAATTAACCGCACAAACAGTCAATGTGATAGACCAAAAATGAAATGAAAAAAAAACAATGCTGCAAAGTACAAACACAACTATCTTCATAACAAATGTCACAATTGCAGAAGTGGTAGGTGAGTGTTAGTTGAGTCCACCACTTCAACAATTGTGAAATTTGAATGAAAACAAGAGTGATGCAAGTAAAACTACAAATTTTACGACGTTCGTCTTACAAACTGATGTGTCACCAATCACAAAATAATAAATCTAACATTCATTTATAATGATTAGAAATTCACCAATGGCATTCATTGCCACTTCAGTTGCTAAAATTAGCAATTTTGGAGAAAATGAACATACTTGTTGATTGGAGAGAGCAGATTCAGCAACACGCAAACCCGTGGGAACGCTAAAATTACCGACTAGTATCACAATGTCGGTGACATCGTCATCATCTACTCCAGGATATAGAGTAATACGACGTAGTTCTAGACGGTCCATTACGTAGCTACCAGCTGGTCTAACATAAACCTAAACACAAACCGATAATTAATCAGTCTCTTTAACCAGAAATAAAGAGGAATTCAGAAAAAGCTCATGATGAAAGTAGGGATCACCGAGAGAAGAGCGTGAGGATGGACGATTCGGCGGAAGAGATGAAGTTGCTCGATACAGAGGCGTTGAAAATCGGGGCTAGGGAGGACGAGGCGGCGGGTTCTACTCGCGTTGTCCTTTTCGATTCTCTGGACGAAGTCTACGGGGGACGTGGAAGCTCTGCGAATGGCGGAGGCGACGGCGGAGGCGGAGGAAGCCATGGATTCATCTTCAGCTCCTTTGTCGTCTTGATCGTGGTCGTGGTGGTGGTGGGACACGTGGCGGAGAGTGTAGGGGCTGTTAGGGTTTGCGACGGAAGAGGAAGAGGAAGAGGAAGCGTGAGAGAAGAGAAGGAAGGAGCGTCTGTGAGAGTGAGAGAGAGAGTGAGTGTTTGGTTTGAGAGAGTAGAGAGGAGTAGTGTGGTTAGGGAAGAAGAAGAGAAGAGGTGGTTGAGAAGGAGGAGTTATTGCAGAGAGTAGCATTGTTTGAGTTTGCAGAGAGAGAGAGAGAGAGACAGTTATCATGGGAAGAGGAGTTATTATTACTTATCAGACCCAAGAGGAATGGAAGGAAAGGAAAGTGATTTCATAGTTTCATTTGGCCGTTGAAAGCTATGGGGATTATGTAAGGTGGGGCCCCACACTATAAGAACAAAACAAATGGACGGTATTTTTTTTTTTTTCAAACTTCCAACGACGCCGTTTGAAGGGAAATATTTAATGCAATCAACACCTTAGTTTGAAATCGAAATTAATTTCATCAAAAAAAAAAAATTTTGAAATTAATTTATAATGTTCACTTGTCCAAATACAAGGATATCATAACGTGCAGTTTCTTTTTTATATTAATAATTAGTCGCTAATATGTGCAATGCACATAAAAACTATTGAATATGAGATTTTAAAAACTTTTCATTAAACTCTCCACCACAAAGATATAAATTTACCAGAACACAAAAATTTTAGTATGAAAACAAAGATAATGATATTTCATGAATTGGGTAATAAAACATGCTTTTAGAAGAAAACAATTTGATTTAAAAAGTCAAAAATTTTAGTACAAGCAAGAGCAGTTATAATTGTTAAGGAATGATTAAAGGTCCTATAAGAAAATTGTTTCCTAATATTTGGGCCCAATGGTAGAGTTCAAAGAAGGAGACTTGTTACACAAAATTCTTCTCATTATAATCAGCATCGTAAAGTGAATATTCAATCCAAAAATGAATAACCAATGTTATATATTGAAGTGTTGTACAGGGCAGAGAACAGAACAAACATATTCTTATGACCATACCCATATAGCTTCTAAGTTCTAACTATTATGCTAAGGAACCAAACAATATTAGTAATCGAAAAAGTATCATAATCCAACATGCTAATTTAAAAGTTACAATTTCAAACACAATCTCACTATGAAAATTCCAAGGACATTCAAATATCACCTTTTTTTTTTTTTTTTTTTTTAGGAGGGGGATGAAAGTCATGGAAGGTAATTTGCCAAAAAGCAACCTTAAGTTTATATACGCAATGAATTTCAAAATTTTATAAGATTTTCTATAAAAGAAAATAATGTCAATGGTAATGTCATGTGAAAATAGTGTTGCATTAAGCATAATTTTCCATTTCACATAGAGTAGAAAAAATAAAAAAGAATAAATTTGGATTTTTTTTGTAAAGAGTAAAATATGTTATGTAACTGATAATAATAATTAAAAAAAAAAAAAAAAAACTGTTATGTATGCGACATTTAGAAAAGTAAAATGCATTTTAGTTTTAAAGAAAATGAAATGTATTGTCCAAATTAGGAATTTTGTTGTGTCATACTTAATTAGTTATTTAGCATTTTGGGAGTGCGAGGATGTTGTATTATTTCCTCTTTTAATAAGAACTAATTGCTAACCTGTGCGATGCATGAGATAGTTTAACAAAATTAAATTGTGGTGCATCAATAGAGCAAAATGGTAGAAGAATTAAGAATATTTGTTGAAAGCTTCCTCTAATATACAAATTCTAATAAGCTAATATATTAGAAAAGAGTATATGGTACTCGTATTCTGCACGATGACAATAAAATTAAAAAATAAAAGCTGAAGGGAAAAATATCAAGAGAATACAATTTGACTGAAGAGTGAGAGAAGTGACTCGTACTAAATATTAATTATCAAACAATTCTTGTATGTAAATATCTTACATATTATAACGATGACAACAGTTTAAAATAACCACATATAAGTGGAAAGTCTTGTGCCACTAAATTTGAAGCTTATAAACATGAACAACCTCCATATCATTAGGTTTTATATGGATTGGGGCATTCAAGGCTTTGGCAATATCAATGCAACATTGTGAAGAACTCCCCAAACTTGAATTGTGCTCCATATAAGCCAATTAAAAATTACCTCCCGACTCTGCTATTTGTATGGCATCGATTTGGAGATTTCAAGTTTCAACCTTGAGCAAAATAAGAAAAAATAACATCTATCTGAATATAAAATTGAGTCAAAACAAATATAAAATAAGCCATAAAGTCAGGAAAAATAAAATTTTAGAACAATTTTTTCAAGCTCAAAACTAAATGTGATTGTCCCTTTTGTCTAACTTAATTTTGTCATAAAATATCTCTCTTCAAAAAGGACAATATTTAATGTCGTTCACTATTCAAATTTGTGTAATTTGACTAATGCATATGATGTTCCCAAGGAAATCAGTGGGCTGAAGATCTCCGGGTCTTGATCTCAAAGGGTGTCCTGGAAAACAAAATAGGATCAAAGGAGACCGGTGGAGGCCGGCCAAGGGTCCACCGATGGCAAAGTTAATCTTTTTGCTAATCGCTGAAAGAGAGAAAATGCTATCAAGAATTTTTCAGAATGTTTTTTCATACCTCGCTTCTCTGCCAATGAGTCCTTTATATAGTGTTCGCCCAAAGCGGTTACCTTGTAACTTCTCCAGTCATTGCGGGTCTCGGGAGTAACCGCTATAACTGTCATGGAAGTTACAATACTTAGATTCCATGCTCAATCATTTACTATAGAACGGTTGATGGAACATTGCATCCGTTGAGAACAGATGAAACGTCTCATCTCGTCTGTCTTACCTTTACAAAGGACGAGACGCTGTTATAATGCCTAGCTCGTCCGTCATCAAGGACGGACGAGACATTATTACAATGTCTAGTCTTTGTCCCTCAGGATGATGGAGACCGATTAGGATGAATGTTGATTTAATTGGCGAAGGCCCCTTCCTTTTTCTTGGACGAGGTGTGTGGATGAACTGGGAGTTAGATACTTTTCCTTCCACATCAGTTGCCCCCTGTCCACATGGGTCGTTCAATTAATGGGGTGAGTTGTCAATTTGTCCTTAGATATTTATAGCTGATGTAAAATAAATCAATATGCCACGTGTCAGTATCTTATTGGCGATTAATCTCGTCGATTCATTTTTTCGAGGTAAGCGCCACGTGTTACTCTCGTATTGGTGACGTCGTTTTAAATGCCTAGGTGAACATCCTATAAATAGTGGAATCCCTCTTGTGCCCTTCACATTTCTAGAATTTTCTACCTTTGACATTCCTCGTCTAGAGCCTCGTCTAGGAGTTTTCACGCGTCTATAGCCTTCATCCGTCTTAGAACCAGGTATTCCCTCCTCCTTCGTCTTTTAGGTTTCTTCAATTTTTCTTTTCAAAGAAAATGTCAGCAACAATTATCTCCTCGTCTAGTGATAGCGTAGAGAAAGAGATAGACGAGTATTACGACGAGAGTAGCTCCAATAACTCTAGTAGTACTAGTGATAGCAGTGGGGGGAATTCTTCAGACGAGTACATTTCTGGCGTCCCTGGGCTTCCTTTGGAAGTTGTTCAAGATCAACTTCGGAAGGCCTCAGGGTCCAGGGCAGGTACCTCGTCCAACATTCCCCCTAATTCTTCGGACGAGCAGACCACTGTCTTTAGATGCGCTGTAGATGTTCCTTCTAAGACAGACGAGCAAAGGTTGAACAATCTTAGGACATGGTACCAAATCCCGGACGAGCTTAATCCCAGATTGCCAGTCTGTGGAGAATGGTGTTGTGACCCTCGTTTTGGGATAGGCGTCTATGAGGCCTATCTTTTGGGGGGTCTAAGATTTCCATTGAATTCCTTTATCAGAGAATTGCTATTTAGGTTAGGTTTAGGAGTATGTCAGTTTAACCCCAATGAGTGGAGGTTAATTATCTCCATGCAAATTTTGTAGAGGGAAGTATTTGGAGGAGACCGTCCTTTTACCGTGGACAAGTTCCTCTTCTGTTACAAACCCTCAGAAATTCATCAATCCCTTGGCTTCTATCAGTTCACTGCCAGGGGTAATGATTGTAGATTGATCAAGTCCTTGGCCTCGTCTGATAGGAAATGGAAGACGGAGTTTTTCTTTGTCTCTAGTTTTTGGGTTGGCTGCCCTGCGGATGTTGGCCGAGATACGTTTGGTCCTTATACTGGGGATTTAGGGAACCTCGTCTAGAGGATAAAGTCCTTATCCTTCCCTTTTTTTTTATTATTATTTTTTATGCCTAACTTTTATTTGTTTTCTTTTAGCCGTTGGACGACCTTCCCTCAGCAAATTTCACCGTGACCGCGTCCATAGGGCTCGTCTACACTCAGACAGAGACTTCCATTCCTTAGTTACACTCAGACGACTTGCCAAGTGGGGACTTGGCCCTAAACCGTCTGAAGAAGCTCTTGCACATGAGATTACAGTAAGAAGAAGTAAGTTCAAAATTCTAAGTGTTTCTGGCGTTGTTTGTCTTTCATCTTTGTTCTAAAAGATTTGTTTCCATTTTTTTTTTCTAGGAATGGTAACAATGAAAGGAAACAAAGGGAAGGAGGTAGCTGGTGAAGGGACTCGTCTTGAGGGCGAGCCTCAATCTCGTCCATTGGCTGGGGAGAAAAGGAAGACTTTGTCCAAAACTCTGGATTTAGGAAATCTCCCCAGCCGACGAAGCAAGAAAGTTAAACATGGCTCGTCCCAAGCGAAGCCCAACCTACCTCCGTCCCAACCACCTACCCAAGTGTTTGATGTTGATTCGTTCACGCCAATTGAGACCCCCCCGTCCAAGACTCCTACACCCAAGACGACTATTACCGCCTCGTCCCAGCCTTCCCAAAGGGTTGCTTCAAATATTGTTGAGAATGAAGATTTGGCCTGGGAACGGTTCCAGAGTGTTGTGCTTAATGAAGACATAAACGCCTGTTATGACATGTCCTTAAAGGACTTTGAACACTCAGGTGTTCATGACCTTTTTAAGGTATGGACTTCTTGAGTTCGTCTTGGCTATAATAAGAGGTTCATTTTGTTAACTTTCCTTACTCGTCCTCTTTTATAGGCTATATCCAAGTTTATGGCGGCTTCTAAGCAAGCTACAGAACTGGACAAGACGAGGGTCTTGCTGGAGACGAGGATCCAAGAGGTGAAGGACGAATCCAAAAAGTGGGCCGAGATAGCTGCTAAGGCTAAGGAGAAGGCGAAGGAGTTAGAAAATTTGGTCGAGGAGCTGAGAGCTGATGTTGTGGAGAAAGATACTTGTCTTGATCATCTCCAGAAAAAGAATGACGAGCTGAGTTCTCTTCTCTCCAAAGCACAAGAGGACGCGGTGGTTGAATTTAAGGCATCCAAACAATATACTGATCTCCTAGACACCAACTATGCAGCAGGCTTTGAAGATTTCAGAATGGAGACTGTAGAAAACTTCCCTGAAGTTGACTTTAGCTCCATCAAACTTAATTTGAACGCTGCTGCTACCAGCTCTCTCCTTCAAAATGGCTCTGAAGACATCAATATTGAAGACGACGCCTCGACTCTGCCTCCTCAGGATGATTCCCATATTGATGCTCCCCCAGTTTAAGGACGAAATTTTAACTTAGTTATCCTTGTATTTTTATTTTTATTTTTTTTTTGGTTTTCACTGGGTCTGTATTATGACCGTTTCATGTAATTTAAGCACATTCACTTCGTCCATAGCTCTTAGGACGAGGTTTTGAACAATTATTTGTGCCTTCGATGAATGAATGTTGTTCCTTTTCTTTTATATATGTATGAACAAGATTTTTATTCCCATGCATTTTTAACTCGTACATATTCCATATACTTATCTCCTACCATTTTCTTTGGAATTTCACTAATGTAACTCGTATGTGAAATGGTAATTGATAGTATTGTCCGTCCTTAGACTTGGTTTTCATGTTAGATGAGCTTTAGACCCCGCATTATGCTCGTTCATGGACTGATTACTATTCTCATCCATGGACTAGATTGCTTTAGCAGGTGCTTATGAAATAACTCATCCATACATTCTCTCGTCCATAATGGAGATGTGCACCTTGTTTTACTGTTCATTATTCGGACGAGGATAAGCTTTATCTCTTCCTTTTTTCTGGATGAGCTTACCTTGTTCTTTTAAGAAAAATTTGACGATACATCTCTGCGTCCAGAGAATTTTCTCGTCATGGGCTCTTCAGCCTTTTAGTGAGTTAATAAAGATAGTATGAAACTTCAAGAATTCACACACAACATTATGTACATAGCATAAATATTGTTCATAGACGAGGCACATGCTTATGAGCTAGTGCTTATTGTAAAAACAAATACAAGGTGAATTATTACTTCGTCCATAAGTTTTAACATAATAACAGAAATATTAGAAATATAGACAATATTAGACATGGATAAACAAGTCTCATATAGCTTTCAGGTACGTCCAGAGTTCTGCTCCTCTAGGCTGGCTTTTTATTGATAGTACCTCCTCAGGTGCTCGACATTCCAAGGATGCTCCAGCTTCCTCCCGTCCAGGGCCTCCAAGTAATAGGATCCTTGTCTTTTATAGTTGATAACCCTGTAAGGGCCTTCCCAATTAGGTCCCAACTTCCCATGAGCCGGGTTCTTTGTTGCCAAAGATACCCTTTTCAAGACGAGGTCTCCTATGTTGAAACGCCTTAGCTTCACCATTGCATCATACTGCCTAGCCATAAGGTTTTTGTACCTTGCCATCCTTTGTTCAGCGTCCATCCTTACCTCGTCTATTAGATCAAGGTTCAAACGGAGTTACTCCTCGTTATCTTTGTCTTGATACGCTGCCACTCTATGATTGGCCATATGCACTTCTGCAGGTATGATTGCTTCTGTTTCATAGGCTAGCTTGAAAGGAGTTTCCCCTGTAGGAGTTCTCGTTGTCGTTCTATATGCCCACAGAACACCTGGTAGCTCATCTGGCCATACTCCCTTAGCCCCCTCAAGCCGAGTCTTGATTATTTTTAACAAGAATCGGTTTGCAACTTCTGCCTGGCCGTTAGCTTGTGGGTGGGCTGGTGAGGAGTAGTGATTTTGAATTCCAAAGTGTATGCAAAAATCTTTGAAAAGTGCATTGTCAAATTGTCGTCCGTTGTCCGATACCAGCACCCTGGGTACTCCAAATCTGCACACAATGTTCTTCCACACGAAGTTCTTGACATTTTGTTGTGTGATGTTGGCCAAGGATTCTGCTTCTACCCACTTGGTAAAATAATCAATACCAACCACGAGGAATTTCATTTGTCTTACACCCAGTGGAAATGGACCCAGAATGTCTAGTCCCCATTGTGCAAAAGGCCACAGGGCCGTCATTGGAGTCAAATACTCTGATGGTTGCCTGGGGACGTTGCTAAACCTTTGGCATTGATCACAGACCTTGACGTAGGCCTTAGCGTCAGCTTGCATGTTTGGCCAATAATATCCTGCACGGACGATTTTGTGGACGAGCGACCTGGCTCCTGAGTGATTGCCACATGCTCCTTCATGAATTTCTCTTATTATGTAGTTCGCTTCGTCCGGGGCCAAACACCTGAGATAAGGCTGGGAAAAACCTCTTTTGTAAAGAATCTCGTCCATAAGAACGTACCTGGCCGCCCTTGCCCTCAGCTTTCTAGCTTCGTCCTTCTCTTCTAGAAGTCATCCGTCTTTTAGGTATGACACAATTGGAGCCATCCAATTTGCTATATTTTCCACCTATTGTACTTTTGGGATGTCTATACTTGGCATATACTGAATTTCATCAATTTTGTCTACGGCTTCACTCGTTGAGGCTTCTCTCGCCAAGGCATCAGCTTCCATGTTCTCCTCCCTTGGGATTTGAACGAAGCTAACTTCCTCAAACTTTTTTATAAGGCGTATCACTCTGTTTAGATACTTCCTCATTTGTTCTTCCTTAGCCTCAAACATTCCATTCACTTGGCCTATGATTAACTGAGAATCTCCCAAGACGAGGAGTGACTTCGCTTTTACGGACTTGGCCAATTCCATCCCTTTGAGAAGAGCTTCATACTCAACTTCATTATTAGTTGTCTGGTACTGCAAATGAACTTTGTGTTTTAGTTTGTCCCCCTCTGGAGATTGCAAAACCACACCTATTCCTCCTGCGTACTGTGTAGACGAACCATCCACATAGACGACCCACTTGATATTTTCCTTCTCACCCACCTCGTCACAATTTAAGGTAAACTCTGCAATGAAATCTGCTAGAGCTTGAGCTTTTATGGCATGCCTCGGTTGGTACTTTATGTCAAACTCACTGAGCTCGACGGCCCATTGGATCAAACGTCCTGCAGCCTCTAGTTTGTTCATTGCCTTCTTGAATGGGTGATCTGTCATGACGTTAATGATATGAGCTTGAAAATAGTGCCTTATTTTTCTGGAGGCTGTTATCAATGCAAAAGCCAATTTCTCCATTAACGGATATCATCCTTCCACTCCCCTCAGTGCTTTGCTGGTATAGTATACAAGTCTTTGTACCTTGTCTTCTTCCCTCACTAGTGCTGAACTCACTGTGTGTGGGGTGACTGCCAAATATAAATACAACTCCTCTCCTTGCATGGACGGGCTTAACAAAGGGGCCTTGGTGAGATATGTTTTCAAATCTTCAAAAGCTTTCTGACACTCGTCGGTCCATTTAAATGTTTTTTTAAGAACCTTAAAAAATGGCAGGCATTTGTTAGTAGCTTTAGAAACAAACCTGTTGAGGGCGGCAACTCGTCCGGTGAGGGACTGGACTTCTTTACCATTGCTCGGAGGCTTCATACTCAATATTGCTTGAATTTTGTCAGGGTTTGCTTCGATTCCTCTGTCGGAGACCATAAACCCTAGGAATTTCCCTGATGATACTCCAAAAGCACATTTGCTAGGGTTCAACTTCATGTGATACTGCCTCAGTGTGTCGAATGTTTCCTGCAAGTCGTCCAAATGCCTATCCTCATCCTGAATTTTCACCAACATATCGTCTATATAGACTTCCATATTCTACCCGATCTATGGATGAAACATATGATTAACCAGTCGTTGGTATGTTGCTCCAGCAATTTTCAAACCAAAAGGCATCATTTCATAACAAAATAATCCCTGACTGGTGATAAAGGACGTCTTCTCTTGGTCTGCTTCATCCATCCTAATCTGATTATATCCAGAGAAAGCATCCAGGAAACTGAGCAACTTGTGGCCTACAGTAGAATATACCAGCTGATCAATGCGTGGTAACGGGTAACTATCCTTGGGACAAGCCTTATTTAAGTCAGTGAAATCAACACACATTCTCCACTTGCCGTTCGCCTTCTTGACCATGACCACATTGGCTAACCAGTCAGGATAGTATACCTCTCGAATGAACTTCGCCACAATTAACTTCTGAACTTCCTCCTTAACAGCATTGTCTCTCTCTGGGGCGAACACCCTCTTCTTTTGTCACACTGGTTTGGAGGAAGGGCATACACTCAGACGATGGGTAATGACACTAGGATCTATACCCGGCATGTCTTCGTGACTCCATGCAAATACATCTCTGTTTCTTTTTAAAAAACAAATGAGATCCTTCTTGATCTTCGCTTCCAGATCTGCTCCAACCCTGGTACACCTCCTAGGGTTATTATCATCTAAAGAAATATCTTCCAACGCTTCAATGGGTTCTGCCACAACTTTCTTTTCCTCAATATTCATTGCTTGAATTTGCTCGTCCGTAGCCAGCATGGCTAGATAACACTCTTTTGCTGCTAATTGGTCTCCCTGTACTTGGCCTACCCCATGTTCCGTCGGGAACTTGACTGACAAATGGTAGGTAGATGTAACTGCCTTCCACCTATTTAGGGTTGGCCTCCCAATTATTGCATTGTAAGAGGATGAACAATCTACCACAAGGAAGTTCACCTCCTTAGTAACTTGCTGCGGGTATGCCCCCACTGTCACTGGTAATGAAATACTGCCCACAAGTTGCACCTTCATTCCACCAAAACCTACTAGGGGGGAGCTCGCTGGCCGGAGCAAGTCTCGTCCTAACCTCATCTGCTGAAAGGCTGGATAATACAAAATATCAGCAGAAATCCCATTATCTATCAACACCCTTCTAGTCTTGTAGTCAGCAATAAGGAGGGTGATGACAACAGCATCGTCATGAGGGTGATGGATTCTCTCTGCATCCTCGTCCGTGAAGGTGATCGCCTGCTAGTCCGTAGTCCTTGCACTCGGTGATCGTCCAGAGAGCTGAACGCTCTGCACTGCTTTCAAGTATGCTTTCTTTGACTTGGATAATTGTCCTGCAGAACTTCCCCCTAGAATGATTCTTATTTCTCTGAGCGGTGGTCGTGATGATTCTTCTACCTTCCCTTTCAATTTCTCGTCCTTGTGATCTTGTCCAAGGAAATTTCTCAGCTTCCCTTGTCTGATGAGATTCTCAATCTGCTGCTTCAAATTGAAGCACTCGTCCGTGTCGTGCCCATGGTCTCTATGGAAGCGACAATACTTATTCCTATTGCGCTTGTTGGGATCTCCCTTCATCTTCTCTGGCCACTTTAAGGAAGGCTCGTCTTTGATTTGCATAAGGACTTGCTCGAGCGACACGTTCAAAGGAGTGTATTGTTGGTTCCTCGCTGATGGACTTGCCTTCTTCTCTCGGTCTTTCTTATCCTCTGTTCGTCCCTTCTTCAGATGAGGACCCTGTTCAGAATGACGAGCGGGATTTGTTTCCATTCTTTCAGCCCTCTTCCTCTTCTTAGCTATAATCGCATCCTCTGCATTCATGAAATTTTAGGCAGAATGGACGAGTTCAGCCATGGACTGAGGTTCCTTCTCATAAAGTTTATGTATAAATAAGTCAGAATTGACACCATTATGGAAAGCTGCCAACAGTAGCTTGTCATCTACCTCGTCCACGGTCAGGGTTTCCCTATTGAAGCGTGTGATGAAGGAACGCAGGCTTTCATTCTCTCCTTGCTCTATGGTTAGCAAACTAGACGAGGAACGCTTATGTCTCTGTCCTCCAATGAAGTTATTAACGAATAATTTGCTTAACTCCTCGAAAGAACTTACTGAATTCGGGGGTATTTTACTGAACCAAACTCGCGCAGGCCCTTTGAGGGTAGTTGGAAAGGCTCTACACATTATCTCATCCGGAACCCCTTGAAGATGCATAGTAGTCTTAAAGGTAGCAATATGGTCAAAGGGGTCACGTGTGCCATCATATGAGTCTAAGGAAGGCATCTAGAACTTTGGTGGCAAGGGATGGCCATTGATGGATGCGATAAAGGGTGAGTCAGTTCTGTGAACTAAATCTTCTACAAGATTGGTCCTTCTCATGCTCTGTCTCTCCAAATGTGGTACCCTCCGTGAAACAGCACCCCTTGATTGATTTTTAGGTTTAAGGTTTCTTTCACCTTCCTGACTTTGTTCACGCTCCTCTCCACGAGCCTCGTGCCGTTGCCTCCTGAAATTAATCTCCCTCTGCAAGTCTTGATTTTGGAGAGTTAATTCTGCCATGGCAGCAGCCATGGATTGCATGTGTTAGGCAGAAGAGGGCTGCATGGCAGGCGCCGATTGTTGACCGTGATTGGGATTACTGGAAGCGTCTCTACTCTCTTAGGGGCCTGGACTGGTAGCCCTTGATCTTGTCCGGACCATCTCAGCCCTTTTTCCTGAGAAAGAAATAGTAGGACTCGACAAATGAAATTCAAATGCAGTGAATACAATCTAATTTCTTTTCCACAGACGGCGCCAACTGATGTTCCCAAGGAAATCAGTGGGCTGAAGATCTCCGGGTCTTGATCTCGAAGGGTATCCTGGAAAACAAAATAGGATCAGAGGAGACCGGTGGAGGCCGGCCAAGGGTCCTCCGATGGCAAAGTTAATCTTTTTGCTAATCGCTGAAAGAGAGAAAATGCTATCAAGAATTTTTCAGAAGGTTTTTTCATACCTTGCTTCTCTGCCAATGAGTCCTTTATATAGTGTTCGCCCAAAGCGGTTACCTTGTAACTTCTCCAGTCATTGCAGGTCTCAGGAGTAACCGCTATAACTGTCATGGAAGTTACAATACTTAGATTCCATGCTCAATCATTTACTATAGAACAGTTGATGGAACATTGCATTCGTTGAGAACAGACGCAACGTCTCATCTCGTCTATCTTACCTTTACAAAGGACGAGACGCTGTTATAATGCCTAGCTCGTCCGTCATCAAGGACGGACGAGACATTATTACAATGTCTCGTCTTTGTCCCTCAGGATGACGAAGACCGATTAGGATGAATGTTGATTTAATTGGCGAAGGCCCCTTCCTTTTTCTTGGACGAGGTGTGTGGACGACCTGGAAGTTAGATACTTTTTCCTTCCCCATCAGTATATATCCTAGTGCTATATCCAGCCAAGAACCATAAAGAAACCAAGAACTATAAAGAAAGGTAGAGGGAGGAAGGCTGATTTAAACGAAGAAAAATGAAGGTCTCTAGAAGAATTTAAACTCGTATCAATAGCAAGCATCACCTCCAACTTAAACATTAGAGCCCTTATGTTTGGAATCTGGGCAATTTATAGGATTGAAACAATCAAATATTTATCAGTGTAGTACTCTCAATTACAATGATTAAATAATCGTGCATGAATGTCTTTAAGGAGTGGCCTCAGACCCTTGGCCCAAATGATATGCATTTGGCTGTAGTTTTTATTGAGGTCTTTGGGGTTTACTTTGGGTACACAGTCATGAGGCCTCTCCTAAATTTTCAATAAAATCCAAAAACCAATGCACTTTCGTGGGCTTTCAAGTGTGAAATCATAATTTCAGCTGTAATACTTAAGCTTGTAACTTATATATTCATGCAGAATCATTACTTTTTTTTTTGGTAGTCGCAAAATCATTACTTATCTTTTTGCATAATTGGATGCCAAAATGCAAGCATCACAGATTCATAATTTGATTTGATTTAGGTCTTTTATTTATTATGTTTGATAAAACATGTATTTTAGTGCTCAATGTTTGTTTCACGATTAGAAACTTCTCTCAAAATAGTTTATGAATTCAAGTATATCTTATGTTTCCTAGAATGTAAATGGAACACATAAATAATATTAAATCTCATGCTCAAACATTATGTCCCTACTTAATCGTAGTTACCTGCAAAACTATTGAATCGTTGACTTGTATAATGGCCAATTTTGGGTATCACATCTTCTACCTAGACATGGCAAAACAGGCGGGGCGGGTTGGGGCCCGGGTTCGGGATGGGTCAATCGGGTTGCGGGTCATTTTAAGCAGGTTAAAAACGGGTTTGGGTCAATCAGGTTGTGGGTCGGGTTGACCTGTATTTTTCACGTGAGTTTTATTTAATAAAGAAAACAACATGTATTTGCTATTTAGAAAGTCATGCAACAAATTACTTGATGTAAAATGCATTACTTTGAATTCACCACTTATATTAAGAATGAATTACACTTATTAATACTTATTCAATAATTTTAAAATTATACAAATCCTAACATTGCTATCTAAAACAAAATAACACAAAAATAAGTAAAACAAATACACAAGTTTTATTTCTACACAATATCAACTCCCAAGATATAAAACAAAATTACAAATGACTTACTGGATAATTCATTTGACAAAGAATAAAAACATATAGGAAATTTACAATTTTGAAAATTAATTTTATAATCTATTGTCAATTGTGGTTGGCACTCTATTTCAATTTGAGATATATATTAAAGTTAATTTGATTGTTTACTTATTTATACATGGTCTCTTTTATGAATATCATATTATTGTTAAGCAACACACACTCTAGGAAATATCATAATTTATTTTGAAAAGCTATTTATTTTGAACATAAATTGTTAAAAATAGGTCTAAGCATTCACAATTTATGTTAATTTGATACTTTGGCTTCACTATTTTCACACTTGTAAATGTTTCTTACACATGTCTACAATTTTAAATTTATGTTTTTAACTGTACTGTAACCAGATTATCTTGACATGTACTTTACTATTTGATATCTAAAAATCTTTACTCATTACAAAATGCTCAATCATTCATCTTTCAATTAGTTTGCATACAGTTATGTAAATGTCTCAATTGTTTCCTTAAAGCTCATAACAAACAATTAAACCAATATTGTCTTAATTTTATTTTTATTTTTACTATAAAAAAAAAATTAAAAATGGTTTGGGTTTGGGTCATCGGGTCAGGTCTGGTCGACTCGCAAAAAACATGGGTCAGGTCACGGGTCAACCTGTTTTTGCTTCGGGTAAAAAAAATCAGGTTCGGGTCAGGTATTTTTTGGGTCGGGTCGGGTCAGAAAATTCTGACCCGTTTTGTCATGTCTACTTCTACCTAAAAAACAACAAACCCCAAATAAGAAATTTGGGCAATAGCAAACCAATGTCTCCAAGACATTTATTCAAGAAAAGATTGATGTGAACATTATAATGGAAGGGGGAAATAGAATAATGTAAAAAAAAAAAAATCTGAGCAACCCAAATTTAAGATTTTAGCATTTGGTTCATTTTCAAATATTCTAAAAAGGAAAGACAGGTTTTATGGCCTTGAAACTCGATATGAGTAAGGCCTATGATAGAGTGGAATGGCCATACATGGAGCGTGTTTTGGTGAAGATGGGTTTTCATAGTAGATGGGTGCATCTTTTGATGCTCTGTATTACAAATGCATCCTATTCCATTTTGATTAATGGTGAACCCCATGGCAATATTATTCCTACAAGAGGACTTAGACAAGGGGATCCCCTATCCCCCTACCTCTTTCTCATGTGCACTGAAGGCCTTCACGGTCTAATAAAAAAGGCAACCCATAATGGCGACATAAGAGGAGTATCTATTTGTCAAAATGGACCTAAGATAACTCATCTACTCTTTGCAGACGATAGTGTGATTTTTTGCAGGGCCAAGGAAAGTGAATGCCAATACCTACTTGATATTTTGGCTAAATATGAGAGTGCTTCGAGGCAACAAATTAATCGCACCAAGACTACTCTTTTCTTTAGCAAATCCACATCTGAAGAGGTGCAATCTTCAATCAAAAATATGCTTGGAGTTTCAGTCATTCAACAATATGAAAAATATCTAGGCCTTCCATCACTTGTGGGTCGAAAAAAGAAGGAGAGTTTCACCCATATCAAGCAACAAGTTTGGAAAAAACTAGCCGGTTGGGATGCAAAACTCCTATCTCAAGCGGGAAGAGAGATCTTAATCAAATCCGTGGCCCAAGCTCTACCCACTTACACTATTACATGCTTCAAAATACCACTTTCCTTATGCCATGAGATCGAATCAATGATATGCAGATTTTTTTGGGGTCAAAAGGGTGATAATAGGAAAATTCATTGGGTGAAATGGCAAGATTTGTGTAAACCCAAAAGCCAAGGGGGTATGGGCTTCAAAGACCTTGCTTTGTTTAATGATGCCCTCCTAGCCAAACAAACTTGGCATCTACTTCATGACACAGATTCCCTATTCTACCGGGTTTTTAAGGCGAAGTTTTTTCCAAATTCTACAATCATGGAAGCAAAAAATCCGGCAAATGCCTCATATGCTTGGAAGAGTATATTGAAGGGGAGGGATGTCATTAAGAGAGGTGCAACATGGAGAATAGGGTCGGGCCTATCGGTCAATGTATGGGGGGAGAACTGGCTACCTACTAAACATAATCCTAGAACCATCACACCTGTGGTGGTTGGATGGGAAGGTGCAAAGGTTGGAGATTTTATTGATCAGAGGCAAAAAATTTGGAAGGCTGATTTAGTTGAGGCAGTTTTTTATGATTTTGAAGCATCAATTATAAAAAACATTCCCCTGTGTTGTTCCATTCAAGATGATGTTCTTATATGGCCATTCACAACGAACAGAAATTACACTGTCAAGTCCGGTTACTGTTTTTTTATAGGAAGCCTCTAGAGTGCAACAACCGGGTCAGTCATTAACCCAAGCTTTGTCACCGTTGTGGAACAAAATCTGGGCTCTTGATGTTCCAAACAAAGTGAAGACACTGATATGGAGAGCATGCAAAAACTCCCTACCCACCAAAGCAAACCTGTTTCGGCACAAGATCACACCTAATGGACGATGTGAGATATGCAAATGAGAAGATGAAGATGTTCTGCACGCACTCTACCACTGTCCAGCCTTGCAATCTCTTGGAAACTCCATACCAGCATGGAATCAAAGCTCTCTCAAATAGAGCACATGCTTCACTGACTTTATTGGTTTTATTTTTGCAGGTACAGCAGATCCGACGCTCTTTTCCTTGGTATTATGGAACTTGTGGAATCGGAGAAACAATCTCCGACTTGGGAAACCAACACTCCTACTAGACAAGATACTGGAACACTCTCAGGAGCGACAACTTGAGTCCCATTCCAGCCCCATAATATCAGCAAAACAGAGGAAAACGCAGTCAACAACATGGACTCCGCCCTAAGATAAGTGGTACAAAATCAATTTCGACGGGGCCACATTTGTCGAAGATGGAAGCGCAGGATTGGGTGTTTTCATACGAAACAAAGAAGGACAAGTTATGGCATCGTTGTCTCAAAAAAACCCCCTGCCAATGACAGTCATCGAGGTTGAGGTTCTTGCAGCACGGAGAGCCCTTGAACTTGCTGTGGAGCTGAGTTTTGACCATCTCATACTTGAAGGGGATTCTGAAATTTTACACAGAGCTTTGCTAGCAGAAGGCAGGAACTTCACACCCTGTGGACATTTAGTGCAAGACATTGTATACCTTAGTAGTTTCTTTTCAGCTTTTAAAACTTCTCTTGTACGTCATTCAGGTAATAAGTTAGCTCACTCTCTAGCAAGGAACTCAAAATCCCTCAATCATATGCAAATCTGGATGGAAAATGTACCACTAGATCTATCATTTGTTGTTCAGGCTGACCTTAGTAGCCTACCTTAATAATATTCAGTAACTTGCTTCTCAAAAAAAAAAAAATTCTAAAAATTCTAAAAAGATTAAACATACTAAAAAAAAAATACTGACCCAATAAGATCACGCTCTTAACTCTTTCAATTAGCAAGTAACAGTTTGTCAGTACCACCCTCATCTTGAAATCAACATAGGTAAATAAGCATATCCATAAATAGAAGAATTTGTGCAAAAAGTACAGCAGGCTAATATGAAACCAATTGTAACGAATCAAAAAATTCACCAAATTTAGACCCTCTCACATTTGGTAACATAAAAAATCATGACAATAATAAAATGTAGGTCCATAGCAAGATTTTATGTGTTGTACTGTCTTGAAACGATTGTTTGTGGAATCTTTTGAAATTCATATAAAAGATAATTTTAGTGTGTTATAGAGTTGATCATGTGTGGTTTCCTTGTTGCTATGTTGCTGCACTATTCACAGGTTACTACTCTACACCTAGTCTAGTGCTAGTATATTAGTGATTTGGTCATTTGGTCAACTACCTGGCTGATATATTTATTGTGGGTCCAAATGCTAACACCAAAAAAAAAGAAAAAAGAAAAAGAAAAAACAAAAGCATCAAAAATACCAAATTGTAATCAGCCCATCAACATTTTTTTCTTAACAAAGAATAGTAATCAAATAACACCACCCAAGCAAGCAACAGAAACCATAAACCCCAGCAAAATAAAAATTGTACGAAACAATTCTGAAGTTTAAACACTATATTCTAACTTTGTATAGCTTATACATACCTTCAGGTGTTTTAATCGGTCCAAAATTCTTTCATAAAGCTCTCTAGTCCTTTCAAATTCATCTTCTAATATTTCAAAATCAACGTATACCTATTATTAAACAAATTAGAAAAGAAAAAAAAATTAATGGTAACATAATTCTTTTACAATACAACAGAACCAAGGGCAAGTATATAAAACAATACTAAAGAGAATTGTTTTTTTTTTTTTTTTTTTGAATTAATAGCTTTCTCTTTTTGTTTTCCTAAACTCTGTGTTAAATTTTTTTTTTTTTTTTTTTTTTTGAATTAATAGCTTTCTCTTTTTGTTTTCCTAAACTCTGTGTTTTTATAGATTGAATAAACTTAGTTGCTTATATATATATATATATAAAACCTTCACACATACCCTTATTTGCACTGCACGTATGGTACAAAAAGAGGAAAACAACATCAAACAAAAGGAAAATAGAAACGTGAACTGAATCATCAAACAAAAGGGGTAGTAACAAAATGTAAAAAGGGGAAAAAAAATATCAAACAAAATAATAGAACACAAAATAAACTAGATTTAGAGATACCTGATCTGAATCATCAAGCTACTGTCAATATTTATATACTATGAGGTGAGGAAGTTAGGAAGGAAGGAAGATGGAAAGGCTGTCGTTAGAAAGGGTGAAACCGTAGAATAAAAATGTGGGGAAGGGAAAGGAATCTGAAACCATACAACCAAAGGAAATTTGATACCGTGCAATAAAAGGAAAACATAGAGTTTGAAACTGTGAACATTGGAGAAGGGGAAGGATTCTGAAACATGCAACAAAAGGAAAATTGAAATTTTGAGTAAACCCTGTTTCTCAAAAAGCCTAAGTTGAAAAGGCCTTGCACTTAGGCTTTATGGTGGAATTAAATTTATAAGAAGTGAGATTTATGTTGAAGATAGGATTAAGAAATATTTTATATACGTGAGTAATTTAAAATTGATAAAAACTATTTTCAAATTATAGAAAAAATAGCAAAAAAAAAAAAAAAAAAAGATCAAGATGATATGGCTGATGATCTAGTTCAATGTAAACGTAGCATCTTTAAATGTTATGCTTAGTATTGTACAGATTATAATTTTCACTAAGGTTGCATTTGGAAAGCTTATCTTTTGCCGACTTAGTTTACTGATTAATTTATTTTTACTATTATTTATAGTCATACTATACTTTTTAATACTATTCACTGGGTGAAGTGGTCGGAACTTTGTAAGCCTAAGACACAGGGAGGAATGGGGTTCAAAGATTTGTCTCTATTCAATGATGCGCTTTTGGCCAAACAAACTTGGCGCTTGCTCCATGACAAGTCGTCTTTATTCTACCGTGTGTTCAAGGCAAAATTCTTCCCTAATACATCGGTTATGGAGGCCAAAATTCCCGCCAACTCCTCGTATGCTTGGAAGAGTATTATGAAGGGTAGGAATGTGATTAAACGAGGTGCAAAATGGAGGATTGGGTCCGGCAGGTCTGTTCCTATTTGGGGTGAGAACTGGCTACCTAGCTCATGTCACCCCAAGGTCTTATCACCACGAGCTGAAGGGAGGGGAATGAGGTTGGTGGCTGATTTAGTCGACCCAGACATTAAGGAGTGGAAGGTGAATGTCATTGATAATTTGTTCTATAACTTTGAAGCAACCCTTATAAAAAATATGCCTCTCTGCCGATCCATACAAGATGACGTCCTAATTTGGCCTTTTAACCCCGATGGAGTCTATTCTGTCAAATCCGGATACAGGTATCTTCATGAGCAATAGCAACATGGCCTGCTTGGGCCTTCAGACATTTCGGTGCTCACGCCTCTTTGGAAGAAAATTTGGGGACTTCAGGTTCCAAATAAAGTCAAGCACCTAGCTTGGAAGGCTTGTAAGGATTCATTGCCAACCAAGACTAATCTGATCCGCAGAAAGGTCATTACTGAGGGCTGCTGTGATGTTTGTAAATTGCATCAGGAGGATGTGGTTCATGCCTTGTTCCTCTGCCCAGCTTTGCAACCCGTTTGGAGGTCTCAAGCCCATTGGAATCATAGCACGCTTCAGGCGTGCTCCTCTTTCACTGATATTTTTGAGCTTATTTTTGCATGTAATAGGGAGCCCGATCTTTTTGCTGCTGTGCTATGGACACTATGGAATAGGAGGAATAATTTGCGCCTGGGCAAGCCTGCACTCTCACTCGGTCAAGTGGTTGAATTTGCTCAAGATTGACTCCTAGAGAGAGCTTCTTGCAGCGTTGGCTTTCACCAAACCCGACCCCATCAGGTAGCAGCTTGGCAGGCACCGGTTCAAGATACTTATAAAGTCAACTTCGATGGCGCGGTTTTTGTTGAAGAAGGACTTGCTGGCTTGGGAGTTGTGATCCGCAACGACCATGGACTGATCATGGCTTCTCTTACTCAGCAAATACCTCTACCCGGTTCAGTTATAGAGGTGGAAGTCTTGGCGGCACGGAAAGCATTGGAGCTTACACTTGAACTTGGCTTCGACAACATCACTCTTGAAGGAGACTCTGAAGTTTTGATCAAATCTTTAGCGAAGGGTGGCAATTCTTTGGCTCACTGTGGTCATTTACTTGCAGGCATTCGTATGCTCATGGCTCGGTTTTCATCGCTTAGTTTATCTCATGTTAAGAGACATTGTAATAGTTTGGCACATGCCTTAGCTCGACGAGCATCCTCTACCCCTAATTTGTCAATCTGGATGGAAGAAATACTACCAGACCTTAACTCTGTATACATGGCTGATTTGAGTGGCCTAAACTAATAATATTTTACTGTCTTAATTCTCAAAAAAATAATACTATTCATAAGTTTTATTAAACTATATCAATTAACTTCTATTTTTATTTACCGTATTTTCAATAAAAAATTTTAAATTTCAATAAAATAAGATTCAAACGTGCGGTAAATGTTACAGCGGAGTGTATCAATTATTTGAAAAGATATTGTGTCATGATTCATGTCTCTGTAGCTGATAGACCGACAAGGAGAAAGCAACTTTAGCAGAAAGAAGAAGGAAGAGAGAGAAATAAAGAAAGGAGGAAGAAAAAAAAAATGGAAAAACCCACAGCGACTCCTCGGCCAAAGACAGAAGCAACATCGTCGAATTCCTCAAAAACAATAGTCAACGACGTTTCTGCTGAATATGTTTCTGCTCTCTCTGCTTTCTTTCAAAAAGTGGGAGTTTCACACTCCAATTCTATCCCAGATTTTTGCAATACCAAGTACCTCTACTCCCATCTCGTTCGCGACGCAATCAAGCCCGACCAAGTCCTACGTGGCCGAATCACCTGTCACCTAACCGTCACACCCATTCTCGCTGTGACTAACTCTCCTCTGTTTTTCTCTAATTCTAGTTTTTTTTTTTTTTTTTTCTTCCATTAAAAGTCGAATTTTTTTTTTGTTATTTCATGGGATTTGCAGAATTTCTATGCATCGTTACATGGAGGGGCTATTGCGGCAATTGCTGAGATGGTGTCAATCGCTTGTGCTAGAACCGTGGTGGCTGAGGATAAGGATATTTTTCTTGGAGATATGAGCATTTTATATCTCTCCGGTGCTCCAATTCATGTGAGTTTTTTGGGTTCACTTTTTGGTTACTCAGTTTGTGCTTCTTTCAATTCATTTCTCGTGTTATCTACTTCTACAAATTAAGTTTTTTTTTTTTTTTTTTGGATTTTTTGTTTTTTTGGTGGGACTAAAATTGCATTCTACCTAGCATTTGAAGTCTCAAAAGGGTTTTTAGATATTTAAGAATTACAAATTTGTATTGTGAATTGGGAAGTGCCTGTCATTTGATTCTGGCTTTGTACATCTGTGTGCCATAATTATTGAGTTAGAGAGGCACTGTGAGGATTTTTAGCTTTTCTTTAGAATGCCGGAATGTTTCCTTGAGATGCCAAATTCAGGTTGCCTTGGAACAGAATGTGGTGATCTTAATGGCAAATGTGGTATTATAGTGCAAAGCTAGGAGGTACAGACCAAAGGCTGGAGTTATTTGAAAGATATATGTGCAACCTCATTCTTCTTGGGTGAATCAGACTAATATATAATTGATACTCAAATCTCTTGTTTAATATATAATTTCTATCAATTAAATTTGCTTGAAGACCTTGCCACCCAAACATGAGACCAAAAGGATGATAATAGTGTACAAACTGTTGAAGATGAAGCTCAAGCACAGAGAAATGGAGATTCAGTTTCAACTCAGACTCAGCAGCACGTGCCTCGTGTGAAGTTATAACTGATTGATGCGCACCGTTTCATTAAAAGGACTTGAGTGCTACACACCGTTTCATTAAAGGACTTCAGTTCTCCTCACTGTGTAGACAAACGATGTCGTTGCTGAGCCACTCAAAAGTCAGTTACCATGGCGCCAAAAACAGTTACAATTGAGCTGTTGCAAACAGTTACAATTGAGCTGTTGCTTCCGTGATCTTAGGCGCATATTTAGGAGTGTATCTTCCATACCAGCATGGAATCAAAGCTCTCTCAAATAGAGCACATGCTTCACTGACTTTATTGGTTTTATTTTTGCAGGTACAGCAGATCCGACGCTCTTTTCCTTGGTATTATGGAACTTGTGGAATCGGAGAAACAATCTCCGACTTGGGAAACCAACACTCCTACTAGACAAGATACTGGAACACTCTCAGGAGCGACAACTTGAGTCCCATTCCAGCCCCATAATATCAGCAAAACAGAGGAAAACGCAGTCAACAACATGGACTCCGCCCTAAGATAAGTGGTACAAAATCAATTTCGACGGGGCCACATTTGTCGAAGATGGAAGCGCAGGATTGGTGTTTTCATACGAAACAAAGAAGGACAAGTTATGGCATCGTTGTCTCAAAAAAACCCCCTGCCAATGACAGTCATCGAGGTTGAGGTTCTTGCAGCACGGAGAGCCCTTGAACTTGCTGTGGAGCTGAGTTTTGACCATCTCATACTTGAAGGGATTCTGAAATTTTACACAGAGCTTTGCTAGCAGAAGGCAGGAACTTCACACCCTGTGGACATTTAGTGCAAGACATTGTATACCTTAGTAGTTTCTTTTCAGCTTTTAAAACTTCTCTTGTACGTCATTCAGGTAATAAGTTAGCTCACTCTCTAGCAAGGAACTCAAAATCCCTCAATCATATGCAAATCTGGATGGAAAATGTACCACTAGATCTATCATTTGTTGTTCAGGCTGACCTTAGTAGCCTACCTTAATAATATTCAGTAACTTGCTTCTCAAAAAAAAAAAATTCTAAAAATTCTAAAAAGATTAAACATACTAAAAAAAAAATACTGACCCAATAAGATCACGCTCTTAACTCTTTCAATTAGCAAGTAACAGTTTGTCAGTACCACCCTCATCTTGAAATCAACATAGGTAAATAAGCATATCCATAAATAGAAGAATTTGTGCAAAAAGTACAGCAGGCTAATATGAAACCAATTGTAACGAATCAAAAAATTCACCAAATTTAGACCCTCTCACATTTGGTAACATAAAAAATCATGACAATAATAAAATGTAGGTCCATAGCAAGATTTTATGTGTTGTACTGTCTTGAAACGATTGTTTGTGGAATCTTTTGAAATTCATATAAAAGATAATTTTAGTGTGTTATAGAGTTGATCATGTGTGGTTTCCTTGTTGCTATGTTGCTGCACTATTCACAGGTTACTACTCTACACCTAGTCTAGTGCTAGTATATTAGTGATTTGGTCATTTGGTCAACTACCTGGCTGATATATTTATTGTGGGTCCAAATGCTAACACCAAAAAAAAAGAAAAAAGAAAAAGAAAAAACAAAAGCATCAAAAATACCAAATTGTAATCAGCCCATCAACATTTTTTTCTTAACAAAGAATAGTAATCAAATAACACCACCCAAGCAAGCAACAGAAACCATAAACCCCAGCAAAATAAAAATTGTACGAAACAATTCTGAAGTTTAAACACTATATTCTAACTTTGTATAGCTTATACATACCTTCAGGTGTTTTAATCGGTCCAAAATTCTTTCATAAAGCTCTCTAGTCCTTTCAAATTCATCTTCTAATATTTCAAAATCAACGTATACCTATTATTAAACAAATTAGAAAAGAAAAAAAAATTAATGGTAACATAATTCTTTTACAATACAACAGAACCAAGGGCAAGTATATAAAACAATACTAAAGAGAATTGTTTTTTTTTTTTTTTTTTTGAATTAATAGCTTTCTCTTTTTGTTTTCCTAAACTCTGTGTTTTTATAGATTGAATAAACTTAGTTGCTTATATATATATATATATAAAACCTTCACACATACCCTTATTTGCACTGCACGTATGGTACAAAAAGAGGAAAACAACATCAAACAAAAGGAAAATAGAAACGTGAACTGAATCATCAAACAAAAGGGGTAGTAACAAAATGTAAAAAGGGGAAAAAAAATATCAAACAAAATAATAGAACACAAAATAAACTAGATTTAGAGATACCTGATCTGAATCATCAAGCTACTGTCAATATTTATATACTATGAGGTGAGGAAGTTAGGAAGGAAGGAAGATGGAAAGGCTGTCGTTAGAAAGGGTGAAACCGTAGAATAAAATGTGGGGAAGGGAAAGGAATCTGAAACCATACAACCAAAGGAAATTTGATACCGTGCAATAAAAGGAAAACATAGAGTTTGAAACTGTGAACATTGGAGAAGGGGAAGGATTCTGAAACATGCAACAAAAGGAAAATTGAAATTTTGAGTAAACCCTGTTTCTCAAAAAGCCTAAGTTGAAAAGGCCTTGCACTTAGGCTTTATGGTGGAATTAAATTTATAAGAAGTGAGATTTATGTTGAAGATAGGATTAAGAAATATTTTATATACGTGAGTAATTTAAAATTGATAAAAACTATTTTCAAATTATAGAAAAAATAGCAAAAAAAAAAAAAAAAAAGATCAAGATGATATGGCTGATGATCTAGTTCAATGTAAACGTAGCATCTTTAAATGTTATGCTTAGTATTGTACAGATTATAATTTTCACTAAGGTTGCATTTGGAAAGCTTATCTTTTGCCGACTTAGTTTACTGATTAATTTATTTTTACTATTATTTATAGTCATACTATACTTTTTAATACTATTCACTGGGTGAAGTGGTCGGAACTTTGTAAGCCTAAGACACAGGGAGGAATGGGGTTCAAAGATTTGTCTCTATTCAATGATGCGCTTTTGGCCAAACAAACTTGGCGCTTGCTCCATGACAAGTCGTCTTTATTCTACCGTGTGTTCAAGGCAAAATTCTTCCCTAATACATCGGTTATGGAGGCCAAAATTCCCGCCAACTCCTCGTATGCTTGGAAGAGTATTATGAAGGGTAGGAATGTGATTAAACGAGGTGCAAAATGGAGGATTGGGTCCGGCAGGTCTGTTCCTATTTGGGGTGAGAACTGGCTACCTAGCTCATGTCACCCCAAGGTCTTATCACCACGAGCTGAAGGGAGGGGAATGAGGTTGGTGGCTGATTTAGTCGACCCAGACATTAAGGAGTGGAAGGTGAATGTCATTGATAATTTGTTCTATAACTTTGAAGCAACCCTTATAAAAAATATGCCTCTCTGCCGATCCATACAAGATGACGTCCTAATTTGGCCTTTTAACCCCGATGGAGTCTATTCTGTCAAATCCGGATACAGGTATCTTCATGAGCAATAGCAACATGGCCTGCTTGGGCCTTCAGACATTTCGGTGCTCACGCCTCTTTGGAAGAAAATTTGGGGACTTCAGGTTCCAAATAAAGTCAAGCACCTAGCTTGGAAGGCTTGTAAGGATTCATTGCCAACCAAGACTAATCTGATCCGCAGAAAGGTCATTACTGAGGGCTGCTGTGATGTTTGTAAATTGCATCAGGAGGATGTGGTTCATGCCTTGTTCCTCTGCCCAGCTTTGCAACCCGTTTGGAGGTCTCAAGCCCATTGGAATCATAGCACGCTTCAGGCGTGCTCCTCTTTCACTGATATTTTTGAGCTTATTTTTGCATGTAATAGGGAGCCCGATCTTTTTGCTGCTGTGCTATGGACACTATGGAATAGGAGGAATAATTTGCGCCTGGGCAAGCCTGCACTCTCACTCGGTCAAGTGGTTGAATTTGCTCAAGATTGACTCCTAGAGAGAGCTTCTTGCAGCGTTGGCTTTCACCAAACCCGACCCCATCAGGTAGCAGCTTGGCAGGCACCGGTTCAAGATACTTATAAAGTCAACTTCGATGGCGCGGTTTTTGTTGAAGAAGGACTTGCTGGCTTGGGAGTTGTGATCCGCAACGACCATGGACTGATCATGGCTTCTCTTACTCAGCAAATACCTCTACCCGGTTCAGTTATAGAGGTGGAAGTCTTGGCGGCACGGAAAGCATTGGAGCTTACACTTGAACTTGGCTTCGACAACATCACTCTTGAAGGAGACTCTGAAGTTTTGATCAAATCTTTAGCGAAGGGTGGCAATTCTTTGGCTCACTGTGGTCATTTACTTGCAGGCATTCGTATGCTCATGGCTCGGTTTTCATCGCTTAGTTTATCTCATGTTAAGAGACATTGTAATAGTTTGGCACATGCCTTAGCTCGACGAGCATCCTCTACCCCTAATTTGTCAATCTGGATGGAAGAAATACTACCAGACCTTAACTCTGTATACATGGCTGATTTGAGTGGCCTAAACTAATAATATTTTACTGTCTTAATTCTCAAAAAAATAATACTATTCATAAGTTTTATTAAACTATATCAATTAACTTCTATTTTTATTTACCGTATTTTCAATAAAAATTTTAAATTTCAATAAAATAAGATTCAAACGTGCGGTAAATGTTACAGCGGAGTGTATCAATTATTTGAAAAGATATTGTGTCATGATTCATGTCTCTGTAGCTGATAGACCGACAAGGAGAAAGCAACTTTAGCAGAAAGAAGAAGGAAGAGAGAGAAATAAAGAAAGGAGGAAGAAAAAAAAAATGGAAAAACCCACGCGACTCCTCGGCCAAAGACAGAAGCAACATCGTCGAATTCCTCAAAAACAATAGTCAACGACGTTTCTGCTGAATATGTTTCTGCTCTCTCTGCTTTCTTTCAAAAGTGGGAGTTTCACACTCCAATTCTATCCCAGATTTTTGCAATACCAAGTACCTCTACTCCATCTCGTTCGCGACGCAATCAAGCCCGACCAAGTCCTACGTGGCCGAATCACCTGTCACCTAACCGTCACACCCATTCTCGCTGTGACTAACTCTCCTCTGTTTTTCTCTAATTCTAGTTTTTTTTTTTTTTTTTTCTTCCATTAAAAGTCGAATTTTTTTTTTGTTATTTCATGGGATTTGCAGAATTTCTATGCATCGTTACATGGAGGGGCTATTGCGGCAATTGCTGAGATGGTGTCAATCGCTTGTGCTAGAACCGTGGTGGCTGAGGATAAGGATATTTTTCTTGGAGATATGAGCATTTTATATCTCTCCGGTGCTCCAATTCATGTGAGTTTTTTGGGTTCACTTTTTGGTTACTCAGTTTGTGCTTCTTTCAATTCATTTCTCGTGTTATCTACTTCTACAAATTAAGTTTTTTTTTTTTTTTTTTGGATTTTTTGTTTTTTTGGTGGGACTAAAATTGCATTCTACCTAGCATTTGAAGTCTCAAAAGGGTTTTTAGATATTTAAGAATTACAAATTTGTATTGTGAATTGGGATGTGCCTGTCATTTGATTCTGGCTTTGTACATCTGTGTGCCATAATTATTGAGTTAGAGAGGCACTGTGAGGATTTTTAGCTTTTCTTTAGAATGCCGGAATGTTTCCTTGAGATGCCAAATTCAGGTTGCCTTGGAACAGAATGTGGTGATCTTAATGGCAAATGTGGTATTATAGTGCAAAGCTAGGAGGTACAGACCAAATGCTGGAGTTATTTGAAAGATATATGTGCAACCTCATTCTTCTTGGGTGAATCAGACTAATATATAATTGATACTCAAATCTCTTGTTTAATATATAATTTCTATCAATTAATTTTGCTTGAAGACCTTGCCACCCAAACATGAGACCAAAAGGATGATAATAGTGTACAAACTAAGTCATTAGTTGTGCCAATGAGCTCTAGCACATCTAGTGCCTCCTCCCCTTATAAGTTGAGGGTGAGGTTGTGGATTCAAGACCACTAGGTGCATGTCCAACTTACCAATAATAATAATAATAAACAAATAAGCCTTTGGTTTTACTCGTCATCAACTATTGGTTGGCATTTAACATGCATTTTCATGTTTCAAGTATATAATATAATAATAATGTGATCTTATCCCACTGGCATTAAGCCATTGACTGGGCACAGTCTCACAATAAAGACAATTCTAAGCTAAACTCAAGTTATGCTAACTTGTTACCAATGATATCTTGCTTTTGAATGGCTTGTATTAGCATATGCATACACATACTTGATTAGTGTGCTTTATTTTACTACTTTCACATTACTATGATTTATTTTTTTCTTTAACAAATCTCCTGTGAGATGGAACTGTTTTCTACATACAGGCAGAGGTGATGGTTGATTGCTCTGTAGTGAGGAGTGGAAGAAATTTGACTGTAGTTGCAATGGAGTTCAAGGCAAGGAAGTCGATACCGTACCGGTACCGGCCGTACTGGCCGGTACGTACCGTACCGGTTGCATTCCGATATCGAAACATTAACGTTTCGTACCGGTTTAAATACCGGCCGTACCGGCCATGTACCGGCCATACCGGCCATTTCGGGCAATACCGGCCGGTACCGGGCGTACCGGCCGGTACAGAAAAAAGGTTTTTTTTTTTTTTTTTTTTTTTTTTTTTTTTTTTTAAGTTTTTTAATTTTTGAATTTTTGTTAGGATAGAATGATAACTTATTTGCATTAACTTATTAGTATTATTTGTTTTCTTAGTATGCAATGATAACTTTTAAGCTTTCTATTTTTTATATTGTGTGTTTTTTTTTTTCTTTTAATTAATACTAAAGTCTAAAATTATAAATAATTAGTTTTGAATTGAGGAAATGTTTTATGGTAAATTTTATATTTATTATATATATATACATACACATACATATATATATTTATTTAAAATATAAAAAATAGCGATAAACCCGAAACGGTACACCGGTATTGACCGGTATCCGAAATATACCGTACCGCTGGGCAAACCGGTACAGCCTCCGTACGGTATTGACTCCCTTAGTTCAAGGTCAAGAAAACTGGGCAGTTAGCTTATACTGCTCACGCTACATTCTATAACATGCCCATTGCCAAGTTATGAAGTTATGGTTCAAAAAATTTGAATTTGGTATCTCAGTTTGAATCTCTACCATCTGATGAGTTTCTTAAAAAACCCAATAAATTTTACATTGGTTCAGCATATGGTACTTATGCTATATCCTTAAATATGCTCATTGCTGAAATAGAGTTGACAGATGNATTCTGTTATAGCTGAATGTGTAAGTGTTATATATGGCAGTGTATCACAGAATTGGATTAAGTTTTTCAGAGTTCATAATCTTCATTTAATCAGAAGATATTTTTCTCTCAATTTCTCTTCTCTTCTCTTCCTCTCTCCTTCCTCTGTTCTCTGTTTCTTCTTCGTCTTCATTCAATATTTCCTGTAATTCTCTTTTACTTCTGTGTGATAAAACTCTTCATGGTATCAGAGCCATCTGTTACTGAAACAATGGCAGCAGCTACAAGCTCAACAATGGCAGCATCTTCATCTTCAGTGTCTTCTTCAAACTCTTCAGTCAATATACTGAATCAACGCACTTCTCCTCATTGCTGAAATAGAGTTGACAGATGCACGGGTGAACTGTTACTGTTGGTTCCAGTGCAAGTGGTGGCTAGTGACACTCTTTGAAACCCAATTCTTGCAGGTTGAGCTTTGAGATTCCCACACTCGTGGAGTTGGATTAAAAATATTTAATAACTAATTTACTTTATGTACAAATTTTTTAATAAGCAGTAAGCACCTCAACAATTATTTTTTTTTATTTAAAAAAATATAACTATAATCTTGCCAACTTTTAGCAGAAAAGTTCATTTAAAGACAAATTAAGTTTATAGGTAATTTAACTTTATTTCATATTTTATATATAACATGTATGTATTTTATTTTCTTCTTTTGTGGAATGATTAAACTAATAGACTATTAGAATTAATTATAGGACAATAAACTTAAAGATTGTATTATTCAAATTTATCTTGAATTTTTTTTTTTTGTTCTTTTATTTGTATTGAAAGAAATTCAAAAATCAAGAGCCTTATAACTTAATTAGCATATTCTAGTGTTTTCCAATGGAAATGTCTAGGGTTAAAATCTCTCATCATCCATTATAAGTATTGAATTAAAAAATATATGATAATAAATAAAGAAATATGAAGAAAAAAAAAAAAAGATATGTGAAAGTATGATAATTTTTTTTTTGTGTGAACAAATAAAATACAGGTCATTATGACTTTGTAATAAGTTTATATACAAAACAAATTTTGCAATTTTTTGAAATGTCAAATTATGATTGGTTTACAACAAAAGTGAAGTCAATGATAGTGCCATGTGAAAATAGTGTTGCATTAATTGTAATCTATCATTTTAGATATCATGGGAAAAAAAGAAGAATAATAATTTTATTTTTTTAAAAAAGGATAAAATTTGTCATCTATTCAAAGTTGTTTGAAAAGTAATGTGCACTTTATTTCAAAGAAAAGGAAATGTATTGTCCAAATTAGAGATTTTGTTCTCTCAAACTTAAGTAATTATTATCGTCTCTGATATGAATTATAGTTTTCAATAATTAAATTTATAGTTGAATATATCATTTATTATATGAAAAGAAGCTTTTATTTTTTCTTTTGTGAAAATGGACTAAAATTTCATTTATAAATGAATATGAACTAAATCAAAGTACAAATATTCTAAAGCTAGAGGAGGAGAGTCCTCATTTAGTATAACATCATTTGAGAATTGAGAATAAAAAGAGGTTGTATCATGTCTATGTATTTTTATTTATACTATAATTATAATTATTTAGTAAGAAACGTTATTTTAAGGATTGTAGTAAGTATTTTAAGATTGAGATCTAATGCAATTGCTATGCAATTTACCCCAACCCTCTCACAACATTTTTTTACTTATATTCATTTTTTATATTTAATAGTTGAGATTTAAAATTGCTTTTTTGCAACTTTAAATCTCAACTATTCATACCAATTGCATAAGATGCAATACCTGTTTGGATTGCAAAATAATTTTTAAATGTGTAAAGAGTATTGTAAGACCTAATTTTAAAGAAAAATTTGTTAAAATATGTACTTATAGGGCTCATAAACAGTGCATAGGACCCACGCAAAAAATGTTTGAGGCAAAAAACTTTCATTTCAGTGTAATCCAAACGAAAATTGTGAGAAATAAATTAAAAAAAAAAAAACAAAAAACAAAAACAATAACAGAGGAAATATGGTCCTGTCGTACGCAGACGACTGACCACAAAAAAGAAAAAAAAAATTATAAAAAAAAAAAAGTACGACCTTTTTTAGGAAAAGAAAGGGAGAAAAAATGGAAAAACCCACAGCGACTCCTCGGCCAAAGGCCGAAGCAACGTCGTCGGATTCGTCAAAAACAGTAGCCAACAACGTTTCTGCTAAAAGAATTTCTACGATCACTGGTTTTTTTCAAAACGTGGGAGTCTCAGACACCAATTCTCTCCCAGATTATTGCAATAACAAGTACTTCTATTCCAATATCATTCGCCACGCACTCAAGCCCGACCAAGTCCTACGTGGCCGACTCACCTGTATCCTAACCGTCACACCTGCTCTCGGTGTAACTAACTCTCCTCTCTTTTTCTCTAATTCTAGTTTTTTTTTTTTTTTTTTTTTTTTTTTTGAAATGAATGGTAATTGTATTTTCATGGGGTTTGCAGAATTTCTATGGTTCGTTACATGGAGGGTCTCTTGCAGCTATTTGTGGGTGTGTAATCGCTTGTGCCAACACTGTGGTGCTGAGGATAAGATATTTTTCTTGGAGATATGAGCATTTCATATCTCTCTGGTGCTCCAATTAATGTGAGTTCTTTTTTTTTTTTTTTTTAGGGGTTGACTTTTGGTTACTCACTTTGTTCTTCTTTCAATTCATTTCTTGTGTTATCTACTTCTTCAAATTAGAGATGTTTTTTTCTTCTATTCTGAACCTAATTAAATGTGGGAATGTAGGATTTTTTAAGTTTAGCTTTTTTTTTGGTGGGACTCAAATTGCATTCTACCTAGTATTGAAGTGTCAAAAGGGTTTTTAGATATTTAAGAATTATTAAATTTATATTGTGGATTGGGATGTGCCTGTGATTGATGTTTGGCTTCATACTTCTGCTGTGCCATAATTATTGACTTAGAGGGGCTCTGTGACATTTTTAGCTTTTCTCAGAATGCCTGAATGTTTCCTTCAGATGCCAAATTCAGGTTGCTTGACAGAATGTGATAATCTTAATCTTAATGGCAAATGTAGTATTGTAGTGCAAACTGGGAGGTACAGACCAGAGGCTGGAGTTATTCAAAAGATATATCTACAACCTCATTCTTCTTGGGTGAATCAGACTAATATATGATTGATTCTCAAATCTCTTGTTTAATATAATAATCTATCAATCAAATTTTCCTGAGACCTTGCACCCAAACATGAGTCCAAAGGATGATAATAGTGTACAAACTAAGTCATTAGTTGTGCCAAAGAGCTCTAGCACATTAGCACCTCCTCCCTTTTAGGTTGAGGGTGAGTTGGGGTTCAAGCCCCATTAGTGCGTGCCTAACTTACCAATATAATAATAATGATAGTAAACAAATAAGTCTTTTCTTTTTACTTGTCATGAACTATTGTTGGGCTTTTAACATGCATTTCATGTTTAAAGTCATATAATAATGAGATCTTATCCCACTGGCATTTAAGCCATTGATTGGTCAGTCTCACAAAAAAGACAATTCTAAGCTAAAAACAAGTTATGCTAACTTTTACCAATGATATCTGCTTTTGAATGATTTGTATAGCATATGCATACACATGCTTGATTAGTGTGGTTTATTTACTGCTTTCACATTACTATGATTTTTTTTTTTCTCTATAACAATCTCCTGCAATGGAACTGTTTTCTACATGCAGGCATATGTGATAATTGATTGCTCTGTAGTGAGGGTGGAAGAAATTTGACTGTAGTTGCAATGGAGTTCAAGATCAAGAAAACTGGGCAGTTAGCCTATACTGCTCGCGCTATATTCTACAACATCCCATTGCCAAGATATGAAGTTGTGGTTCAACAAATTTGAATTTGGTATCTAGTTTGAATCTCTACCTTCTGATGAGTTTCGTAAAAACCCAATAAAATTACTTAGTTCAGAATATTGAAAATTAGTACTTATGGAAATGTGGTTAAATAGCTCATTGATGAAATAGCATTGACAGCTTCATAGGGGATATTGGTAGTTAACCAATCTGCTGAGATATGGAGGAAATGACTGTGTGGTTACTTTAATTCATATTTAAGGAGACTAAGAAATTGCTGTACTCTACCAAATCTTGGGTGAATTGTGAGTTTTATTAGAAGAGGAGGAATAAAGTGATTATGAAGTTATCTTGATTCTTGATATTAGAGATTGTATTTATATATTGTCTTTCTTTAAGGTGATGATACTGAATCAGTGATCACTCTCTTGATTTATATTCTTAAGGAGTAAAGATTTTACATAGTCAATATAAACCCACATCCCTCTTGCGAGAAACACAAAAAACTAACTAGAGCATTTTGCACTTTAAATGATCATGTTTAATTTAAAAAACACACAAATGCATCATACTGAATCAGTGATCATGCTTAATTTCACGCATTATAGGTTTGCTTGCCTCAAACCAATGGATTTTTAAAAGGTCAAATGACTCAAATCTAACTATTGCACCATTAACACTTCATTTATTTATTTTTGGGCTCAAAATGCACCATAACGCTAAGAACATGAAATCATGGGTCGTTCAACACCACATTAAAAGCCACAATCTGATAAAGAGAATGCTGGATCCATCATCTATCATGAGCTTCATTCCAAGATAATCAACTACAAGATCATTATGATAGATTTATCATTATTTTATTGAATAAATCCTAATTTCGTTATGTTTTATCCCATTTATAAGATACTTTGATTTTTTTGTTTTTGGGAGAAATATTTTGAGAGACATGGTTATTGCTTGCTTCTAATTAGAGTCTGCAGTTCAGCCCGCAATGCAATTTTGAAGTTTCAAGTCTCTTTCACCATTAATTCTATGGTAAGGCCCAAGAGACTTATAATTTAGTGTCATTGCATGCTTCTTTATGTGGAAAATTAAGGTTTAAATCCTCCAACCCCACCACAACCCCCCCCACCCCCCCCCCCCCCCCCCCCCAACACAAAAAAAAGCTAAGCCTAGGATCAATAATGGTTCTAGTCTGCTATGCTATGTGTATCTGTTTTTTCCTTACAGCGTTTCATATTAAATCAAGCATGTATGCTGGATGGACCAAATTTCATCACCGTTAATTGAAACTTTTCAAAATCTAAGATTTTATTTGAAACCACACTAGTGGGGGAGCATGCAATTGCCATTAAAGCTATTAACATAGTTTGTCCTGACTAAACTCATATACCAAAGTTTCAAAAGTTTTAAAATTACTGTTACAGTTAAAATTTTGTTTTACTTTAATCATTTATCATTTTTTTTTTTAAGAGAAGTGCTTCATCCACAACATTTTTACAATAAATCTTGATTGACAGTTTTTAATTTGAATTCACCACTGAAATTACTTTCTTACCCACTAGTAACTGCAAGGAACAACCCGTCATATGTGATTTGTTATGAAAATGTTATAAATATAATATATATATATAATATATATATATATATATATATATATATTTTTTTTTTTAATAATAAAAGTCATGTCTTAGAGCATTCACATCAATTCACGTATAATAGAAAAATGTGTAGAATTTATACAATTTTGCCTAAAAATAACCCACATAAGTCCGTGTATAATTGTGTAAATTTACAAGTTTGCTATAGTAACCATATAAATTTACACTGAATTATTTATTTGCATTTAGTAGTTTATTTTTTCTTTACGTATCTTAAGGATGAAGGAAGAGAGTGGATGGTGGTTATTGTGTGTAAAGAAAAAAAAATTAAATAAACAAAATTTGATATTTTAATGAAATGTAATATAAAATAGATAATTTGCATAATTAATGGTGGTTGTGGTGTTTTGATATTGAATCATTTTTTATATAAAACAAAAAATATCCTACCTTCATCATTCAACTCTTTTGTTTTAAGGAAACATCGTACAACAACTTAGGTAAACAATCATTGTTATTTCATTGAAAATAAATTAAAATTACAAAAAACGAATTGGAAGAAAAATGTTAATTATGCACTTCAAATGAGAAATGTGGTTTTAGACTTTATTTATGTGAGAAAAATGTGATCCAATATTTTTGAAAAGAAGAAGTGGATTGTAACTGGTAAAATCTCTGATAGTGTCTTGGTTTGATGACAAAGAGTGCAATCATCGTCTGATGACAAAGAGTATAATCATTAGAAGCAGACGTTATATGCTAAAACTTAAATAAAAAAAAAAAAAAAAAAAAAAAAAAAAAAAAAGAAAAAAGAAAAAGGAAGCTGATTTTAGACTCTTTGTATGCTTAGTTTTTTTCTTTGTCGAAAATGGGAAAACCCGCAGTGACTAAAGACTCCTAGCCCAGGTGGAGAGGCAGAAGAAGCAACGTCGAAGTCCACAATAATAGTAGGCAAGGTGAAGGACATTTGTGGTGAGCATGCTTGTATGCACACTAATTTCCTTCGAATTGTTGGAGTTTCCAACTCAGATTTTATCCCACATAACTGCAAGTCCAAGGACTTCTACTCCCAGCTCATTCGCCATGGAATCAAGCCCGACCAACTTCTACGTGGCCAAATCACCAGTCTCCTAAATGTCAAACGACTCAAACCTGTTCTCAGAGTTTCATCTCTTTTTCTCTCATATTTTTTTTATATAATTAAAATATAATTTCAATTTATGGTGTCTACTATATAATAATTGGTCTTATCATTATGAGTTTATGACTATCAATTTTTAGTGTAAGCAGGATTCGAACCTAAATTTTTTAAATGTATGTGTTGCTGTAAAATTGAAATAATCCACCACTGTTTAATTAGTAATTTTGCATCTCTTAAAGGAAGAAAAATAGATTTCAAAATTTTTATTCAAAAAAATTGTATAAAAAATTAATTGAATATGATTTAATTTATATCTCAATATAAAAAAGAGCCTGACCTTAAAAGTTTTTTCTTTAGGCCCCAAAATCGGCCGACCCTATTCAAATTGCATTCTGCCTAGCATTTGAAGTAGAAAAAGTTTTAGACTTTTTAAGATTTACAAACAAACGAGATGGTTTTTCAACTTTATGTTGTGGATTGGGATGTCCTACCATTTGATGCTGTCATCATACATCTGATGCCACCATTTTTTAGCTAGAAAGGCAATGTTAAGCGTTTTAGCTTTTCTTAAGTGTCCGAGTGTTTCCGTGAAATGCCAAACTCAGGTTGCCTTGGAACAAAATGTGATGGCGAAGGGGGCACAAAGCTGAGCATATGTGTAGACCAAAGGCTAGGGTTATTGGAAAGATATAACTGCAACCTCATTCTTCTTGGGTGAATTAGACTAATGGTCTGTTTGGGATTCGCTTATTTTGCTAAAACTGAAAACTTTTTGCTGAAAGTACAGTAGATAAATGTAAAAGCTAGTTGAAATAGTATAGGGACCCATAAATAATACCAAAAAGTGCAGTGGAGTCTATGAATAGTAGCAAAAATAAGCTGAATAGTAAAATAAACTAGCTTTTTAAGCTAGAGCCAAACGCACACTAAGTATGGGTTTGGATACAATGTAAAGTTGCGGCACGTTTTAGGCTCAGCGTTTTCTCCCTTTTTTTTTTTTTTTTTTTGGCCGGCTTTTTTGACTTTGGGGGACAAAATTTATTGTGCATGTATTGTTCACACACTGTTCATGTACTGTTCACGCATTAAAAATATTAAAAGTGGGTCCCACAACACTATTCATATATTTAAAAATTATTTTGCTACAGTGTTTTCAGCAACAATCAGTTTTTAGCAACTTTCAGCAACAATAAGTGCTATCCAAACAGACCCTAAGTAAGAGTGATTAATTTGTTTAATATATAATTGGTTAAATTACACCAACCTCATTTGAGGTTTCATGAAATGATACTCCCATTAAACAATAAACAAAATGACACTCCTCTTATTGAGGTTTTTATAATGCAATGGATGAGATAACATCAATTTTTTAAAAGATTTCTACTTATTTATCTAAGCTTCACGAGTAGTGTCATTTCATCCATAGGTGGGGTTTGGATTCGGCTTATTGCGTGTTTCAGCCTCTTTTTTTTTTTTTTTTTTTGGTAGCCGCACTTGTTGACTTTTTGTCCATGAACAGTGTATCTGTGCATTGTTCACGAACTCACAAATTTCACTTTCAGAAACTTTTTCATTAAAAATGGGTCCTACAACACTATTCACACATTTAAAAATATTTTCTGTAGTGTTTTTATTTTTCAGTTTTCAGTTTCAGTAAAATAATTCATATCCAAACGGACTTATAATTTAGGAATGGATTTTTTTTGAAATGGAGTATTCCATTGAGGAAGCAACAATAATGTGAGATGATATGAACATATCTTTGTTGCATTTATATAAACCTTAAAATAAGGGTTGGCATAATTTACTCTACATAATTCTATCAATTAAATTTGCTT
>NW_027069469.1:2977496-3054155 GCF_002906115.3 Quercus suber | reverse complement strand
AACAATAATTGCTAATTCAACGATGGAAGCTGAATTAATAGCATTAGCTTCAGCTAGTGAAGAGGCAAATTGGCTTAGAGATTTGTTATATGAAATTCCACTTTGGGAAAAGCCAATTCCACCTATATTAATTCATTGTGATAGCAATGCCGCAATTGGTAGAGTTAAAAACCGTTACTATAACGGTAAATCCAGACCTATAAGAAGAAAGCATAGTACCGTGCGATCTTATTTGAGTGGTGGCATCATAACTGTGGATTATATTAAATCTAATGATAATCTTGCAGATCCATTTACCAAGGCCTTGGCAAAAGATAGAGTCTGGAGTACATCGAGGGGGATGGGACTAAAGTCCATAGAATCATGAGCCATGTATGAAGATACCCAACCTGAGGACCAGAGATCCTGAGAATTGGGTTCAATGGGAAAAACGAATCATACGATGGTCGTAAGAAATGCACAATTTATTTTTTCTTAATTATTTATTTTGTAAATAATTTTTTAATTGTTCATCCCTATGATGTAAGTGCATTTATCCTGTAACGTGAAGAGGTTGAGTAAAAAACTCTTAATGAAATTTGTAGCTCGTATGAGTGGGGTGTTAGAATTACAGGAGCACCCTTGACAAATTTCACCTATGTGAGTGTGGGGTGGGGCCGCTCCCTATGAGATTTGGACTTAATCTCAAATACACTCATGAAACCGGGATCAGCACACGGCCGTAAAGTGCTAGCTATAAAAGCTCATGTCAATACCTGGGTTGTTATGTGTAAGCAGTGACGCTTAATTTCCCTAAAGCAGTCCTAGTTCAAGTCGGAGACCACTACGACTCTGGAGTTGAGATCGCTGTTTTACTAAGTGAAGGTTCAATGCAGAGCACACCTTCATGATGCATAATGACCTGTCTTTGCCTGGTAATCTCTCTTTTACTAAAAGTTTAATATTAAAATGAGTGGGGGATTGTTGGAGCATTTTAATATTAAATAAATGAAATGAATAAATGTAATAACATAAATGAAAAGATATGGGAGTAAATATGGGAGATGAAGAGTTAGTGAAAATGTTTAATCCCACATTGAAAAGGAGAGAGACTTTTTTATTCTTTTTAATTGTGGTGATTAATGGGCTAAAATGTATTGACTCAGATATTGGGCTAGATACGTGCGCAAGGGGAGGTGAAGAGTGGAGGTATCAAAATTGGAAATGAATCAGCCTCTTGGATCCTCCTACTTGACAGCCCATTCAGAGCATTACCACATCCGTTGGTGAGTAAATGGCCCGAATTAATACTTCATTTTTACTATGGAATATAAAGAGCCATTAACCCACTTAATGGACTATCCGTTTGGGCCTTTTCATTCTTCAGAAACTCCTTATCAGACCATTAATTGTGTAACTCCAGCCCATTAAATTAAAATCCAGCAATTAATCTTGTAACACCCACTACATCAGAATTATGGACCTAATTAATCAGAATAAATTGGGTAGTAATTTCGTGAGGCCCATTGAGCCTATAAATAGACTCATTCAGACTCAATCCAAGTTACTAAAAAATCACAATACACACAAAGAAAAAATTAGAGAGATTCTTGGCAAGGAAGGGTGTTCTTTCTGGTGGAGCTTTGGGCTTGAACACTTTGTGCAGAAGTTGTTCTAGTCATACGACACTTGTTGGCCTGTTGTATCCTGGGGGAGACAAGTCATAGAAGGTCTGCACCGGTTACAAAGTTTAGCCAACCAAGGGCTTGAATCTCCTTAAAGAGAGCGAGTGCCGCGCCTCAGTCCAAATAGTGTTGTGTAATTTCTCTTTACGTTAATAATATTCAGAAGTATTTTCAGTTTCTCTTTGTGTTATTTCTATTACCATTGTATTTGCACCAACACAAATGCTGGATGATTGTGATTTATTTTATTGCTTTCAAACTTCTATTCTTTTTCTATTTTTCTTTTTTCCAAATCTCCTGTGAGATGGAATTGTTTTCTACATACAGGCAGAGCTGAAGGAGTGGAAGATATTTGACTATAGCTGCAGTGGAGTTCAAACTCAAGAAAACTGGGAAGTTAGCCTATAGGCCCTATACTGCTCGCACTACATTCTATAACATGCCCAGTGCCAAGTTATGTATATGTGGTTCAACAAATTTGAAGTTGGATATCTCAGTTTGAATCTCTACCCTTAAAGTTTACTAGTGTCGTGTGTATTGATTGTATTTATGCTTTTTAAACACTGCTCTTATATAATTATACACGACTGTATTGTTTGTATGATTTCTTTTTCTTTGTGTCTTCGGGCTGTACATGTTTGTGTTGGAAACCTGCTATGAATAATGAATGCTTTCTCATACATTGGCTCCTGCTTTAACAAAAAAAGCTTGGATACCTGGACGAGTTCTATGGGGCTACCTATTGGAGAATGAAAGAAGAAATCCTCCAAATTTTGTTGAGGCTTTTTGTCAAGAGTCTCCTTTTAGTTATTGGTAATAGGACAAAGTTTGACTACAATTCCAATAAATAAAAAAAATTAACATAACTACATATTTTAAAAATCTATCAGTTAAATTGCATGTTTTAATTTTTTTTTAACACACATGTCAATTGGATGTTATTTATTATTTAATTCATAAACTTATTTTTTATGCATAATTTTAGGCTACAAAAATTAAATTTTAAACATTAGAATTGATGATGTAATTATTTGTCTTTAATTGGTTGGAAATTTTGCAAGCTTGGGGTATATAAAAAGAAAATATAATATAACAGTGGATTTGTCAGAATTTACATCTAATAAAAAAGATATTGAGTGCAGTTGTAGCTAAACTTTGTTCTTAATAATATTGTAGGATAGTCGATAATTTATCTCAGTATCAAAGCATGAGATCCTAGTTGAATACAAACCATCTCTCTTACTTTTTGTGTTTCATTTTATATTCTACCAATCATAACTTGTCATGTATTTGTCTAACTTTCCTTATAAAATAACCGAAGTTTAAAATGAAAAAAAAAAAAAAAAATTCAAACGCATGACAAATTGCAATTGGTCGAACATATAGTTACTAGTGAGTTCTATTCTTGTTTCCATTCTACCTCTTATTTGAAAATTTGAAAATCCTACCCGTTGGGCCTCACTTATTAATTAAGGTAAGTAAGAGTGTTAGAACTAGGGTTAAGTGATTAAATTTACTATTTTGTAATAATTTAAGTTTTAGGACAATTAGTAATTTATTAATGTCAATTTACTATTGAAGGCTTTCCCCAACCAACGAATTGAGTATATTTACCATGAGGCAAACCATGTGTTGATGCATTGGCAAAACTTGGGACAAGTGCTATCATTTCTTTTGTGTATCTTTTGTTACCACCCCTGTGGTGGAGAATTTGCTAACCTCTAATAAGGCTGAGCGAAGTTGTAATATACTTGTTAACATCTAATATTATGTCATCCTTTTAATCAAAAAAGTTGGAATAACTCTAACATTAGTCTCGTACAAAGTAATAAAATCATTGGGAAGGAATGGGCAAAAGCTAGTTCTGAATTTGGCAGTAAAAGTGTAGAATTCACTGCATTCAGTCTATTTAGCTTTTTTTTTTCTTTTTCTTTTTTCTTTTTTTCCATTTATATTTTCTTTTCGCAAAGTTGGCAAAATCTTCATGCTTTTTTTTAAAATGAAATAAAATTTAACAAAATTAGCCTTTTGAAAATAAGCTAATTTTTAATTGACAAAAATACAATTTTAATCTTTACATTTTGGAGTTATTATCAATTTAGTCCCTGGTCATATGGTCTCTACCATTAACTCACTAACGAAAATTAAGTTGATTGCAAGTGAAAAAGATCATAAACCAAATCAATAATAACTTCAAAATATAATGACCAAAATGGTATTTATTTTATTTAAATTTTTTTGTCACATATTTAAGATTTAACATAAAAACTAGTATTCATTATGAGCATATGCAATAAGTTAAAACTCTCTAATATATATATATATATATATAAATAAACATAAAAACTTGTACTAAAAATTACTACCTCGCATTTACCCCTTTTTTGGCAAATAAGCTATGAGAGTACTTCCTAAGAGCATCCACAACAGTGGAGCTATTTTTTTTAGTTATTTGGTACCATAAAAAGCTACTCTATCTATTTTACCTACTCATTTTACAAAACATCCAGCAGTAGTGGATCTATTTTAGCTTTCAACACAATAAAATAATATAAACATTACAGTAAAATAATATATCTACTACAATAAAATAATACATCTCACTAACAAAAAAAAACACCACAAACTGATCAATGGCACAATTCACAACCACTGCCAACTAAAAACAACCACCCACAATCACCTAACAACAACTAGCAGGCCAACAACAACCACCCACAACCATTGCCAAAAATCCAAATTAGCCAAAAACCACCACACAAATCACCACCAAAAAAAATAAATAAATAACTTTCTTGTATTTCCCTTTAGGCTGCGTTTGTTTTGGGTGTAAATGATTTTCAGAAAATATTTTACACCCAATAGCGTGTTTGGGTGCACATGTAAAATAAAATTTTCCAGAAAATCTTAAACTTTGATTGTAAAATAAGCCCTTTGACCTGAAAAAATCATTTACACTTGTATTTTACCTTCAAATGATTTCCGGACTCAGACACCTGAAGAGAGAGAGAGAGAAAGAGCAAGAAGAGAGAGTAGAAAGAGTGAGCTAGATCGTACCAGATTGCACCACCGCCCCAGATCGCACCACCACCCCAACCCCAGATCGCATCGATATCGTCGCACCCCAGCACTGCTGAGATCGCACCGCTAAGATCGCACCCCAGATCGCATCGCCAAGATCGCGCCAACGCCACTGCCCTCTAGATCGAACTCTCGTCGTCTCAATCTCAACACCCCACATGCAGACGTCGGTTCGAGGTCCCCCCTCACGTCAGCGAAGCCCATCTTACCTCCAACATCTCCAATCCGTTGCTCGCATGTCGCTGGTGAAACACTTCTCTCAAACCCACCCTCTACAATACCTGATCCATGTCCCTTCAAACCCATCTCCCTTTTCTTCTCTTCTCTCACGTAGATGCCGGTCCGAGATCACGATGCCGAGATCGCACCGCCGAGATCGTCGCCCATGACTTACCCATGACCAATCTCTCTCTTTCTCAATCTACTTGTCGCTTTCTCTTAATTTTTGATCACTCTCTCTTCCTCCCTCTCTCAGTTTGACCGAATTGTTTGAGTTTAACGAATGGTTTTGTTTTGATTTTTGTTTTTTTAAGTTTATACATTGAAATTTTCTATTATAAAATTTGTTTGGAAGCTGAGAAAATGTGAGAAACTAATAGAAAAATAGCATTTTCAAAATGCAACCAAACACATGAAAACATTTTCTAAAACAATTTTCATAATGCAGCCAAACACTTGAAAATATTTTCATTTTCCGAAAATATTTTCACCTAAAAATATTTTACACTCGAAAATATTTTACATTCAACCAAACGCAGCCTTAGTTTCTCATCAACCAAACAACAAAAAAGAGCTAAAAAACCAAAAATGACATACCCAAAAGAGAAGAGAATACATTTGATTGAAATTCTGGTGATCCACATGATTCTAGAGTCTAGACCTCCAAATGGGCATGGGACTTTGCTTATCTTTCCAATCACGAAGAGTGACTTTAGTGGCCACAAAACCAATCGACAAGCAAACCCCAAGAGGACAAGCCTAACAAGCCGCAATAGGCAAACAAACCGCCAACTTCAACCATTCATACAGCCCTTCGATCTGACCCATCTTGTTGAAGAATGGGTCAACCGTGGATGACCCACATACCTCTAGACCCTTAGACCCCATAAACTCATATGGGTTTTCTCTGCTACTAACAATAATACTGTTGCCATTTCTATTGCCGTTGCTGTTGTCGTTGTTGTGGTGAGAGTTTTGATGAATGTGATTTATAGAACTCTCTCTGTTGTTGCTATTGTTGTTATTGTGAAAGAGGGAGTCGTGGATGGTGAGGATTAGATGAAGGGGATCGGAGTGGGGGAGGTGGGTTGGTGGCGTCGAGGACTGTGCGAGATGGGTCTCAACGACGAGGGAGAGAGAAAAAAAAATGAGAAGGAAAAAGGAAGCAAGAAGAGAAGCCGAAGAAAGAGAAAAAGAAAGAAAAGATAAAATATTTTTTTAACGAGAGAAGAGAGAGTTTAATAAAAAAAAATTAGCTATAGCACAATTGCTGTAGCATGTATTTTAAGTATTAGTGGTGCTAAAAATAGCAATATAGGTATTTAGTACCACTATTGCTAGCACTCTAAAAAGGAACGGGTTTTGATTGGATTTTAGAGAGAGAAATCATGTCTTGCTTCCTAAAAATCCTGCTTTTATTGGCTGTAGTCTCTGTACTCGTTCGTCAATGGTAGAACAGCGAAGTAGCTAGATATATAAAGACAGTAAGGAAAATGGGAAAACCCACATCGAATCCTCGCCCAGAAGAAGAAGCAAAGTCGAAATCCTCGGTAACAGTAGTGAAGGACGTTTGTGCTTAACATGTTTCTATGCTCAATGGCTTGCTTCAAGGAATGGGAATCAACTCAGATTCTGTCCCAGATATTTGCAAAACCAAAGACTTCTACTCTCATCTCATTCACCACATAATCAAGCCCGACCAAGTCCTACGTGGCCGAATCACCTGTCTCCTAACTGTCAAACCCGCTCTCTGTGTAACTAACTCTTCTCTCTTTTTTCTCATCCTTTTTTTTTTTTTGGTTGCTTCTTTTACCAATACACTTATGCTTTTTGGTTGCTCAAAAATTTTACCTTTTTAATAAAAAATTTTAGCATCTGGGTCTTATAAAGTACTGAAGCTGTTTGCCTGTTTCACAGTTTGGTGTTAGAGAAACTGTGGGGGAATAAACATGAATTATAAATTTTTTTTATGAAAATTTATTTTGAATATTTAGATGGTCTTCTAGTTGTAGTGATCCTATACATAAGATAGCAATTTAAAGATGAAGATATTACTGACGGGGCTGACGAGTTTATTTACACATGGACGATCCCATCAATACGGACGAATCCAAACTCTAGCTAGGTGAGTCAATTATATGCTTTACTGACGAAGATATCCAGACCATTCAATGCAGGCAATCAAACCCAAAACGGTTACAGGGACAACTGTACAATCCGTTGAAGGACAGTGATGACACATTAAACGGCCCCAGACGTTACCAAAAGAAGCATTAAGACCTCCATAACTACCCCAACGGCTAGAGGCCATAAGAAGATATATAAGTCCCAGACATCGCCGAAAAAAGGGAGAGACAAGTAAGAAAGGAGACTGTTTATATGCTTTTCAGTTCATCTTATATTGCTTTTCTTTTAAGAGAGATTTCATATTCTGACTTTGGCATCGGAGGCGTTGTGGCAGGCACCACACCGGTGACCATCTGTGGAAGTTGAAGGATCATCTCCATCCGACGAACAGCACTGACGAGTTCACACTCATCAGTTTGGCGCCGTCTGTGGGAACAACATTTTCGTGTTCAAACTCAAAATAGTTGTTCCTTATTCTTATTCTTTTTAGGATGGAGTCCAATCAAGATTCTGCAGCCCTAGCTCAGTAAGTTCAGGCCCTTGCAGCCACAGTTGAAGAACTGACTAGGCAAAACCAAGAAATGAGGCTACGGCTTCAGCAGGAGGAAAATCGTTCGAAGGGAAATCAGGAAGATGAGGGGATAGCAACAGAAGAAGTGACCATCGAAGGCCAAACACTCCCGCCGAGCAAAATTCAGACATTCTTCGGGAGATGAGGAGGGAGATGGAAGAACTAAGGAATGCCATCAAAGAAAAAACGGAGCGGAGTGTGGATCGGATGGTTCAGGCGACGGATTCGCCATTCACAACAGCGGTCCTCGACTGTCCAGTGCCGTCAAAATTCCGGTTACCTCAGCTCGAGTCCTTTGATGGACTGAAGGACCCCCAAGATCACTTGAATACTTTTAAAACGACCCTGGGACTTCAGCAGCCCCCAGATGAAATATTGTGTCGTTCCTTCCCAACAACACTCAAGGGAGCGGCCCGAGAGTAGTTCACAAAGTTGTCAACGTCGTCCATCGACACATTCAAGCAGTTGAGCAGCGCTTCCCTGCGTCATTTTATTGGAGGACAACGACCAAAGAGAACCGCAGATCACTTACTCACCATCAGGCAGGGAGAGAAGGAGACCTTGAGGTCATATGTGAAGCGCTTTACCAGGGTGACACTAGAGGTAGACGAGGCTGACGATATGGTGCAGTTGACGACCTTCAAGGCAGGGCTGAAGTCTAGAGATCTCGTCACCTCACTCCCGAAGAATCCCCCAAAGACGATGGCTGAAATGCTCCTTAAGGCGTAGAAGTACATGAACGCTGAGGACGTGTTGGCTGCTATCAAGGACGGGGACAAACTAGGGGACAAAGGAAGAAAAGAAGACGATCGTAGAGGACAAAAGTGGGACTGACCAGATCGTCGAATCAATGACGAAGTCAGAAGGAAAGACGATAAAAATCCACGAACGGTAAAATTCACCCCTCTCGTTATGCCTGTTGACAAAATTTTAGCGCAGATTAAAGACGAGCACTACCTTAAGTGGCCACGACCATTGCACTCATCTCCTAACGTCCGCGACAAGAGTAAGTACTGCCGATTTCAGAAAGATCATGGCCATCACACCGAAGATTGTAGGGATCTCAAAGAGCAAATAGAAGAATTGATACGAAGGGGGAAGCTGCAAAAATTCGTGAAGAAGGGGGAACACAATAAATTCCGAGATGAAAACAAAGGCCAACATGAGTCCTCGTCCAGGAACGACGGTCGTCAATCCCAACCTCCTCAAAATGTGATCGGGGAGATACAGACAATCGCAGGGGGGCCTACCACTGGGGGCTTATTCAAGTCACTCAAGAAAACACATCAACGACAAGTGAATAGCGTCCATATGACACCCCTGCCAAAGCACAGACAAACTGATCAGGATATAACCTTCAACGAGAGTGACTCCAGAGGAGTGAAACAGCCTCACAATGACCCCTTGGTCATAATGCTCACCATAGAAGGGTTCAACACCAAAAGGATCCTCGTGGACAACGGTAGCTCTGCCGATATCATTTACTTTTCCGCATTCCAACAATTGAAGCTGGATCCCAGAAGACTTCGTCCATTCGATTCCCCACTCGTCAGTTTCAGCGGTGACAGGATGTATCCTAGAGGCATAGTGACACTGACAGTAATAGTGGGAACGTACCCAAAGCAGTTGACTCGTCAGATAGACTTTTTGGTAGTAGACTGTCCCTCATCCTATAATGTCATCATTGGAAGACCAGCTCTCAACAAGTGGAAGGCGTCCACATCCACCTACTGCTTGAAAGTGAAATTTCCAACAGAAGATGGTGTTGCTGAAGTTAAAAGAGACAAAGTTCTAGCTCGAGAATGCTATCAAGCTGTTTTAGCAGCTAAGGAGAACCACACGTGGATAGTAGAAGAAAAAGAGGAAGAAAATGTGGAAGCTCTGGAAGTAGTGGAGTTGATCGAATGGGAAATGACGAAAACAACCAGAATAGGGACGACCTTAAGTCCTGAGATGAGAACGAGGCTCATTCAATTTCTCAGGGAGAACTTGGACGTCTTTACCTGGAGCCATGACGACATGCCAGGCATATCTCCAGAAGTTATTCAACACAGGTTGAATGTGGACCCAGAGAGGAAGCCCATTAAGCAGAGACGAAGAACATTTGCGCCTGAAAGAGACCAAGCAATTGCTGACGAGGTGAGTAAACTCTTGACTGCAGGCTTTATCAGGGAGGTGTACTATCCAGACTGGCGCTATGCTCGTCAAGAGTAAGGAAGAACTCGAGCATCTGGACGACCTTAAGGAGACATTCGATACCCTTAAGCAATACCAAATGAAGCTAAATCCTGGTAAGTGTGTTTTTGATGTCGCCTCCGGAAAATTCCTTGGATTCATGGTGTCTCAGAGAGGAATAGAAGCAAATCCTGAGAAGGTGCAAGCCATACTCAATATGGCATCACCTAGGACCGTTAAGGAAGTCTAGAAGCTCACAGGCTGGATTGCAGCTCTTAACAGATTCGTGTCTAGAGCAATGGACAAATGCTTATCATTCTTTAAGACCCTAAAGCAAGCCTTTGAATGGACTGACGAATGTGAAGCGGCCTTCCAAGAGCTCAAGCGTTACGTTAGCAATCCACCACTCCTAAGCCCGTCCAAAGAAGGTGAAAACTTGTACTTATACTTGGCAGTTTCATCTACAGCCATCAGTGCAGCCTTAATACGAGAAGAAGATAGGAAACAGCTCCCAGTCTACTACGTCAGCCAAGCTTTCCAAGGAGCTGAATTCAGGTACCCAAAGATTGAGAAAATCATGTTTGCATTGATAGTAGCCTCGCGCAAGCTCAGGCAATACTTCCAGGCAAACGCAATCTTAGTGATGACGAACCAACCCATCAAGAAGTCTATGAACAAACCCGAAGCAGCCGGGAGGATGGTCTAGTGGGCAATTGAACTCAGCCAATTCGACGTGGAGTACCATCCCAGGACGGCCATCAAAGCACAAGCTCTGGCTGACTTCATCGCCGAGTTTACCCATCCAGACGAGCCAAGCCTTGCCAACAAGGACGAGACATGGGTGATGCAGACCGATGGCTCGTCAGCCCAAAAAAGAGGGGGAGTAGGGGTCGTCATAACCACTCCTAACGGAGAAACATTGAAATATGGAGTCCAGCTGAAATTTCCAACCACCAATAACGAAGCTGAGTACGAAGGAATTCTGACAGGTTTAAGGCTCGAAAGAGAGCTTGGGGCCAGGAACCTGCTAGTCCAGAACGACTCAAAGCTAATAATTGGGCAGATCAGAGGAGAGTACGAAGCAAAAGAAGAAAGAATGCAGAAATACCTCAGGTTGACGAAACGCTTGACTCAAGAGTTCGAAAAAGTGGAGTTCATCCAAATTCCAAGAAGCCAGAATATGGCTGCAGACGAAGTTTCAAAGATAGCCTCGTCAGAAGAGACAGAATCAAGGACAGACTTGATGATAGAGATACAGAGAAACCCCAGCATAGAAGAAATTTCAACATTCACAGTCGAAGGCACAAGTAGTTGGATGACGCCCATCATGTCCTTCCTCCAGGATGGCCACCTACCCCAAAACACAGATGAAGCTAGGAAGATCCGGAAGAGATCCGCAAGATTCACAATTCTCAATGATACCTTATACAAAAGAGGTTTCTCTATGCCCTACTTGAGGTGCGTTGACGAAGGAGAGGCCGAATACGTCCTAAAAGAGATCCATGAAGGGATCTGCGGAGATCATGTAGGCCCAAAATCCTTTGTAAGAAAAATTATGCGAGCAGGTTACTTCTAGCTAACCATGCAAGATGACGCAATAAGGTTCGTCAAGAAATGTGACAAATGTCAAAGGTTCGGGAACATTCAACGGCTTCCATCAGAAAAGCTGACGACGATAACATCTCCATGGTCGTTCACACAATGGGGAATCGACATCGTTGGCCCACTGCCTCAAGGCAAAGGTCAAGTAAAATTCTTACTAGTTGCTATTGATTATTTCACTAAATGGGTTGAAGCAGAGGCACTGGCAACCATCACCGAGGCCAGAATCTAGGGTTTCGTCTGGAAGAATATAATCTGCAGATTCGGGATTCCAAGGACGATCATATCAGACAACGGACGACAGTTCGATTGCCAAGGTTTCAGAGACTTCTGCTCAGGCCTAGGCATCAAGAACCAATTTTCATCACCAGGCCACCCACAAGCGAATGGACAGACGGAAGTGACGAACCGCACGTTGCTCAAGATCATAAAGACCAAGCTGGACGATGCGAAGGGTGCCTGGCCAGAAGAACTGCCCAACGTCCTATGGGCCTACAGAACCACGGCCAGAACCCCAACGGGAGAAACCCCCTTCAGACTTACCTACGGTACAGAAGCAGTGATCCCTGTCGAAGTCGGGATAACCAGCACCAGACGGGAAGCGTTCAACGAAGAAGAGAATGACGATCTATTGCGAGTTGATCTAGATTGCCTTGACGAAGTACGAGACAAAGCCCTCAGCAGAATGACGGAATACCAGAAGAAGATGATAGAGTACTACAACAGAAGGGTGAAGTTCAGGCGACTCAACATAGGAGATCTCGTCCTGCGCAAAGTAACCCAAGCAACCAAAGACCCAACTCAAGGAAAGCTCGGCCTTACTTGGGAAGGACCATACAAAGTCATCCACTACTCTAGACAAGGCAGCTACCATCTGGAGACCTTAGACGGACAAAGGCTCCCAAGACCATGGAACGTTGAACATTTGAAGAAATACCATCAGTAGATGTAATTGAAAGACGTATTCGTCATTAACTATCAATAAATTGATTATTTAGCCAATATTCGTGTTCAAACAGGCTCGCTCTAAGAATCTAACAAAAGCAAAAAATGGCTAAGTAACAAGATTCCGCGTAGACGGATGTAAGTTACTGATGAATAAACCTGCCTAAAAGCCAAAAATGGCTAAGTAACAAGATTCCGCGAAGATGGATGTAAGTTACTGACGAAGATAATGTCACTAAGGGTGATTGAAAAGCCAAAAAATGGCTAAGTAGTAAGATTCCGCATTGTCGGATGTAAACTACTGACAACTACAAAACCCTGAAAAAGGTGTAAGTCATAAGAAGCCGAAAAAATGGCTAAGTAACAAGATTCCGCGAAGACGGATGTAAGTTACTGACGAAGATAATGTCACTAAGGGTGATTGAAAAGCCAAAAAATGGCTAAGTAGTAAGATTCCACATTGATGGATGTAAACTACTGACGACTACAAAACCCTGAAAAAGGTGTAAGTCATAAGAAGCCGAAAAAATGGCTAAGTAACAAGATTTTGCGTAGATGGATGTAAGTTACTGACGTAGATAATATCACTAATGGTGATTGAAAAGCCAAAAAATGGCTAAGTAGTAAGATTCCGCGTTGACGGATGTAAACTACTGACGATCACAATGCCATACCGTGACAAATATAAACTACTGACGCTCACAGTTCCAAAGAAGGTATGTCTCATAGAAATAAAAAATATTTCACCAAACACATCACATATGCAATTAAGAGCATATAACTTGCAAACACAGGTAAGATGCAAGAAGTAAATTAAAACCAAGAAATCACCATTGCTTCTTTTGCAAACCCATAAACACTGGGTTTAAACATTGTTCCCCAAAAAGAAAAAGAAAAATGTTTCTGAATAAGATTTACACAACAGGCAATGGTCAACAGACAAAAGAAATATTTCTGTTAAAAACTAAGTAGCAGGCTCAGGTTTCAGAAGCAGGAGGGGCATCAACGGCAGTAGCATCGTCAACAGGGGCATCTCCTGGAGCATCATCAACAGGGACCGCGGACAGAGCAGCTTCGTCAGCGGCCATCTCCCTGTCCACTTCTTCCAAGTCCAGGTTCCCCATGTCAACGCCGGTTGGGTGCTTGACCATATATCTCCGAAGAAGTTCAAAGCCTTTAAAATACCAACTGAAAAGCACAGTATTGTACTCTTTAGTGGTTTGAAAGGCCTCAACGGACCTAGCCGCAATGGTCTTCAGCAATTCCTTAGAGCTCTGAAGCTGCTCATCCTTCTCCAAGTTCAGTTGGCACTCAGCTCTAAGGTCGTCACCTAAACCCTTGACCTTCTCCTTTAAAGTAGTAGCTTCGTCCATAGAGTCAACAAGGTTCTTCTTCAGCTTTAAGTTCTCACTTTCCAGAGCTTGCACCTTTGACGAAAGGGATGCCAGCTTAGCCTCTTGAATAAGATACTCAGAAGCAATGTGTAAGCTCTCTCCTAGAACCTGAAAAGAAGTACCAAGTCTTCGGTAAAAAAAAAAAAAGGGTTGCTCATGAAAGAAGTAAAAGCACTTCACCTGAACGAGCTTATGGACGTGGCCACTAGCAACTGTATTAAAGGAGACCCCAGAGAAAGCCTTCAGGTCGTCAGCCGTCACAATGCTGTGGGCCCGTTCAACTGCCAGCTTCTCGTCCCCCCAGATTGTTGAGCGACCAACATCCTCTCTCTCTTTCTCTTTCCCCGTCAGGCGTGGCCTCTTGGAGACGGGCATGGGAAGCTCCTCTACTGAAGTAGACGGAGAAGCAGTCCTCGTCGTCTCAGTGCCGGAGACAAGGGGAGTGGCGGAAGCTGGCGGAGTGGCAGAAAGACCCCTCCCAACTACACGCACGGTCTTTTTTTCTATGTTGGACAAGGGCTCGTCCTTCTTTGCCCTCATCTTCGCATACATATCTTTATTGAATTTGGACGTCATCTCTGTCAAAAGAAGAACATTAGTCCCGAAGAAAAGCACAAGAAAGAAAGGTCAATACTGACGAAGCTAGAACTTACTCTTTTTTCCTTCTATGTCAAGATTTTTCAAAACAAAGGCAGAGGGCTCAGGCTCGAGGCAGTAGAATGCAAGAGTTCTGGGATCAACGAGATCGTCCCAGCTCTCGATTGTCTGCGCGTACTTGATAGCCTTCTGCACACATTCTCTGTACCTACTCTTAAGCTTTGGTCGTCTTTTGACTATAAAAATAAAAAAATAAAAAATAAAAAGGGAGAGGGTGTTAGCGGCCATAATTGTAAGCACGACAGAATTCAAGAAACGAAGAAGAAATATTGACGCACCTAAAGTCGGGGTTTCCCACCGACGACGTAACACCGGGAGATCACCCCAAACCTCGCCCAAAGGTGTCTCAAAATTGTCCCCAGACACATAGAAGAATCTGGATCCAATACCTGAATGACGAAGGTAAATTTTTGACAATCCTAGTCCTCCTCTCCCAAGGCACTAGTTCATAATACCCATGCTCCTTTGACGCTTTCAAACGATACAAATACACCAGTTCATTAACCCTGATCATATCCCCGTCATTAGCTGCCAGCCATATCCCCATACAGTTGACTAAAATTCTCCATGAATTAGGCATAAGTTGCCCTAGAGCGATACCAAAGTGATCTAACAGCTCCATCAAGAAAGGATGGACGGGAAACCTCAACCCACAAGTGAAGGCAGCCTCGTAAAAGCATACCTCACCTGGGAAGAAGTGACACGCCCGGTCTTCCTCACTAGGCAGACGAACCCTAACTCGATCCGGAAACTGGAATCTATCTCTAAACCTTGCCAATGTGTCAGCGTCTAGCCCACACTCCTCTCCCAAAGCATAAAAAGCCCTAACCTCTCGAGGGCCAGAGACGGTGGTATCTTCCTCCGCTGGGCCGCCGTTGGACGACAACCCAGTTTCAAGCTCGCTCGACCTAACTTCAGACATACATACTCTCACTCCAACCTCGTTCGCAAACCAATCTAAAGACTGACGAAGCAAAGGCAACAGATCAGCCAAAGCAACACTCAGACAGTTACCCTCAAAAACAAAATCCTCAATATTAGAGGAAACCCCTAAAGACCCTCCTAAGTGAGCAAAAAGGAATGAAATTGAGGGGCAAGCTATCCTAACCTCAGAGCTACTAACCATGAAAACCAAATAAAAGACACAACGGTGAGCTAAACCCCCATGGAATTTAGAACAAACGAAAAGAAAAAAGAGAAAAAGATCAGATGCAAAGCCACAACAAGGCGAAGAAGAGTAACACAGGAGAATGAGCGTACCTTAAGGAAGCGATCAGAAGAGGGAGCACCACCACGCCGATTGCCAGTTCGGAGAAAGGTTGCAGAGAGAGGTCGCCGGAGAGGATGATCAAAGCAAATGATTGAAGGATTTTTGAAAAAAGTGAACAAGAAGAAGTTTTAAACTAAGGCTTTGGAAAACTGAAAAAACTAGCGGGAAGCCCAATAGTCCCACCAAATCAAAGCATTAACTCCACCCACCGGCAGGTGCCACATATGCCACGATTTGCGAAACGCCGCCACTTTGCATTTAATGCGAATCGAAATCCCAAACGACACTCGTAAACTGTAAACTCTTCACATTCTATGGTCGTCATTTAAATAACGAACACAGAATCGGGGGGCAACTGACGGGGCTGACGAGTTCATTTACACATGGACAATCCTATCAATACGGACGAATCCAAACTCTGGCTAGGTGAGTCAATTATATGCTTTACTAACGAAGATATCCAGACCATTCAATGCAGGCAATCAAACCCAAAACGGTTACAGGGACAACTGTACAATCCGTTGAAGGACAGTGATGACACATTAAACAGCCCCAGACGTTACCAAAAGAAGCATTAAGACCTCTATAACTACCCCAATGGCTAGAGGCCATAAGAAGATATATAAGTCCCAGACATCGCCAAAAAAAGGGAGAGACAAGTAAGAAAGGAGACTGTTTATTTGCTTTTCAGTTCATCTTATATTGCTTTTCTTTTAAGAGAGTTTCATAGTCTAACTTTGGCATCAGAGGCGTTGTGGCAGGCACTACACCGGTGACCATCTGTGGAAGTTGAAGGATCATCTCCATCTGACGAACAGCACTGACGAGTTCACACTCATCAATTACATAAGTTTATTGCTATTGATAAAAGGCTCAAGATTGTCTCTTAACAGAAATATAAAGAGCTGTTACCTATTAGTTTGATGAAAACAGTTGTGTAACATATGAGTTAAAGAAGGTTACATGATTTTGTGGTAGTTTCAGCTGATTTGATTTGAGTGTGAGTGGTTTTGCAGAATTAATTTCTGGATTCAACCCAAAGAATCGATCTCTTGTATCTATCAATTCTTTTATCCAAATTAAGCGAACTATATGTGAGTGAAAAATAGAATGTCCATGTTAAAGGGAAAAACTTATTAAATTCTCTCACCCACGTTGTGTACTCAATGAAACTGAAGGTTGCTCCATTCAAGTGACTCTGTTAGTTGATATAGTTATTAAGCATTTCATTCCTTTTTGTCAAACCAAAACTACAGAGATCAAGACATTTGCGAATGCATTTCTTTTGTTTTCCTCAAATGAATGGTAAATGCTTTTTCATGGGGTTTACACTTTGCAGAATATCTATGATAACTTTCATGGAGGGGTTGTTGCAGCTGTTGCTGAGAAGGTGTCGTATGCTTGTGCTAGAACCGTGGTGACCGAGGATAAGGATATTTTTCTTGGGGAACTGAGTATTTCATATCTCTCTAGTGCTCCAGTAAATGTGAGTTTTTTCTGTACACTTTTGGTTCATTAGGTTGTGCTTTCATGTGTTGCGTTATTGGCTTTGACAAATGACATGTATGCTATACTATTCTGGACCTATGATCTGTGGGAATGTAGTGTGTAGAAATCCTTTTCTTTTTGTGGGATTCAAATTGCTTTTCTGCCTAGCATTTTAAGTCACAAAAGTTCTAAATTTTTAAGATTTATAAACGAGATGGTTCCTCAAATTTATATTGTGGATTGGGATGTGCCAATCATTTGATGCTGGCTTCATATTTCCGTGTGCCATCATTATTCATCTAGAGAGGTGTTGTGCAAAAGGGCCTCCAAAAGCACTCCCAAACAAAATGGGTAGAGAAACTATTATGTACTTGAGAAAGATCTCCAAAAGAAATAAGAGAAACGAAGAAAACTTAAAGGAACAATAGACAATCACACACAAGAGAGGACACCGAGAATTTATGTGATTTGGCCTTTAGCCTACATCCATGGGTGGTGATGAGAAGAAAAATTCACTAACAAATATGGAAGATACAAAATTAGTATAGAGTCATTCTCACAAAACCCAAACTCCAATACACCAAAGAGATCTCTCTCACAAATAACAAAGAATAAATAAATTCCTATTCTTTATTCAAGATTGCAGCACCTTCTTAGAAAACAAATAACACATCAAATATATATACTTGAAAGTCGGTCAAGTGGTTTCTACTACCACCTACATGGCAAATATAATTTCGCCATGCACAAAAAGAAATCAAGTCTTTAATAGGCATTCAAGCTACATACTAACAAGAGGCACTGTTAGGATTTTTAGCTTCTCTTAGAATGCTGGAATGTTTCCTTGAGAAGCCAAATTCAGGTTGCCTTGGAACAGTATTTGATAACCATAATAGCAAATGGAGTGCAAAGCTAAGCATATAGACCAAAGGTTGGAGTTATTGGAAAGATATAACTGCAACCTCATTCTTCTTGGGTGAATAAGAGTAAGAGTGATGTTGATACTCAAATTTCTTGTTTAATATATAATTTATTCTAATTAGGTTTGCTTGAAGACCCTGCATCTCAAACATGAGGCCAAGAGGATGATAATTACACATTGAGTCTTGAGTTGTACTTGTCATCAACTATTTGTTGGGCTTTCAACATACATTTTAATGTTTCAAATATATAATAATGTGATCTCATCTTACTGGCATTAAGCCATTAACCGGGTCACAGTTTCACAGAAGACAATTCTAGGCTAAAGTCAAGTTATGCTAACTTGTTACCAATGATATATATTGCTTTTGAATGTTTCGTAGCATGTGCATACGCATGCCTTATGATGGTGATCTATCTTTTTACTGCTTTCACATTGCTACAATTTTTCTCTTTTACCTTTTACTAATCTCCTGTGAGATGGAACTGTTTTCTGCATGCAGACAGAGGTGATAGTTGATTGCTCTGTAGTGAGGAGTGGAAGAAATTTTACTGTAGTAGCAATGGAGTTCAAGGTCAAGAGAACTGGGAAGTTAGCCTATACTGCTCGCTCTACATTCTTTAACATGCCTGTTGCCAAGTTATGAAGTTGTGGTTCAACAAATTTGAATTTGGGTATCTCAGTTTGAATCTCTACCCTCTGATGAGTTTGGTAAAAACCCAATAAAATTTTACATTGGTTCAACATATTGAAAAATAGATACTTTTGCCATCTAATTAAATATGCTCATTGCTGAAATAGCGTTGACAGATGCATGGGTGATATTGGAAGTTATGCAATGTGTGCTGAGAGTGAGACATGGTGGAAATAACTATATAGCTGTATTAATTTCATATTTTAAGGAGACTAAGAAATTATTGTACTCTACCAAAGCTTAGGGTGAATTTATAAGGTTTGGTAAAAGAGGAGGAATAAAGTGATCATGATGTTATCTTGATATTTACCGATTGTATTTACTTCTTGTTGGAACTCAGAATTAGAGAAGAAAAAAGAAAAAGAAGGCGGGAATGTGGGGTTTGTTAAGTATGGGGGCAATACATTTACGATTGTCATTCGTTGAATTGTATGTACGCTTTTTAAACACAGCTCTTATACACCTCTGTATTGTTTTTGTGGTTTGTTTTTTCTTTGGTCTTTGGGTTGTTTGTTGTGAAAACCTGCTATGAGTTCTTTCTCATTCATTGGCACTAGTTTTAACTGAAAAGCTTGGACACCAGTACAAGTTGTGTGTAAGGACTACCTGGGTGAAACGTGATTTTCTTTGGGGTGGAGTTAAGGTGATGATACTTGTGTCATAGCTTCTAACTTTTTGTCTCGACTTCTACCAAATAAGCAACAAAAAATTAACCTTTTTGAAGATAAGCTTTCAGCTTTAGTAAAAAGCCATAACCCTTTTGTGAAAGACCGAGTTCTGTGGGCATGGTTTGCTTGCTTTAAACCTAATGGATTCCCAATTGGTCAAAGCTAACTAATAATGCACCAAAAAATACGTAAGAACATAAATACATGGGTCGTTTAACACCACATTAAAAGCCACAATAATGCTGGATCCGTCATGGGCTAGAAATTAGAAACAATGATGCATGAATTTCACATTATCAGTAGTACTATTTTTACTCTTTTTTTTACATGGGAAAAAATAAGTTAAACTAGTGATCAACTAGAGATTCTCTGTTCTCTCACACACACCAAATTGTCACCACTGTCAGCCACAAAAAGCAGAAAAGAATTGTGTGCAGAGTCTCAACAACAGCTATTTTACTCCGCAGCCCCAGGTAACTTCTTCACACTTTAGTATAATAATGCGTCTTTAAAAGAGTGGCCTCAAGGTTAACCTCTTTACTTCGGGCTCTCTTTTATCTTCTATTGCTTTGCTTGCTTTCATTATAGCGTCTTGCTATTATGCTGAGCGCTGCTGCTGAATTGTGAAGAGAAAAACCCTACAAAAGAGAAGGCAGACAACACAAAGACACCAATTTAGCGTGTCATGAAGAAAATTCAATTGATTTGTAACTGGTCTTAGGAGAGATTTGCAGTATACTATTTATTAGGTTTCACCATTTCTAAACCATTACACTGGTATCAGATAGGCACTAGTGATTCAAGATAAAATTCCAAAACTCCTATGGGTGAATTATGACACCAGTCAGGGTGGCATCCTGTGTGTGGGATGGTGGTGGCGACTAATTCAGAGCTGAGTTAGGTTCTACTATAACATATGATATGAAAAAGATATATATATTTAGTGGAAGTGAGTTCCATGGCCGCCTACTTTTCATCTCAACAAATACGAGTCAAACAAAAGAATTAAAGGATCTAAAATGTCACTATCATCTGAAATCAGAAAACTAACAGTTAATTTGCTGGCCACTTTTTACGCTTTATGAAAATATGGCATTAACAAAGGCCTCCGCATCAAAGGGTTGAAGGTCTTCAACACCTTCTCCAACACCCACAAACTTTACAGGGATGCCAAGCTCATCAACCACACTGACCTGCGAAAAGCGATTACAGTTACGCGACCACCTTGGATATTAATATATAAAAGAAATAGGGACAAAAATGGGGAAGCCAGAAAGTAAAAAGTTATGAGACCATACAAAATTATGGTTCAGATGAACATTAAAACATACCACACAGCCACCTCTGGCAGAACCATCAAGTTTTGTCAAAATCAATCCCGTAATTCCAACCACCTGTATCAAAAGTTCCAAGTCAAAAATTTCCAGGGAAACTTGAAGGGAGCCTTTTTTTTTTCTCAGCTTTAGTTGTATTGCATAATAAAAACCAGTCCAGCAACCATTATATCAAAATCTTTTTGTTTGATTGACAATAATAATAATAATAATAATTAGTACCCAAATATGTTAATGTGGAAGGCAAAGAAGGAAATATTACTTCATTGAACTCTCTTGCTTGTGGTAGCATGTTCAAACCAGTTGTCCCATCCAAAACTAGCAGGATCTCCTGCACATATAATGGGATAATCTTAGACAGTCTTAAAGACCAACAACTATTGTTTAACAACGAGTCTCCAGTCATATGATCCAGTATGAAGGCTAAAATTTATGTAAGCCATTCTCCATAACAACAAGAGCCATCAAAGAGACCATGAGAGATGGCTATTGGAGATGGAATAACTGCAGTCGTAATATTATTAGGCATCCACCTTACATGTTATATTTTTCACTTAGGAAATCTTTACATACATGACCACAAAAGCTGGATGGAACCAGCATACAGGAGCACATAAGAAATAACTTTTTCTTTCTTTTTTTGGATGAGTAACAAATTTGTTTTCAAAAAGAGGATACCAAAACGGTACACAACCGCAGCAAATAATATTAGCTTTCACAGAAAGAAAGAAAGGAAGGAAAATAATTTTTAATTTATGTTACCACTTGTTTATTGGCAACTAGGGACAAAGCAACAGACAGACATGAAGTCATACTTTAGCATCACATCACAGATCCCCACCCCCAATTTCTCAGGCATGCTACAAGGTTCTTACACAATTAAACATATAATGCTTCAATTGTACAAATAAGGATAAGGTGCCACACTTTCAGCTTACATTTGGTGCACCTGGAACAATTTTCCCCACAGCCTTTTTACAGGCAATCAACTCTTCCATCAGGCTGAAATTAGTGTGGAGACCTGACAACATAAAATTACAATGTACTGAAATTTAATCCACAAAGAGGCACATTAAAGTATACTAAAAGCTAAGCATGAAAGTCCAGGGTACTCACGTCCAGATGTGTCACATAAAACTACATCAAAACCTTGTTCTTTCCCTCTTTTCACAGCTTGTGAAAGAACTATTAAGAGAGCACTTTAATATCATGAATTAGTAAATATAACATAACAAATAAAACTTTTACAGACAAAAACAATGGAAACAATATGCAAAATGAATTCATTGTACTATTATAATTTAGTTGTCTACCTGATGATGCTTTAGCCTTATCTTTTTCAGCCACCACAATCTCACACCCAGTCCTCTCAGCCCATATCTCCAGCTGATCACTAGCAGCTGCTCTAAAAGTATCACCTGCTGCCATCAGTATCTGAAATATTTTTAAAATGGAATGAAGACCAACTTGTGAATAAGGCATGCCCCACTCAGCAAATATTAGAAATGCAAAGGAGAATAAGCAAAAATAAGTCAAATTATTTAAATATGGAGAATATTAGCTTCATCTAGAATAAGATCAATAATATTGGCGTCTAATTTTGTATTTGTACAGAAAATTGTCCATCCCAAATGAGATTGCTCAAGTATCAGACATTTATAGTATTTCTGAAAGATCTTGACCCCTACACAGGTGCAGCAGTTGTAAGTGGGTTTAGGTGTGGGTCTGGCCATTGCTGCTAATTAGGTGATGGGAGAATCATCATGGTGTGTAATGGAGCTGGGTATTTTTGGGTTATAGGGATGGTTTGCCTTGATTGGATATTTTGGGGATTTTTTGGTGAAGAAGCATAACAGTTGGTAGTGGAAGGTGTTGTGGCTTGAGGGTATATTGCTGCCGAAGCATGGTAGAGACAATTTTTTTTTTTTTTTTTTTGGGTTTGGGTGTTCTAGCCTTCTAAGTGTTAATGGCAATCATGGTGGGATTTTAAAAAAAAAAAAAAAATTGATTAATTTAGAATTTTTATATTTATTTTACTTTTAACCTTTTCTTTTCTATTTATGTCGAAAACAAAATTGTATTGATACATTCGAGTTTAACGGCTCAAATTTAGTGATTCTTGACAGAAGGGTCACATCGGCATCAATGTAAATTGCAGGTTTTGAAAGTCGAGGGAGCAAAATGATAGCAACCTCAATACCTCATAGTAATGGAGGTAATTTGTATTTTTGCCTATTTGTTAGAGAAACATAAATCACCTACCAATAAAAGGTTATTTAAACCAAGATTGAACTTGTGGACACCAGTGAAAGCACCTGAGGAATGACACTCTTTATTTTGAACATACACCATATACTTTGTATTCAATTTTCCATATCTTAACATGAACAACTCCAGATATTAAGTTATTTAACAAGAACCCAACCCCAAAATAGCCTATGACCAGAAAACATTAAAATTAACAAACAACAATATTATTATGTGACGAAATATGCTCTGAAGGATTAACAACATAAAATTAAAACACAAAATATTATTCATATTTTTTCCTTTTACAATCAACTACTTGTCTTTGTAATCATATCACATGCCAAAACAACTAAGGTATCTTACTAAGTCCAGTTCAGATTCTCAAATGAACACAAAAATCCAGGCGTCTCTTCTATTCTTTGTAATGCACTCAACTCATTATATTTCATTGAAGGAAAAGCAATACTCAAGTAATAATCTTACCTTGCCCCTTCGTTTTTCAGTCTATAGGCCAGTTTTCCTGCAAAAGCAGTTTATCAGAATATCAATTTATTGCTTGCCATACTCTGGAATTTCATTTAAAATTTGAAGAATTCCTTTTAATAATAAAATGATCTATATGTCAACTTTACTCTAGTCTATTAACTTGATGAAATTTTTCCAAGTTGTAATTGATAAAGGATCAATCAACCATAATAGACCCCCACAAATGTAGTTCAGCAGAAAAATAATTTGGAATCTTTTCAAGGAAACAAAAAACCTATTAAGTAGCATAGATTTTTACTAAATATATATTAGTGATGCCTCAGCCGAATTCATTTTAAGTAGCATAGATTTTTACTCTAGTCTATTAACTTCATGAGAATTTTTCCGTGTTGTAATTGATAAAGGATCAATCAACTATAATAGACCCCCACAAATGTAGTTCAGCAAAAAAAATAATTTGGAATCTTTTCAAGGAAACAAAAAACCTATTAAGTAGCATAGATTTTTAGTAAATATATATTAGTGATGCCTCAGCCGAATTCATATAAACTAGGAAACTAATATAAAAAATTATATAAACTGATTCTCTCTACCACCTTCAATGAGCTGATCTATATTATTAAAACCTTCTTGGGAAATAAATTTCATCAAAACAAATGGGGTTTAATCTTGAAGATCCGCAAAGAACTTGTAACTGCTATAATTTCATGTCTTACCAAGTGATGTTGTCTTGCCACCTCCATTGACACCAACAATTATAACCACGGCCGGTTTCCTGGTGCCATAACAAAAGTTAAACCAACATAAAAACTCCAACTTGATGACAATACCAAATCCAGTAAAACATAACAATGGGCAAAAACTAATGCTTCAAAACCCGCAAACCTGAATCCGAGTTGAAGCTCGGTTTTACTACCCCTCGTAGTTATCAATTCCAACACACTCTTCTTCAATGCATCCTAGAAACATCACAATTTACACATCATCAATGATCCAAAAAGTCCCAAGTACAGAAAATAAACTGAACCCAGCTCAATTTAATACTATAGTCTATAGCTAGTTAGCTTATTTAAAAAATTAAGCTACAATTCGGCCCAAGTAAACAAAACCAACCACCCAACATTAAAACATAAAAATCCAAACAGAGAACAATGAATGCCATACTAAATATACAAAACAAAAGCTTAGTATCAACACCTTAATCTCACTCCCTGACTTAAGCTTTCCCGACAATATATCTTCCCGCAACTCTCCACAATCTTAATGGTGATCCTGGCCCAAAATCAGACACTAGTAAAGCCTGAATTCAATGCATAGTTTAGTACCCAATTCATCAAATAAAGGAAAAATGACAAAAATAAACTTAAAAGTATAAAGAGCATTCTAGTACTAAACTAAACAAAACCTCTTCGAGTTCGTCGAGGACTTTGTCTGTATCAGCGAGGTTCCAGTAGAGCAGGAGCTCGTCGATGACGGCGAGATTCTCGCGGGTTTTTGAGAAGCCCGAGAATACCTTCTCCACGTCACTCTTGGCCTTCTCTTTAATCAAACGCCCCAGCCGGGTGAAGAACCGATCTGCCCGGCCAGCATTTGAACCGGGAAGTCCGGGTCGGGGATTGGCGGAGAGGGTCTTAGGGAGGTTAAAGAGAAGGTGGTGGTGACGAAGCTGTTGAAGGTTTGGAGAGGAGCGAGAGGTTAGCAGAGGAAGGTGCCATTTTTGCCTTCTCTCTCAAACNCTTGACTTAAGCTTTCCCGACAATATATCTTCCCGCAACCTCTCCACAATCTTAATGGTGATCCTTGGCCCAAAATCAGACACTAGTAAAGCCTGAATTCAATGCATAGTTTAGTACTCAATTCATCAAATAAAGGAAAAATGACAAAAATAAACTTGAAAGTATAAAGAGCATTCTAGTACTAAACTAAACAAAACCTCTTCGAGTTCGTCGAGGACTTTGTCTGTATCAGCGAGGTTCCAGTAGAGTAGGAGCTCGTCGATGACGGCGAGATTCTCGCGGGTTTTTGAGAAGCCCGAGAATACCTTCTCCACGTCACTCTTGGCCTTCTCTTTAATCAAACGCCCCAGCCGGGTGAAGAATCCGATCTGCCCGGCCGAGCATTTGAACCGGGAAGTTCCGGGTCGGGGATTGGCGGAGAGGGTCTTAGGGAGGTTAAAGAGAAGGTGCGGTGGTGACGAAGCTGTTGAAGGTTTGGAGAGGAGCGAGAGGTTAGCAGAGGAAGCTGCCATTTTTGCCTTCTCTCTCAAACCTGTGAGAGTGTGAGATAGCCTTTTTCATTGGGCACACTGCCATTTCAGATAAAATTATCTAAGACGACGCCGTTTCGTACTTTTACATTCAATGGACCATCTCATTTTAATTAAATGCGACTATAGTAGCACCTACGAAGCATGGACATGGTCACATGGATATGGAAACAGGTGCGGACATTAGTATAACACAGCGACACAAATAATTTTTGAAAAATTATAACAAAAAACGGCTAGTACAACATTGGCATAACGTGGATATGATATAGATACAACATGAATACGACATCCTGAATGAAGTGTCTGTGTTTCTTAGAGTAGCACCCTAACCGCTCTTAAACTAAAATCTCACATCACAATCATTAATGAGCTAAGTGAACAACTTATAAGTATGGTATTATGAGTCACACAGCTAGTGGGGAAACTCAAACCCATGCCTTGAGACATGTAGGCCAAGCCATTACCACCGGGCCACCAACATGTTGGTTATTCTCGTTTTAAGCCTGGTTTTGAAGATTGTTTTATAAAGAAGTTGAGTTTAAGCAAATTATGTTATTTGTGAAGAAGTTCATTAGTAGAGTTAGAGTCTTACTGTCTTAGAGGATAAACAAGTCACACATTAACTTGACTTAAGAGCATCCACAGCAGGTGTGGCAAATGTGCCAAATGCTAAATATTTGGCACATTTGCCACACCAAACACAAAAATGGAGCATTATGAGATGTGCCAAATCTCAAAATTTATACCACATGTCTACAGTACAGTTGCAAATTTGCAACGGTACGGTCAGATGTGGTAAAAATAAAAATGGTTTTTTATTCACTCTTCTCTCTCCTCTCTCTTCATTTTTTCTTCTCTTCTCTCTCACTCTCTAGTTCCGTCTCTCTTCTCTCTCACTCTCTGGTTCTCTGGTTCCTCTCTCTTCGATCTCACTCTCCGGTTCCCTCTCTCTTCGACCAGTCCGGCAGCGACGACGACGTGCTCCGACAACGATCTCACCCACGCTCCAGCCACGACGGCGTTGCTCCGACGACGATCTCACCCACGCTCACACCCACGACAACGGCGTAGCTCGATCTCACCACGCTCCAGCCACGCTCGATCTCGCCAATCTCACCCCGAGGCCGCCGTCGATCTCACCCTCTTCCCTCTCCTCTCTATCCGCCTTTCACTCTGCCTCTCTCTGGTTGTGGTTTTTTTTTTTTTTGCTGCAATTTGGGTTGATCTGATGGTGGTGGTGGGCTATGGGCTATGGGCGGTGACAGTGGCAGTGGTGGTGGGCTGTGGGGGTGATGGCCAGTGGTGGTTTTTTTTTTTTTTTTTTTTTTTTTTTTTTTTTTTTTTTTTTTTTTTTTTTTTTCTGGTGATTGTGGTGGCAACAATTTTTCTGGTTGTGGTTGTAGTAGTAGTTGTTGTTGTTGTTGCAGTTCTGGTTTTTCTGGTGATTATGGCCGCAACAATTTTTCTAGTTGTGGTTGTAGTTGTTGTTGTAGTTCTGGTTTTTCTAGTTTGCAGTGGTGGTTGATGAGGACGATGATGATGGGAAGAGGAATTTAATATATTATTTTAATGTGTAGGAAATATTATTTTAATGTATAGAATTGGAGTATAAAACATCTGATAAATGCGATGTTGTAAAATGATGTGGTAAAATAATAAAGTAGGGTTTTAGTGTGGCAAAATGGCATAATTTTTGCCACATCTGATAAGGATGCTCTTAGGAAGTTTTATTATTATAAACTTAATATGGGCTGACAGGTAGAGTTATTATTTGTAAATTGTATGCTCTTTATATGCAAATTATTATGATTTTTTTTTTTCACATGAACAAAGTTTGTTGCGGAACTGAGTGGTCTTGATTCGAGTTTTTGTTTAGCTTTGATACCTTAACTCGTGAAGCAAGCGAAGTCAAATTGAGCTTAAACTACTTGAATTTTTAATAAGCTCAAGCTCCAACCTTACAATTAGTGTACTCAACATAGGCACAAGCCGAATACAATCAAGATATTTTGTAAACATTCACCAATTTTTTTTTTTTAAACTATACCAAGAACCTCATTGACAGGGGCGGAGGCACGTACAAGGGTGGGGGAACCAGGCCATGGCCCCCCCAAAATTTTAAATTTTTTAAAAATAATATACAATTATTTTTATATTTTAAAATTTAGTCTAAAAAATAAGAGTTGCCCCCCCCCCCAATATTTGAATTAGTTCAATCATGCTCTTAAAAAAAATAATTGGTCTAATAGTTATAAAGATATAACTTTATTTTTCGAAATTCTATTTTTTGCAATTCTATTTTTTATTGTAAAATGTGCTTTTATATCTGTTAAATATTTGATAAAATTTGGTATCAAACATGTTTAAATCTATATTTTTCAACCCGTTATATGACGATTAACAAGTCATTGACTCATTAAAAAAATTTTGTCACTAAAACTACACAAGAAATGTGTCTTTAGTTGTCATATAATGTGTTAGAGCAACGTAGCTTTAAATATGTTTAGAACCTAACTTATTTCTCCAAGTTTTGGATCATTCATGTTTTTGAAAATTTCATTAGTTCATTTGAAAGATTTTTTACTTACTTTAGCATAAAATTTGATAATTTGTGTTTAAAATGAAACTTTTTAAGATTTTGACTATGAAAATGAAAAAAATGAATTTTATTTTATGAAAGATCACCGTCAAAAATAATTTTGATTGAAAATACTAAGATCTTTTCTTTTTTTTGGTTGGGTGTGTGTATATATATAACTTATCAAATTAAAAAGTGTGTATATATATGTGTGTATATATAATAAAAGGCGCGCGTGTTTATATATGTGTGTGTGGGTGTGGAAGTTGTCTTGATAAATATATTAGCGTCGCAACTTGGCCCCCCCAAACAAAAATTCATGGCTTCACCCCTGCTCATTGAGCACTAATTTGTTGTAACAATGGCACCTCCTATATCAATTTCTTGTAATTTGGGGTTAGAAAAGTGTATTTACTTAAATAAGAAACCAAAACATCCAAGCAAGATACAAAATTTAAATTATAGGCAATATATACCAACCAAAATCCATTATTGTATACTAAAAAGCTCTCACAAAAATACTCACAAACCTCATAAACACAACTAACTTTAATCTTACTACACACACAAAAAAATAATAATAATATACAAACTCAAAATTTTGACGCTTTCACAATCTCAAAATCCCTATACACTACTCTCAAATTAACACAGTACACGAACTCTCAACTTAAATATGTAGCAATTTTCAATTAATCTTTCAGCGTTAAAAGAACTATTACACTACCCTTTACAAGGAGATTACCTTGGTCCAAGACTACCAAATTTTTAATAGTAATTTTCCATCTCCAACCCTTAAATCTTAATGGACGAATAATATAAAATTATTCTTAATAAAAAAAATTTCCAAACCCAAACCATGAAATATTTTACATATCAAATCCTTACCAGAACATATTAAATTCAAGGAATTTCCAATTTTCCATACCAAATTCATCTCATGAATATATTTTAAAAACTCAAAACACATATGTTTACCATGAGGATTGGAACAAGGTTAGCCTAAAATTGAAAATCTAAAATACTATTTAATAATATTTAAAAATTACTAAAATCATTTGCACTAAATTGAATTGTATTTTAATTTTTTTTTTAAAAGGAGAGACTGAGAGACACAATTAATTTTATCATGGAAATTAAACCTAGTTTTTGCGTCAAGAAAATTTTAGTAATTTAAATACACAATCGGGTTGGATCTAGGTACTTAAGATATAAAAATCAAACACTAGCAAAATTTAAAATGTGAACTCAAACCCACTCCAAATCCATTTAAAAACTTACAAACCTTATGGTCGAGCTAGTGTATAGAAAAACCCCCTAAAACCTAATCCATTGTCATGCCTAGACGTAACCATGTTAATAAGGTATATTATGGACTTGATATGAGAAGGAACTTACAAAATATCTAAGCATGTGTCTCACCTCCTCTTATTTACAATCTTGTACTAATGTGGAAGCTATTGCTTTTACATTTTACACTCTTTATATACAATTTGTTATAAAACTTGATTGCTTTTGCATAAGCAAAAAATTGTTTATATGATTGAATTCTGTTTATTTAAGCTTGTGTTGGCTTAATGGCTTGAATCATGAAACAAGTTAAGCTAAACCGAGCTCGGGCCAATTAATTTTTTTACAAACTTGATCTCTAATTAATATTATAATTAGTGAGCTCGAGATAAAATTGAAATGTGGTATATATATTTTTTTAATGTATTTGTGAGTTTATAAAACAAGAAAATGAAATTTTATATATATTATTTTACTGATATAACCTTCAAATTAAAAAAATAAAAAAACAAACAAACAAGGGTAAACGCAATATATCACCTACATTTTATTAAATTTTTTTTTATAGAAAACATTAATGCTCAAGATTGATCATTCCATTTATTAAATTCCCAAATATGAAAATTAAAAAAAAAACAAAACAAAACAAAACAAAATTTAGCCACAAAATTGTTTGTATCTTAAAACTACAACCTTACTTAATATCTTTTTACTAGAGGTGAATTTTGACAAATTTACCATTAGATTATATTTTCTTCTTATATCCTCCATACTTGCAAAATTTCTACAAATTTAAATATCAATAGCTCTGTTATCAATAAATTGTTTAAATTGCAAGTTTTTGTAGTTTAAAATTATGCATAAAATATAAACTTATATATAAATTATATAATAAATAATATCTGATTGATACAAAATTTGACATGTGTATTAATAGCATAAAAAACTATACAATTCAACAGTTAAATTTTCAAAATATGTAGTAATATTTATTTTATTGAGTAAGATTATAACCTAAGGCTACTGCTAATTTTGTAACTAAATTTTGTCCAAAAAAATACACTCTTAAACATTATTTTTATTTCATTTCCTTCGCACTTTCCAAACTATTGGCATTGCCAATTATTTGGCAGTTGACCCAGTTTCAATTTGATGGACAAATATTCATTTCATGGAAAAGAAAAGAGTACTACAGACAAAAATTCATGGAAAAATGTTTCGCATGCAAGGAGCTGACGTAACTACGATGACGACAAAGTGATGATGCAACCAACCAAAACCAATAAAATTTTCTTTTGAAGTCTGGCTGTCGTTTTTTATTGTAACTTTGTAAGTAAATCGCTGCTGTCACTTGCCTTTGCTTTGAGGACTAGTCACTGGTTTGGTAAGAGCCTCTAATCTTAGAGATCGACAGAAAATTTTAATTTATATATATATATATATATAGAGAGAGAGAGAGAGAGAGAGAGAGAGATAGGTAAATAGAAAAAGAAGGGAGAGATGTGGTTCAAATTACATACATGTAGTACCACAAATAATTCTATTACTACTATGCTATTATGACATGAACATAGTCCTCTCTTTCATTAAATCCCTTAAAATGTCTCTCTCTCACTATTATATTCATTATTTCTCTAAGGTATATTTGGTTGAAATGGTAGAAAAGTAGAAGAATAGAAAATGATAGGAAGATGGAAAAGTTAAAGAATAAAAAAATTTAATTTCTCTCATTTTTGTTTGGTTAAAAGTGGAAAAATGGAATAATGGAAGAAATAAGTTTATATAAATTTATTCATATACCATTGTTAAAAACTGATGGCCAATTAAAACAAAAAAGTGATAAACAAAAAAAAAAAAAAAAAAAAACAATCACCAATTATTAAAAAATAAAAAACATGTCCAAAAAAAATCATGTCTAGTTAAACATAAAATAAATAAAACAAAAACAAAAACAAAACAACTATCACACTCACAACACAAGAAATTAAAAAAAAAATTAAATGAAAAGAAAACAGGCAGGAAAAGAAAAAAAAGGAAGAGGCAAAAAAAAAAAAAATGGACGAATTGCCCATGTGCAAGTGCACATAGGCATTTTCGTCTATTAAACAACTCATTTTCTTTCTATAGTTTTCTCCCATTTTGGAGAAAAAACTTTTTGATGGGCAAAAATATTTAGACCCCACTATTTATTTCCTTTTTCCTTACCCAACTAAACACATTTCAAAAAAGTTTTCCTCTTCATTTTCTCTCAAAATTTTTTCACCCACCCTATTTCACCTCCAAACAAACACACCCTAACTTTCCCATAGTTGCATTAGGTTCAATAACAGTCAAATGAACCGGAACTTAAAGTTGAGAGCCAAGCGCATATATTTGAAAGATACTATCCATACTATCTTCGCTATACTCTCTCTCTCTCTCTCTCTCTCTTGCGGGTTATTTGTTTATGCGTTGAAAGTTGAAACTTTATAGTTTTTGTTGGTTTTATAAGTGTTTAAATAGCCAACATTAAAGCAGGATTCACATGTTATTTGAAGCAGGTCTACGTTGGTGTGCGTTCTCATCTGTGAGGTAATTAACGTCATGTGGTCATTTGTCAAAAATTATTAAACATGAATGAGAAATTGAAGTCTAATGTGATATTCCAAATTATGCGTTTATTAAATAAATCTTGAGTATATAAATGGTTATGAAGAAATTAAATGGTAATTTCGTATAACGCTATGGCAAAGCCAAAGTATTCTAGATAACCAGAATTAGAAAGATTGACAGAGAGATAAGACTGGGATAACAGACAACCTCTCCCGCTAAGAGAAAAACCACATCACTCAAATATAGAACATTTGGAGATGGAAGAATTTTTCTTGGTTTTACCTGGTCTAGTATTCTTTTCTTTTCTTTTCTTTTTTCCTCCTGTTGAAAGAGTATTTATTAACAGAAAAAAAGAAAGAAAAAAAAAGGGATAGAGTAGAGCCTTATAATTAACATAACACGCTATGCTTATAGTTTTCTAATTAAGTAACCATGCTCTTTCTCAAAAAAACAAAAAAAAAAAAAAAAAAGTAAGTCCATGCACGTAACTTATCAAATAGAAGCATTAAACTCCAAAGGGATTTTTTTTTTTTAGTAAATAAATGATAATTTTTTTTGGAAGAAAAACGATAACAATTAGCAAATAAATGTTACTGATATAGTGATATATGTTGTACTGTTGCACTTATTACAAAAATTAATCAAACGAGAGCTTAAATCTCCTTAAAGAAAGCGAATTCAAATAGTATTATGTAATTTTTCTTTAAAGAAATAATATTTAAAAATATTATTCAATTTTTCTTTATATTATTTTCATTATTATTGTGTTTGCACCAATAATATATGTTAGTATTTTTTCATAAATAAAAAATTATATATATGGACTTTATATTTAAAAAGGAGAGGAAGTTGCTTAATTAGTGAGGCTGATGATAACTCGCAACTTCGCAAGCATGAGCAGGGAAATTGACCAATTGGACCACTGACCTTGTCAAATTTGTCTACCAACGAAACGTATACTCCACGTCGGCCGAGCTCACGTCACGTGTATTGTAATTTGTATCATTGTATGTAATGGTCAGGGTCACTAATAAAAAGTAAAATTGTTGCGTGGATAAAGTCGACAAGATCGTGACTCACATAAATTGCAACTATGCAAGTGGAATGTGGAATTTTTTCCCCATACATTATGCATATAATGTTTATTTTAAGTTTTGACTTGTATGAAAGAATTGGATCATACCACATTTCTTTATATACACACCGATGGAAATTCTTTGTTTTGTCAACATCACTATGCAAACCATGATAACATAGATAAGATTCTCTCCTATTTAATTCTCCAATTTCCTCTTATTTTTAGTGGGATGTAAGACACTTGACATTTATTTACTTTTTAAATGTCAGATATCTTACATTTAAATAAAATTAAAGAAATTAAAGAATTTAAATAGAAGTGAATTTTAACCTTGAATATAGAATAGATGTACACGATTTTTTTAATAGATTCGATTAGGATTGTCCAACCCACACTTGGACTTGGACTCAACGAAACTGCCTAATCAAATGACACTCAACGGAAGGCAATCCATTCCGAGCAATGGGTTGGTCAACAATGTGTTTTTGCCTTTGAAACTCAATATGGAACCAAGTGTCAGTTTCCCATTTAGAATATCAAGTTCAATCGACATGTTTGAAAGCTTAAAGGGTCACTCCACCCCTTAGCCACCCTCCACTATTCAAGCCTACAAGGTTTGTCAAATCACGCAAAGATCTCATTAGATTCATTGACTAACAACTTACCACTTCTCTAAAAAAGAATTTATTAAAAAAAAATCATGGATAAAGTTGTATACTAGACTCATTATTTAGCTTCTTTATGTTGATAATGGATTAGTAGTTGATATTGAAAAAATCTAGAGACACACAAATTTATAATATTTGTGATTGGTGTACATAACTGCCTAATCAAATGACACTCAAGCGAAAGGCGGTCCAATCCGAGTAATGGGTTGGTCAACAATGTGTTTCTGCCTTTGAAACTCGATATGGAACCAAGTGTTAATTTCCCATTTAGAATATCAAGTTCAATTGATATGTTTGAAAGCTTAAAGGGTCACTCCACCCTATAGCAGCCCTTCACTATTCAAGCCTACAAGGTTTGTCAAATCACGCAAAGATCTCATTAGATTCATTGACTAACAACTCACCACTTCTCTAATATATATTTTTTATAGAAAAAAAAAATCATGGGTAAAGTTGTATACTAGACTCATTATTTAGCTTCCTTATGTTGATAATGGATTAGTAGTTGATACTGAAAAAATCTAGAGACACCCAAATTTATAATATATGTGATTGGTGTACATAACTGCCTAATCAAATGACACTCAAGCGAAAAGCAGTCCAATCCGAGCAATGGGTTGGTCAACAATGTGTTTCTGCCTTTGAAACTCAATATGGAACCAAGTGTCAATTTCCCATTTAGAATATCAAGTTCAATCGACATGTTTGAAAGCTTAAAGGGTCACTCCACCCTATAGCAGCCCTTCACTATTCAAGCCTACAAGGTCTGTCAAATCACGCAAAGATCTCATCAGATTCATTGACTAACAACTCACCACTTCTCTAATATTTTTTTTTTATAGAAAAAAAAAATCATGGATAAAGTTGTATACTAGACTCGTTATTTAGCTTCTTTATGTTGATAATGGATTAGTAGTTGATACTGAAAAAATCTAGAGACACACCCAAATTTATAATATTTGTGATTGGTGTACATAAATTTATTTTTTCAAAAGTACTCTTGGTAATTTTATAAAATATTATTTTAAGGTGAAGAAAAGAGAGAGAAATAAAATAAAATATTTACCATCAATACTGCATGTTTTCTAGTATTTTAGGTGCTAAAATAGATTTAGGACCACCAATATAAATACTCTAATACACTCAAATTTATTGTGAAATTGGATATATTCGTAGATTGACTAGTTGATACTTGGTGGTGGTAGTCTATTAGAGGTGGGACTGTGGGAGACTTTTAAAATTTGCATGCGGGCCCTCCATTCCAATAAGGAGCTAAAAGCCTAAAACCATTCGGACCAAATCAAGATACTCTCATACCCCCCACCAAGTGGCGCCGCCAAATAATGAAAAATAACAATACACTTTATACATAGAATATAAGAAGTGAGGGAAGAATTCCCAATCTGCAAAAAGCCAAAAACTATAGAGTATAGACTAGTTACATACGATATCCTGCTATTTTGTAAATTCTCACGTTTGCATTGACTAGCCGCATAGTTATTTTCACATATGAAATGCATTGGAGAGAGTTGTAAACTAACACTTTAGTAGATATATGTGTTAGGGTTTATGCCCTAAAATCCAATTTATTGAAATGTCATAAATAATTAAATTGTTTAATTATATAAGATTATTTATAAATAAATTAATGGGACGTTATTATAGTCCTTGAAATGCATTATATGTGATTTAGTTATAGAATATATAAATCACAAGTTCCTTGCAAAATTAAAACGTAGTTCGTAGTCGGTGATGAAATTGGACATTTCATCTGCGAAGACTATAACACATTAACTAAGATAATTTGTCTTGATCATGGAAGTGGAGACTTTTAGTTGATATGTTGATGTGTCTTTAAGTGTTAAGACATATTGAACTGGATTGCTGTAAGATTAATTATTCAATCAATAACTGTTACATGAATAATTAATCTCACGACTTCTAATTTCATAGACTCTCAATCCTGAGAGGATAGTGAATCCAATCATGAAATATAGGTTACTTTGATATATCAGGAGTGAGATATAATATTCACAATCAAAACCTCAGTATGTTAGGTAACTACACATAATGTTGAAGGAATACATATTCTCAAAATGGAATTCATAATCCCTTTTTATAGAGACACGAAATATCCCCTTGAAATAAATTTAATGGAAATTGGTTATTCAAGGCGCCTACTTTAGTAAGGAGTTACTAAAGTTTATATTTATTAAAATCAGATTTCAATAAATATGAATAACTAAAAGATTAAACAGGATATTCAATGATAAAATAGTTGTTTACAAAGTGACAGTTCATTATAACTTTGTTTACTATAGATATTTCATGGAGGGGTCAAATGATATCATTAGAGTCTTGGGATATAATTTATTAATAAGACCTAGAGTGCAATTATATTTATATAGTAGTATTAAATATAATTAATGGTAACTTTGGACTAATCAAGAGTTGGCAGATAAATCCAAAACCCATTAGAGTTAGAGTCTTATTTATTCCCTTTGGTTCTATCTCAAACCACAAACTAAAGCTCAATTGGGTAGGCCCAAAAAGGCTAACCCAATTATATAATTAGTTTTTATTTAATAAGTTATTAGATAAAGTAACTACAAAGGTAGTTAGAATGTACGTACGACGAATAGAAAAGAAAATAGTTTTTCTCTACAATGAGAAAAAGAAGATTTTTTTTTTTAGAATTAATGTACATAAAGACTGATTGAGAGACCACTTATCTTGAGCACCATGTGGAATTGGGATGTTGATTAGAGGTATTCTTAAGTCTTGTTTTTGAATTTCACTGCATCAAGGTATGCTTTCTATTCTTTGTTCTAGAATTCAAGATTACATATTATCTCTCATGAATGAAATAGATTCATGTTTGTTGCTTTCCCTGCGTGTTTTGTATACAATGCAAAACCAGATTTTCCAACAATATGTCTTCTATATTAATGTATGTTTATTTAGCAATTCTTCAAAAACATACAATTATATAATGATAGGATTATTTTATGGACAAGGATATCATTATTTCATTAAGGAATGTTGAAAATGTGACGAAGAGTGGATCAAATCCAAATTGAAATTTTCCGACATAATAATATAGATGTTAAGATATGTTTTACGATAAAGTTTAGTTTTCCTTCAAATTAAACTGGGGGAGGCGAGGAGCCTGTTATGCAAACGGTTTAAATGACTATTTGTTCAGATAACTCTTAAATTATTGTTGGTTATTAAATATATTGTTGGTCTTTAATATTTAGTTCATAAACAATTTTAGTCCCTAAAGTTTTAATTAAGTGATCATTATAGTCACTAATTATACTAAAGAGTATAGACCTAATAAAATTTTGTAATAGTTTTCTTTTTTTTCTTTTTTTTTTTGAGTAAAATTTATATATGAGAGTATCACTAACATGATTTTAGTATATACCAATCACGAATTACTGTCACCTCAGCAATTTTGAAAAATATTGTAAAACTTGTTGTGTTTTTAGACTTACTTTTAAATGTCGTGTGATCTACAATCAAGCTTTTAGTCTATATGTAATGATAGCTTGTCAATTTTTAGTTTGACCACATTTTTTAGGGAACTAAAAGCAACCACTTTAAAAGCTAAATTCGTCAGACCAAAAATATATTTAAATCCTTTAATATGTTGACTATGCCTATATATATATATATATATATATATATGTAATTACTTAAATCTTTTAACATGTTGACTATATGCAAATTCTAAATTAAGCCGCCACTTAATAAATCGAAGAAAAATTTCCTCTAAAGTGGTTGGAAGGAAAACTATAGTATCATTTATTGAAAATTCAAGTTTGGTTCTTTGAATCTGGATATTAAAGAGCGAAGAAAAATATTCGTTTCACACATCTTCTTGCATACATCTTTTTACACACGCAAAAAATTATACTAAAATTTTAGTGCAAATTTGTATAAAAGTGTATGCAATAAAGTATGCGTAACAAACAAAACTCGAGAGCAAATAATGGTAACAACTTAGAAGGAGAAAGGAAATAATTTACTAATTTATACCAATATTTGGAATTGTCTTAACACATGAAAACATGAGTCAAAAGGGATTGGAATTGTTCTCCGCAAAGGACTAGAAAATTCCACAGCTCACACGCCAAAATTGACTTTCGATGCAGTTTCCACGCGCGCACATAGGATCATTCCGAAAAAGTATTTGTAAAAGATTCTAGTACCCACATGGCCACAACCACAAGGCGCGGTCTATAAAACGCTGTGAAACTCATCTTCCGTGTTAGTTCTTTGGTCAGTTTTTGAAACCACCTCTACTTTTCTGTCTTCTTTCTCTCAACCTTCCCTTCTCAACTAAAAACTCTATACATAAATAACACACCTTTCGCACCTTATCAATCTCATCAAAACCTTTCAATTCCCAAAACTCGCAAATATTACAAGTTTACAACCCTCAGGTGCATTATTATTCATTCACGCTTAATTATGGCAAGCACGTTATTCCGTACCGTTGAAATCACAGTGATATCTGGGGAAGACCTACGAAATGATCGAAGACCCATCAAGAAGAATGCTTTCGTTGTTGTACGAACCGATTCTTACAACTCTCGCAGGACAGATATGGATACTGACGGCGGGAGCTGTCCAAAGTGGAACCAAAAACTCGTGGTGGACATGTCGATGCATGCACAGTTTATAACGTTGGAGGTTCAATGCAAGACTTCGTTGGGCGATAAAACTGTGGGGACGGCAAGAATTCCGGTCTCAGATTTTGTTGGGGGGTACGTGCCCGAGAGCTATTTGCATTTTTTGAGTTACAGGTTGAGAGATCATAATGGCGAGAGGAATGGGATTGTGAATATCTCTGTGAGAGTTAAGGTCCCAGAATACGCATCGTGTTCGAGGACAGAGGTGGGAATTCCCTTGGGGATGGGAGTGGCTTGGGGGCAGAGGAATTTTGGTGGTGGGATTGTGACTGGGGTTCCAGTTTTGTATAATTAACTATCCTGGAAAATATTGAAGGATTTGGTGCTTCTCAAAAGATTAATTGAATATACATACAAATTGTCACAGAAAAATTTGTTTAGAAGTTACAACTTTAAGTTGAATAATATCTTAATTAAGGGTTTTTTATTTTATTTTTTAATAATCTTTTTTTTTTTTTTTTGAGAAACTGTTTTTTCAATGATACGTATTCAACAAAAAGAGTACAATAAAAACTTAAATCATTCCAAAACAAGCGGCTAAAGTTGAGCTAAGGAAGAAAGTAGAACTATTGTAGACCTACGTACAATTTTATAAACAAAAGTTCAATAGCACTTGCACTTGACAATGGAAAAGTATATTATGTTTTGGGTATATGTATCTTCTCTAACATTAAGTAAATTCTCACTGTAGAACCTACCATAGGTGAGAGAAAAGATATATATATATATATATAGGATTTTACTAATGTGTGCCTTTAATTTTCATTTTTGAAAAAAGTTTTCTCGAGAATTAAAAAAGTAATGACAATTTTTTCAATTTTCAAGAAAATATTTTCAAAAATAGAAAGTTTAATGTGTGCTCTAAGGGCACACATTAACCAGACCCATATATATATATAATGTGAGGTTCACCTGCTGTGAGAGAGAAGTTGCATATATCCAAAACATGGTATAATTTTCTCATGATAATAGTTGCAATAGCAAGTACAATTAAGTTTCCAAAATGAAATCAGCTGTGATTCTCCCAAAGTTGCAAAACTCTATTTTAAATCCAATTAACAACTCTTCTACTTGTAGCCAATCAACTCCTTATATCAAACATCACTTCACTTCCTTGGTGAGAGTCCAATTGAGAGCTTAATTCTACGTCCGTGGGAACCTCACGCTGCATCATTCGTTCTTTTATTTGGCTAGTTATGGACTTGCTTTCTAAACCCCCTCTGCAACTAAGTTTGTTCACTGGCCAATTTGATTCATCAGCTACCAATTTCTCTTCCATATTGGCACTTTTGCAGCACTTCCTTCAAAGAGTCTTCTAGTGTAGGGACATTCAAAGAGTAAACGGTCTCTGGTTTTTTTCTTTTTCTTCTTTTCTTTCTATAACGTACATATACAAAAGACATGTCCATTGCAGCCCCTATTTCACAAGCCTCTCCCAATTGTTGTAAGTCTGCCTTTGATAGTCAACTAAGTACTAACATATGAAAGCACGTTTAGGAATATGTTTCTTATACCAATCAGCTTCCATTAGCTGATAGCTGACCATGGAAATTTTATTCTTATTCCTTCCCATGTATCACTACAATTATACTTTCCATTAGCTGCAAGTAACCAAAACAGCTTCATCATTTTCCCCTAATTGAACTTCACGCAATCTGCTCTAATTTAATATCAGTTGCTCAGATCATGCAGGAGCTTATCTAGCTGATATATATAGTACCATAAAAACTTATGCCCAAGTTTCTGATACAAAAGCTGCTTTGAATGCTACCAATCATGACACAAATAGATTAACTCTCTTTTCCCAGCCCTATATATGCTAAGAGTAGCTTTAAACTATAGGATTATCTTACAAACCCAAAAACCCAAAACTCCTTCCTCTAAATAGATACTAGGATACACATTGATCAGCCAAGCAACTTAAATTAACCTACTCTAATGCGCGTCTCTGCAGCTGGCATGTTCCAATATCCATGTGGTTTTCAAATCCTAAACCACCTTCGACATAAATTGGTAAGTAACTATAAGTATATAAAACAAAAGGATAATGTCCGTAAAAATGTCAAATTTAAAGTTAGTCTCTTGCGAGAACTGAGAACATATGGGGGTGTTTGGTAGAGTAGTTTGAAAATTGTTGTTTGTAGTTTTTTGAAATACGTATAGGTGAAAAAGTGTGTTGAAATGCATGAAATGCTGTTTAAAAATTAAAAAATGTTGTTTGAAAACACAAACCAAACGGGCCCATATATATAACGAAAAAAAAAATTTAACTCTTTTTTTTTAATGGAAAAAATTCTCAAATAACCAAATTTAAATTTGGTTTTTTGTTTAGGAGTCTGAATGATAGTTTTAAATTGAGAATCAATTCTCTAAATTAAAATTTTCACCAGATTAAAGATAATCAAAACTGATTGTATTGTTTCTAAACTACTTGATTCTATGACATGCCGAATATACCTCCTCATTTAAAATTCATATCCGGCATAGAATTAGAGAAGTAGTATGGAATCTAGCTAAAAAAGAACAAACAAAGCACCAGTGGTCTAGTGGTAGAATAGTACCCTGCCACGGTACAGACCCGGGTTCGATTCCCGGCTGGTGCATCGTTTTTGCGATGACAAATCCGGCGCCCATGTGATGTGTTGTTAGGGTGTCATAATGTGTTTTTCTTTTTAATTTTATTTCTTTTTTCTTTTTTCTTTGTAATTTTTAGGTATAAATAATTAAATATAACTATATTTTAATCATTTTTCAGCAAATAAACTTTAGCAAAGGGACGCAAAGCGTTGAAAATTTTACAACAAAACTGTCAATCATAATCATGTAGTTGTATAAATAATGTAATTCAAAATGGTACTGCTTTTTAGGTGCTTAAACTAAAACAAGATGTTACACTCATTTGATGCAATTGATGTAAACACCAAAATCAAATCAGTTGGCAATAACCACGTTTGATCGAATTCATTGCACAAATAATATAAATTTCGAAAAATAGTAGTTTAGGTGCCAATTCAATGAGCCACCAATCCAACCATCCAAGCTAGTCCCAATTTAATAATATCGTTCTAATCTAAAAACTAGACTCCTTTATGATAAAAATTGCCGACTTTGATGACATGATAAACTCCCTAACGATGAAATGGTTTGGTTCCTTAATTACTACACTATTAGATACTAGTTTTATCAATTTGGTCATAACAACCGTACAAGATACTTCATAAATATATATAGGGAAACGCTAAAGAGTGTCTTTAAGGTACTAGTTAATAATCTATTTAAAGAAATTTTTTATGGAAAATGAAAAAAAAAAAAAAAAGTTAATATTTTGACAGTTTTTTTCATTTCTCACAAAAGTAATATCAAAACTTTCATAAAATAAATTATTAACGAGTTCCCTTAAGGCACTCGTTAGCACGACCCATATATATATATATATATATATGACAGCTCGTGTACATGCAGCCTAGGCCATAGCAATCCAGCTTGGGCATGCAGCTAAGGTCATGGCAGCCTTGCGTGGGCAAGCAGCCAAGGCCGTGGCATGCACGCTGGCTAGGCCATGGCATACCTCGTGTGGGCTGCTGAGGCCATGGCATGCCTAAGGGACCCCTCAAAAGCCACGATAGCAGCTGGGGAGCACACTGAAAGAGAGAATAATGCTATTATACTAGTAACATAATATTTAACAACTTATTTCACTACCGTTGACTGGATCTATTCTAATTGGTCTACATCATTTTTACCTTATATATATACACGCATGCACACGCTGGGAGAGAATAATGATATTATACTAGTAACATAACATTTTTTTTTACAATTTATTTCACTACCATTGACATGATCTATTCTAATTGGTCTACATCATTTTTACCCATTTTTGTTTATATTACAATATTATTACTAAGTTCGTTACTATTACAACATTATTAGCCAACATTTATTATGTATTCCATCACAAAAGTCATATGATCAATTAAAAAACACTAAGCCTTATACTTAATTTATAAAAGTTTTTTTTTTTTAAGAAATAATTATAATATGTTGCTAACTCCGCAACTTGAACATTTTCGCCCCCAGTTCCTCAGGCACTCTGTACTTGAGAAAGTGTCAATTCATCTGCAAGTTCTTACCTTAATATATATATATATATATTAAAGCATGTCCACGTACATAATTTCCTAACACGCAGCAAACCTTATCATATATCTACTGGTTTATATTTCTTATTCTTTTCAAAAAAAAAAAATTCATTTAAATGCCTCGTTTTCCTTTTATGGAAGTTCCCAAAATACCGTCATCTATAATCTATATAAAAAATGATAGTTGAGGTGTTTGTGTTTGACAAAACGATACAAGCATGACTTAAACGGCAGCTGCAATTTTATAATGCTAAAATTAATGTGTTGCTGCTAAGTGTATGTTTGAGCTAAAAAGAAGTGGACTCCTTTTTGGTCTTTTCCTCATCAGTTCTAGAGGTTTCCCGTTTCCTACTTTACTATGTTGCTCCTAACTTCATGTGTGAGCTATTAAAAAAAATGGGGCCCTTTTTAGTCCTTTTGTTGTCAATTGTAGATGTTTCTTGCTCTATCTTCTGCTGTTAGTCAGTTTTGATGGGTACTTTGTCTTTTAAATTTTATTCTGCAGCAATCAGAACTGTAGTTTTCTTTATCTCTTTGTTCTAATTTTGTTCAGCTACTAACCTTGTTGATAGACACAAATAGAGAACACGTTGAGGGACAGAGATGAAAAAATAAAAAAAGTCAGCTATGAGCCAACCGACAGAAAAAGAGAAGAAAGAGGGAAAAGAGGAAGGCATTTTGTCTTTTTGCTCACATGTTTTTTGTTTATCCATATACACACAAAATTCAAATTTTCCTCCCAATTTTATCACCTGGATTAGCTCGCTGTTACGGTTCAAAGAGATTAAAAAAAAAGGGAATCATGATTGCTTATTCTCTAGATTTTACCGCCATACATGTTTTTTTACTTATCCATATACACATAGAAGTCAATTTTTTCTCCCAAATTTATCACCTAAATTACCTCACTGTTAGGGATCACAGAGAGAAAAAAAAAATAATAAAAATAAAAATCATGATTGCTTCTTCTTTAGATTGTGCTGCCTTACTCAATTATGTATCAATTTTGTCTTCCCTTTTGTATTTCAAATGTCTAAATATGGATATATTCATTATTTTAGGCCTCTATTTATACATGGTATATACTCATCCCTATAAACTACACTTGTGATATTGAAGCTCTTTTTTGTATATAGTCTAATATGATCTAACATTATTATTGTAGTTAATTTATCAAACTTTTTTTTCCTACATTTAGATTTTGACATAAATATAGTATAAAAAATTATATTATTTACTTAATATAACAAATAACACATTGTCTATGTATGTGATCCTTCACAGTAAAATTTGAAAATAACATTTGGGAAAAATACAACAAAATATATATATATATATATATGTGATCCTTTTATTATGGGAGAGTTTTTTGCTCTAAGGAAACTCATGAGTATTCACTATAAACTACACTTGTGATATTGAAGCTCTTTTTTGTATATAGTCTAATATGATCTAACATTATTATTGTAGTTAATTTATCAAACTTTTTTTTCCTACATTTAGATTTTGACATAAATATAGTATAAAAAATTATATTATTTACTTAATATAACAAATAACACATTGTCTATGTATGTGATCCTTCACAGTAAAATTTGAAAATAACATTTGGGAAAAATACAACAAAATATATATATATATATATATGTGATCCTTTTATTATGGGAGAGTTTTTTGCTCTAAGGAAACTCATGAGTATTCCTTAAGCAATTTTTGCTCTTTGTCTCATATTGGAAGGGTTTCCTTCCTCCTAGCACTTTATAAGGCATGAACCAATAGCATTAGAATACCACTAGTTTGGTTAACACAATATATATATATATATATATATACTTACACAACCAAAAAAAAAAATTGGTATACAAGTACTCTTCAACATAATCATTGAAATTTGAAAGTATGATTTTGCTTCAAGCATGCACTTCAACATAATCTTTGAAAGTAATTTTTTTTAGTTTGTTCTTGAGAAGTTGAGCTGATTTAAAAAATTAAATATGAGTATTACCACAAAATTTAATACCAGTATTGTAATAGAAACTATAATATTAACTTGGATAAGTAATCTTTAAGCTTTTTGATAGATTCTGGTCTATTAGTAGTTCTGTGTTGATAGAAACTTAATTAGAGTGTGATAGAGAGCTTCTTCTTTTTTTCTTTTTCTTTTTTTTTTAATGACTGCTATAGAGAGCTTTGGGAGAAAGTGATGAGGACAGGGCTGAGATACTAGTGACTATATTGAAAGTAACCATAAATTTAGCAATAGATCCAAATATTTTGAAACATTTAATAGTATAATTTCTAAGCAATTCAATAATTAAATAATTATAAATAAATTCTATTTCTAAGCTTAATTTCAATCGTTATACTGGCTAGCACATCCCTTGCATGTGCAGTCAATACTAGTCTTCTTAAAAAAAAAGAGCTTTTAAGTTTTCCGTTATATATGGGTGTGTGCGCGCGCGCAAAGAAAGTTTCTTATTGGTTAAGCCTAAAATTCCTTTTGACAAATGCCAACATATCCAGGATTTCCTAACACGCAGCGGACCTCGATTCTTACCTGGTCCAAGTTTCTACTGGATGAAGCTCAAATGCTCAATCAGCAGTAGTATAGGAATTGAAACACACGCACATGCTACAGCAGGAAAGGTTCTGTAATAGTAAAAGGCTTTTCCTTTTCTTTTTCCTTTTTTTCCCAGCATTTATAAGATTAAAGGTCCATTTGAGAACAGCTTATTTAGCTGAAACTGAAAACTATTTGTTAAAAGTACTGTAGATAAAAGTAAAAGCTAGCTAAAACAGTTCAGTGAAACCCATGAATAGTACCATAAATAAGCTAAATAGTAAAATAAGCTGGCTTTATAATCTGTTTCCAAACACAACCTAAGTTCCAAAATATTTAGCATTACAACTCAAAAGAACTGTCATCTTTACAATTATCGTGGAAACATGCAAGACTGCTTATACATAACATATATATAAAAACCCATATACACCAATACATGGAAGATACATTAGCAAGGTCACTTACAGCAAGTAAGGTCAAGGATGCGTATCAGCACACCAAGTGTGCACGAGAGACACGCACATGCTCATGCTATAAAAGATGGATCTGATCAGCACTTGGTTGAGAAGCTTGTTTTCTATACATCCTCACTACCACTTTGGTTGACAGGCTTCAAAATGTTGAATTTGCAAAGAGGGCAGGTGGCATTGATGTGTAACCATTTGTCGATGCAAATGCAGTGGAAATGGTGATTGCAAGGGAGTTCACGCAGTTCAGTTCCGTCATCATAGGAAGAAAGGCAAATGCAGCATTCCTAAGATGAACCCAAAAAACAAAAGTGTCAAAAGTGAAATTTCGAGATATAATTCTCCTATTCACCAAGTCACTTTAGGTTCCATCAAGAGATGAGTTCCAGACCCTTTCAGAGATGAGATTTAAAAAAGACCACATCTCCAAATACTTTCAAAACAGTCCCAACTCCTAATTAACAAAATGATTTTTAAAATAGTATTATTCAGAAAAAATAGCCATAAGCCCAACCCTTTTTGTCAGTTGTGAAGCTATTTTCAAGGATGACATACAAGACGTATTCAAAATATTAGACATATATAAACCACAAATTGTAACTTACAGCATCCTCTTGGGACAGAACACGTTCAATGGGAGTATCTGTGTCGCACTCAATCATCATTCCTCCAAAAGATTCTTGAATCTCACCATTAACTTTCTCAAAATCACTTATGTTTCGGAATTTGTACTTTGGGAATTGATCAATTTCCTCCTCTGTTGCTCCTTCCTGTTCACATATAAAAGATGAAATGAGGTCACATGTGAAATACCCAATGCCTAGTGTGGATGGAAGAATACATATTCATACATAAATTTGTGAGTGCCCAAGCAAAATTAAAACATAGATCCCTTATGGTCAAACTCAGTAATTAGAACCTCATCACAATGAACCACAAGGAATGATATCCCCTGCTTCAAACAACAATGTTAACTAAATGTGTCCCATCCATCATGCCTTTCCAGGGCATCCTTCAAACTTTAATTCAGAATAATCCTTTCAATTTGACATAATTCTTTGTTTAAAAGATCCCAATGCATTGGAATGCAGCAAGTAGAGTGAATCTTGCAATAAAATCTAAATAAATATTCCAAAAACTGACTCCAAAAAGAAAAAGTGAAAAACATAAGGGAGAATTAAGTTCAGTTTGCAACTAATGAAACAAACACACATAACCACTAGGATTTTGATTTAGACGGAATGCTTTCTTCAGACTGATCAGACACAAACACACACACCAAAAAAAGAAACCCACCTAATACATAGTACACTTTCTATTGTGAATATTCCTCATACTCAAAGAGGAAGTTAAGAAAAGCTCCACCTATATGAAAATTTTCTATCATGAAACAAGAACATGAGGAAAATTTTCTAACAATCATCAAATCGTACAAGTATCCTAACAAGGGTTTGTGAACATGTGGATTGGCCATTCAATTCTATTAAAAGTTCTACCATTTCACAACCAGAATAGCAATTAGAATTTTACAAACACCAACTGAAGGTTACAAGTTCGATTGAAAAATTAGACTAAATTGTGTGAATATAATGGAAGCATTCATCATTTTCTACCTGATCCGTCACAACATACAAGATTGTGATTATGCATGGCAGACAGCAGCAAACAGCAATTCCAACGAGACATGCAACGGCGACACATATCAAAACAAAGACAACATCGAAAGCAAGAAATGTAATACAAAGCCTGCAAAATAGACCCATCCATAAGCAATAAAAAAATAGAAAAGGAAAGCTAAGAAGATAAATGCTCAAAGAAGCTGCTGAATCCAAGAAAACCTATTTACACGCACCAGTAAAGCTGAGGTGAATCACGTGTCAAAGTTTGACCTCCAGCAGTTACCCAGTAGAATCCAACGATCCACCAGATAAATGAAAACATCGTATTTGCTGACTCAAGATGCTTCACAACACTGCCAAAGCATTCAGTTTTATCCACATACATTTCTATTAGATATAAGCAAATAATGTTTACTTCTATAGCTTAATAATATGAAGCATAACGACATTTTCAACAATATGCTCAGAGAATGTATTCCACTTCAACTTTGCATTTGGGATGGCGGGGGAGGGGGAAGATGTTTCATTTTAGAAATGGATAGTGCAGAAACCAAATCCTGATTACTGAAAAGTCTAAATTAATTACTCAAAAGTGTCACACAAAATTAAACGAGCAGACTGCACAGCTATAAAAGAAGCTAATAGATAAAGTGAACTGTACACTCTCATCCAGGTCTCACTTCCTTTTCTCATAGCCCTTGAAACTACCAAGTAGATAAGATACAGCATTGTTTAGTTTATAACAGCATTCAATTTTTCATACAACGTTTAATAACTGTGCTCTGCTCTGCTCAAACCTTTTATGCTTAACTGCCATCCTGTAAATAAGATCTCCAAATCGGCCCAAATACCATTCCTTTATATATTATTATTTAATATAGTAAAATTCACAATTTAATTCATTCCTGTGCATAGTAGCAACCATGAGTAACAGAAAATTGCAAAGAAATGGCATATCTACCCACTTCATATAACACAGCACCCAAATCCCATAAACCATTTCCATCTACTACTTCCCCAAACAACATTAAAGGTTGTCAACAAATTTTCTCAATGCAAAATGAATTTTTCACCAAGCCCCACGTTAAACAAAAGATATATCGAAGCAAATAACAACAACAACAAAAAAAAACAAAACAAAACAAAACAAAACAAAAACAAAAACAAAAAAAAAAAACAAAAACAAAAACAAAAACAAAAAACAACAAGGACAACGTTGTCAAAAAGTCTAACCTGGTTTCTTCCTCAGCCTGTCGATTCTCAATCCCATAATCTTCACCATCACTCCCAGACCCAGAAGTGGAACTCGAATTCAAATTCAAATCCGCACCACTTTCCCAAACCCCACTTCCTTCCAATCCCATCAAACGCGCCTCGCATCGTTTCTTATACTCAACGATCACACACCCCATATGAAACAAACACTGCACCACGTATCCAACGACCCACACCCTCAACGGCACAGTCGGCCTCTCCTCCACGCTCAGCCCCAACACCACCGACCCGACCCCAATAAACGCAAAGTTCCAAAGCATATCCAAAACCAAAACCGGCTTCGAGTACGCCCAGTCGCTCTGCCTCTCCTCCAACTGCTCCGCCGCGTTCTCCCTCACCCTAACCGACGGCTCCCGGAGCATCATGCGCCGCCCACTCGCGCGGCGGAGGAGCCGAGCGGCGCCTCGCAGAGGCGGCGGTGTTCGACGGATGAACCGGCGGCTCCGGATTAGGCTGTCGGTTAAAGAGTGCCCGAGGAGCGGCGACGCGTCCAGGGCAGCCTCGGACAAAGAAGAACGAGGCGGTTGTGTGTTCGAGTCTTGCATTTTGACGAGGTTTTGAATTTTTTGTTTCGGACAAATTGAGGTTTTGAAATTGTCGGAATTTTGTTTTGGCTGGTTGGGGTTGAGATTTTGACGAGAGTGGAATTTGAAACGATGGGATTGGTGGATTTCTTTTCTTTTTTTCTTTTTTTTTTTTTTTTTAAAAAAGATAATTTAGGCTCTAATTGACGTTCACGGTGGGTTGGACAGAGTAGATATTCTGATCCGTGAGTGTAGGGAGAGATTAGTGCATAATACTGTGTTATTAACCAGTTACCATTTGCTATTGGCCACAGTTTTGTCATAATTAAATTGTCCAATGACTTTTGCATTTATAACCTCTCCATTTTGTATTTTTTTTATCTTGTCCGTTTGGTTGGGTGAAATTCCACTTGTGTTCATCCCAAAAGAGAAATACAACTTTTTTTTAACCAAATTTTTTTTTTTTTTTTAACTTTCTTGAAGTAAAATAAACTAATGAAAATAACTTATAACATATAAACACATGTTCTTATCAATATATATATATATATAAACACATGTTCGTCCCAATGAATTTATCTTATTTACAAAGTAAATACATAATTAATACTTGTGCAACAAATATATATATGATTTTTATTTTACTAAAAAAAACTATATTTTTATTTTACTAAAAAAAACTATGGAAAAAAATGTATTAATTATTCATATAAATGATCGTGTATTTATATGGAATTATTTTTTTTATCATTTAAAAAATAAATATAACATTGCAAGATTTTAATGGAGTGTTTAAAATATAATAGAATTAGACAAGATTTTAATAGAGTCACATCAAAAAAAAAAATCTAATGGAGGGTTTAATATAAAATACAAATTTAAATATTATATTTTATAATAATGACATGTAAAATTTTGAAACCTCAAAGGCTTGTGAAGCAAAATATTAGAAGTAAATAAGAAGTTAAAACATCTTCAATTTTATATATTATAGATTATAGAGGTAAATAAATTCATCCAAATGGTCAGGATACTAAACATATCTAAAAAGTAAATAAATAAAAATTAGAAACATCTAAAAGCAATTGTGCCATATGATAGTGCTAATTGTTAGATTCTAAAAATTTAGAACAATTGGCAAACCATGAGCACAAACTTATCTAGGTATAGATCATAAAGTCTACAGAGCATATTAAACAATGCTCAAGGTGCTGCAAGTCAGAATACAAGAACAAGGAAGCTGCAGGTTTAGGAATTTGAAATATGTCAGTCTCGACCAATTGAGAAAACAGTTCGACTGGTCAAACTGCGTTTCTGCAGAATTTTAAAGCATCGTGATTCATATTATTTATTTGTCTTTATTTCAACACATGCATTGATGTGATTTTTTGAGCATTTCAGGAAAGACGGGTACATTTCAATCAAGATCTTTTGCCTTTCCTTGTAACTTTTGAGTTAGAAGTTTTAGATTAAGATTTGTGATGTATTTGGACATTTTATTGTAATAAAGTTGTTCTTGTATTTGAGCATTTAATTTTGTATGTAAGTTTTGTCACAGATTGTCCAAGGAGAAGATTGTTAGGTTCAAAAAGTTTAAAACATTTGGCAAACCATGAGCACAAACTTGTCTAGGTTAGATCATAGAGTCTATATAGTATATTAAACAATGCTCAAGGTTTTGCAAGTTAGAATACAAGAACAAGGAAGTTGCAAGTTCATGAACATGCCAATCTTGATTGATTGAACTGTGTTTCTACAAAATTTTAATTTTGGCCCAACAGCTCATTAAGCTCATTAAATAATTAGGGTTTCATATCTAATTCACATAGTATTTAAAAGAAATCCTAAGGCATGTTTTAAAGAGAGAGTAGAGTGCTTCTTGTGCCTCCTATTATAGATCTAGGGTTTTTCTACCCAAAACTCTCTAAAATCTTCTATCGGTGTTATTCTTTGAAGAAACTCAAGATCCAATGTTGTAGAAATTGCTGTCATCACTAGTCATGCTAGAAATCTAAACTTTCAAGGGTGGTTTTGGAGTCATAGACTATAGGTCTATGTGGGAGATCTAAAGCATGAACTGGAAGTTCATGTGAGAGCAAATCCACGTCAAAAAAGTCTGAGGAGTTCAAAGCTCAATTTGGTAACTGTAGTTAGATTTACTACGAATTGGTATTCTTGACTATAAATCTCAATTTGATATAGTGGATTGTTCTCTTGGAATCATTCCTTCCAAGTTTTTACCTTGAAACAAGTTGTTTCATTGGTTTTTCTGGGTCATCACATCTTATGTTATTTACTTTTCTCCTGTGTTTGATACACGTGATGAATGTTTAACCTAAATTTAAACAATTAATTTAAGTAACTATTTGGCTAATAAATTAGGTTACATATTGTGTTTTCTAGGGGTCTAAATCCTTACACTAATCATATGTAAGGCAATACAAAAATCTTGTATCTTGTATGGTGTATTTATGCAATATGGCTCAATCTGAATCATCCCAAACCCTTGTCCAAATCCAAAATCGATGACTGACATTGTCATGACGAGAAACACCCTAATGATGGATGACCTCCCTATTGGGGAAGGCGCGTATCTTGGAACATGTGAGTTAACACACTATGTAGGAAATAAGCCATGCTCAAACTAATGGAACGAAGGGGATGATGTACCTAGAAACACTTGTGATTATTACATAACACATGTGAGGTTTTTTTTTTTTTTTTTTTTTTTTTTTTTTTTTTTTTGAGAGAGTTTCAACTTATGGTGTCTGTTCCTGATAATAGCTCTTTATTATCAAACTAATACACTAATCAATTTTTGGTGTAAACAGGAATTAAACCCCAAATCTTTTATTCAACCATTATAGACTTTACTAATTAAGCTAACTGGAACTCACAACATATGTGAGTGTTGATTTAGGCATTGAAGAAGTTTTAACCAGTACCACACCAATATTAACCACAAGCTTTCCCTTTTTTGGGTTTTGCAGATCTTCCAAAGTTCCACTTAAGACTTATGGCTAATCTATTCGAGTTTCATCTAGGGGTGTCAATGTTCGACCTAACTCGCGAACACGACATGAGTTTTTGCATGTTAAAGTTGGGCTTTAGCGGGTTTGGGTCATAAACGAGTTGACTCCAAAGCAATACGATAAGAAATAAGTCATAAGATGGTCAACTCGCATGACCTGTAATAGACACATTTGACATGTCAAATTATTTGTGTCAGCCTAAAATGACCCATTTAACACAACCTATTTAACTTGTATAACAAACAAATATTCATTTTATTTTAAATTTGTCAAATACCTTTTATATCCAACTTATATTTTAAATTTAAATTGAAAAGTTAGTAATTATAAAAAAACTTACAAGTATAATTGGAAATTGAAACTTTACAAATTTTACGTACCTTAATATAATTGGAAATTGAACTATATTATTTTGAATGCGGATTGAAGACTTGAAGTGTATGCACTACTTTTGGGATGTAAAAAATATTTATTTCTATATGGATGCTATATTTAATATTAAGTAAGTTAAAATTGGTTGTGTCACATTCTTGTCAACCCAACACAACTTGTTTATTAAGAGTGTCAAGTGGGTTGGGTCAAGTCAAACCGCCTCATTAGTAGGTCGAGTTAGAGTTGAAGGATCATGGCACGATTATTAAATAGGTTGAGTTAGAGTTAAGTCATTTAGTCGAATACCCTTACCTCGACACGACACGAATCCGACACGCTAACCCGAATTGACACTTCTAGTTTCATCACAAACAATTTTCTTTTTTTAATCAATTGCGTTATTTTTATTTCATTCCTTTTTTAGATTATTAAAATAAATAATTAAGCTTTAGATCTCAAGTTAAAGACAAATTGCATTTCACGTTTCAATTAATTATATGTGCCTTGCATAATAGTCAAAGTCATATTCTGCTTGAAATAGTGGAAAATTCTATTGGAATAAAAGCCTATCTGTATGCATCAATGTGCTGGTACTTGCCTACTTTGTACAACGGAACTATGACACACGACATACCTCCATGATTTTTCAATGATAAAATTTATCAACAATGCCTCGTTATTGTCAAGTGATTAAAAAACATTATCTTAGTAAAGTTGATTAATATCGTGTGGAACAAGAATTGGATCAAAAGCGAGTGTATCATCACTTTCCTTGAACTGTCGAATACTTTACAGTAAACACGAAGAAAGTCTTAGGAAGTTGAAGACAAAAACGCGCAATGAGTGTGATTTGTGAAAGGGATAAGAAAAATGCTAAGGCATAACAATTTGCACAACAATTTACACAATTTTTGTCATAACTTGTCGAATTCAACATATGACGAGTTGTAAATGATGAAAAAAAAAATAATGATTTTAGTAAGGTTTACATCACCATAATTTATGTCAAATTGAGGCAAAAATTGTTTAAATTGTTGTGTTATTAATATTGCTGATGAAATAATGAATATGTGAACTGTCAAAGTGTGAACTACGTGACATAAATTAACAGGGAAAAGATGCCAAAACGTACGAGTACGACAACAGAGAACCATAAAGAAATATACTGCTGGAACTTGTGTTTTATTATTGACATTTGTACCTTGCCATCTTTCTCGTCTCATAATGTCTTCGCCGCCAACTTTGACACCAAAAAAAAAAACTTCCCGCCAAAGTTGATTGAAAAATTATAACAAGTGGTCCTCTCTCAGACAGTAAATTGTGAGAGGGACCAGACTGGAATTCGGGATAAAGGGACCCCATGTTTTTGGCTCTTCGTCGTCTCTGTTTCTTGGATGTGGGATGCATATGTTGGAACTTGAAGTTGAAGAAGAAGTGACCTCATGTTGGCTCTTATTATAATATTTGTGACCATTCCTGTTATTTTGGTATAGTTTTTTCTGACTTGAGAACAAACATGTATGAATTATCATTGTAATTATATGTCCCTTTTTCTTTTCCATCTTTTTTGGCCATCCGTCATGTCATTGTCTAATTATCACATAAATTGTATTTTAGTTATGAATATTGAGGGACCACCGTACCAGAAACCTCTAGGTTGTTGTTGTTGTTATTGTGGTGGTTGTTTTTTTATTTTTTATTTTATTTTTTATTTTATTTTATTTTTTTTAGTTTGAGAATAGTATTTTTCTCCCCCACTAAACTAGTCAAATTGTTTGTGAACAATTCAAGCTCAATAAATAAACTTAATTATTGGCTTATCTAATATAAAAATCAAACTCAAACATTATGGTGTACTAGTATGTAACCCGTGCTACTGCACGGGAATGAATATATTATTAATCATGAGTTTATTCATGTTTAAAAAGCTTAGTTAGGTCTAAATTCATAGGATTTCAATAAAGGGAAAAATAGACCTAATCTTACCCATTCTTCTTGAACTTTGGGTTGTCCCAACGGCTTGGCCTTTCCACCTACAAACCCAGAAATAAATAAAGAAATATTAACAAAAAGTGCAGTCGAGATCTCATAGGGAATCTACACTTGAAATAAATCAATGATAAATGACATTAAAATTGAATCAATAGAGAGTCAAAGGAACCTACCCAATAATGGCTCTGGCGGTGCGATGGCAGAAGAAATAAAGTTTCACAAAAGAGGGTAGAAATACACCTTTGCAAGAGTTCTACTATATGTATGGAGCGCCTCGTTCTTGTCCCTTGTAGACAAATAGAAAAATAAAATAATACAATTTTACATTCCAAACAACAATCATAATTATAATAAGAAAAGGGTAATACAAATCAAATAGTTAGCGTGCAATACTCAATCCAGTTTGGAGTATTCATTAAATTAGAAAGTTAACATTGACACCAAAACCAGTAGATAGGAAAATTTGAAGAAAAAAAGAAGACACCAAAATCAAAAGGAATTTAAAAACAAATGATATATAAAAATAAATAAATAAATAAATAAACTAAATAAATTCAGTGAATGAATTGAAATAAGAAGAAGAAGAAGAAAAGAACATCACATAGGATGACAACCAAACCACGTTTAAGCAGAGAAAATTCGACAATACCTTCAATAGCTGTCAACCCTAAGCTAAATGGGTTTCAAACGTATTTGATCATGCCCTTTATTACTTCGTCGTTCAAGCTTAATCAAAACAATAACCCAAATACCTAAATTAATAAAAATCAACCCAAAATAACAAAACCTAAATCATATTTGATACCAATTTTATTGTTTAAAGATACCTGTATCAATAGTGGTTCAGGTAGTATATATTGGTGGCAAGAGGCTGGGTTGAAGGTGGGAGATGGTCTAACATGGTGGTGGTCCTTAATCTCTCATTCATAGTGCCTTACGACTCTCTCCCTCCCCCTGTCTCTTGTAAAATCCATGATTTCATTGGGTATAAAAATAGCCTCTTTGGATTTCAAATTTGACTGCAAAATCAAGAAAAAACTTACTCGTCTATACAACATGTGGAGCTAAACTATGAAAAGAATTTTCAATGCCATTAATCATCAATTATCAGCATGACAACAGTAAACCTTTATTGAAACTTTTTTTTTTTATTGCACCCAGTGGGTCTTAAACCCATGACCTCACCCTCCACTAAGAACTTATGAGGGGGAGGTGCTAGGTGGCTAGAGAAGAATTCAAATATGCCCTTAAAGCAGGTAAAGATTATTCTTCCTTTAAGTTTCTTCATAGTGGACCTGTAGTTGAGGAGGAATCTAGAGATATCAAATCATGACAGAAAAAGTAGGGAAATAGAGCACTCACCTATACAACATGTGGAGCTAAACTTAAAAAAGAATTTTCTACACCATTATAAACTGCAACAAATAAACAGGGAAAAAGATGTCACATTTAGGCTTAGATGCATCTGAGCCATAAACTTGAAATTATATAATGCAAATCAGAATTTTACCAGTTAGAATATATATAACTCTTAATTCTTTTAATCGTCCAGCAAGAATCAGCCCAATGGTAATTGCTCCATATATGCAGAGAAGGAAATACCTGCAAATCATTAAATAAATAGAACCTGAAAAACAATCTTAAAATAAAAATCAGAGAAGAACAAACATATACAACATATTGCCTTACATCTCAAATAAAGTTACAATAATTGATACAAAAATATGGAAGAAACATCAAGGAAACTTCTCACTGATTGACGCTATTTAAAATTTGGAACGGAAGTTAAGAAAATAGTTTGGAACTTCTCTGCTATCGAGAGGCGAATAAATGCGCCAATGCACTGGCTAGAAGGGGGCTTTGCTTTCCCAAGATTTTGTCATTTTCTTAGAACCCCCAATGGAAGTCTTCTTGTTACTTAGTCTAAATTCTGCTGGGGTGGCTTTTGATCGTTGTATTTCTGCTTTCTAGTTTTTAATGATATTATTCTTCTTACCAAAAAAAAAAAAAAAAAAAGAACTTCTCCACTACTGTGCCATGAATTTCAAAAGTTTTATATAGCATAGAAAGTATGTCTTTTTTTTCCTAATCACCTCAAAATCTTGGACATGAGGATTAAATGGTCAAATTTCCAAACAGAAGAAAATTAAAGCTTTGTTCAAAGGCCCATCTCATAACATTAGCTGTAGAGATAGATTTGCTACCCCTCATTATCAACATCTTCTAAGAAGGAGGCACTAACTAAAATAATGAACTATTTTATGTAGCCAGATGAGGCTATTTACCATAGCATATATCTAGAAAGTATAAGCTCTATTGCGAATAAGATATTACTCACCACAAAAGAAAAGCCATAAAGTAGCCAATGTTTCTCTCCCCTATACAATTATTCTACACCAATGAAGAGCTAAGTAGAAATTGAAAGTAATAGTTAACAATTAAAAAACAAACCAGCTCACTACAAACTATTAAAAAATAATAAACAAAATAGTTTGATATTTTACCATCCATCCACAATGATGGTCAAAGCGAACAACACAGCGATCACAAATGCTGCAGTGCTTGGACTTGGCAGGTCTGAACCAAAGGAGAAAACAATCATTATTAAAAGAATTAAATGAAAGTTTCCAAAGAAATCTCTAAGACTCTCTCCCTCCCCGTCTCTAGTGAAATCAGTGATTTCATTGGGTATAAAAATAGTCTCTTTGGTTTTCACGTTTGACTGCAAAATAAATAAATAAATAAATAACTTAATTAGCACAGTAACTCACTTGACTCGATACATAGAAGTGGTTTTAATAAGAATGGGCCTACAGACATTTAGCCACATAATTCAACTTCAATTTCATATTCTAATTGAACAATTGGAAGGATAATTATGAACTGATCGCCACATAGACGTAGACACGTGGCACAAAATTAGAGTTCTAATTTGGAATTGCAATTTGAGTTTTTCTCTGCTTCACCTATTATTATATATATATATATATATATAGATATATAGATTTGTGAATGATGATACAGTTGGTTCTGCATAGTTTTTAATGATATTATTCTTCTTACCAAAAAAAAAAAAAAAAAAGAACTTCTCCACTACTGTGCCATGAATTTCAAAAGTTTTATATAGCATAGAAAGTATGTCTTTTTTTTCCTAATCACCTCAAAATCTTGGACATGAGGATTAAATGGTCAAATTTCCAAACAGAAGAAAATTAAAGCTTTGTTCAAAGGCCCATCTCATAACATTAGCTGTAGAGATAGATTTGCTACCCCTCATTATCAACATCTTCTAAGAAGGAGGCACTAACTAAAATAATGAACTATTTTATGTAGCCAGATGAGGCTATTTACCATAGCATATATCTAGAAAGTATAAGCTCTATTGCGAATAAGATATTACTCACCACAAAAGAAAAGCCATAAAGTAGCCAATGTTTCTCTCCCCTATACAATTATTCTACACCAATGAAGAGCTAAGTAGAAATTGAAAGTAATAGTTAACAATTAAAAAACAAACCAGCTCACTACAAACTATTAAAAAATAATAAACAAAATAGTTTGATATTTTACCATCCATCCACAATGATGGTCAAAGCGAACAACACAGCGATCACAAATGCTGCAGTGCTTGGACTTGGCAGGTCTGAACCAAAGGAGAAAACAATCATTATTAAAAGAATTAAATGAAAGTTTCCAAAGAAATCTCTAAGACTCTCTCCCTCCCCGTCTCTAGTGAAATCAGTGATTTCATTGGGTATAAAAATAGTCTCTTTGGTTTTCACGTTTGACTGCAAAATAAATAAATAAATAAATAACTTAATTAGCACAGTAACTCACTTGACTCGATACATAGAAGTGGTTTTAATAAGAATGGGCCTACAGACATTTAGCCACATAATTCAACTTCAATTTCATATTCTAATTGAACAATTGGAAGGATAATTATGAACTGATCGCCACATAGACGTAGACACGTGGCACAAAATTAGAGTTCTAATTTGGAATTGCAATTTGAGTTTTTCTCTGCTTCACCTATTATTATATATATATATATAGATATATAGATTTGTGAATGATGATACAGTTGGTTCTGCAATTGACTTGGAAATGGATTCCTGCAATATGAGACAAGTTATATAATAAAGTTTAATAAAATATAATTTATTTTATTTTTCTTTTATTTTTATGTCTTAGGGTGTATTTGGATATTATTTATTTTACTGAAAGTACTATAGATAAAAGTAAAAATTAGTTGAAATAATATAGGGGTTCCCATGAATAGTGCCAAAAATTGCAGTGAGGCCCATGAATAGTAGCAAAAGTAAGCTGAATTATGAAATAATTTTAATTTTTCTTCTCTACCCAAACACACACTTAATATAAAGTTTCATAATTACAGTAGTTATTGATAAGTATTTATTATGATTGTACTTGTATAAGAAGTTATTCATTATACTATTTTAAAAAATTATAATATAGCAAAATTATCATAAATGGTTTAAATGTAAATATATATATATATATAGAGAGAGAGAGAGAGAGAGAGAGAGAGAGAGAGAGAGGTTATATTCTTAAAATAGGTTGAAATGGATTGCATCAGTGTCAGCTCAATACAACATGTCTATTAAATGGGTTGAAATGGATCATACCACTCAATACAAATTGTTTACAAATAAATACCAATGTAGGTTGTAAAATGTGTAAATAATTTTGTTAAGAAAATCAAAATAACGGAGAGAATTTTAAGAAATAAATTTTTTTATTTTTTGTTTATGTGGGTTTAGTTTTGACGACACTATTTAAATACTGATAAGCAAACAAAAAGTGCAATTCAACTAAATTTCAAGAGGACACAAACCTGCTTGAGTGGATTTGAGCAGAGAGAAGTCTGCTCAAACAAACTTGATAGGCACAATCAAGTGGAGGCAAATAGACATTTGCTTGAAGCATGCCTAACAGGTCGCCCAAGTAATTGTCGACTAATCAAAGCTCACTTGAGTAGAGTGAAAGACTCACTCACAGAAACTGCTTGCAAAATTTTGAGAATTTCTTGTCTCAAACGGCTAGTGAGGGCCATGAAACAAATTTTAATTCTTGAACCAATTGAGGTGTCTCTCTCTCCAAATATACCTATTGAAAGGCCATAGGGCACATACTCCATTGTGTATAAATAGTATTTCTATATAAAATGTTTTTTTAGGACATAATTTTTCCATTATTATAAAAATTTACAAGAATTCTCATAGCTATCACTCGTAAATTTTTTTATTATTGTATAATTGGGACAAATTTGCAAGAACTCTTTAGAAACACTTGTGTATAGACAAATATTGTCTATACATAATATTCGTTCACGTCTCTACGTCATTGCTCTTTGTTCATTTCATTGTTTATTAAATCTATTACGTGTGTGGGTCTTGTAATGTTAATTTGCTTAATAAACGAGTCATGTTAAATTGAGGTATTTTAACATAATTACTAAATAGATCAAATTAGGTGTATATCTATACTTCAATACAACATGAATACGATGCACCAATGGAAAATGCAACCCCTCACCAGAAATGATTTTATTTACTAGTTATCCTATTGAGAAGCAACCTTGGAATTAAGAATTTGTAGCGAATCTTGATCCACTTCCCTAACATTTTTGAACATAGTCTCTACTTTAGAGAAATTTTGATTATGGGGGAGTGGATTAAAATTTTGAAAATTTAATAGGTCTCAGCTGGATAACTAGAACGACCATATCAACTAGATCAATGTTAAATATTAGCTCTGATACCATGTTAAATGGACAATATTATCAAACGCGATGTGTTATACTATGTTGTATATGTTAGAGTGGATGCGGAAGAGGAAACATAGAATAGGAACACTGAGAACACGAGGTTTAGCCTTGTCGACTTACATCCACGGAGGAATCCCTTAAGGGCTACATCTTTATTATGTATAAGAGTATAGTACAATACCTGTGTTATAATGAACCCTAACATGAGTATATATAGGCGACTAAACCCTAGACTACTAGTACAAGTAGGAATGAGCTTGAGCCTATTACATTAGGCTAATATATGTCTAATATATATCTCTAACACCCTCTCTCAAACTCAAGGTAGAAGCTCGATGAAGGCTTGAGGTTGGATAAGTATGAGAAGATCACTTGGAAATGCCTTGAAGAATGCCTTTGAAGAAACCACAATGAAGAATGTGCCAATTGACCAATTTTGGAGCTTCAAATGAAGAAATGGAGTCCAAAATTGGAATCTACGCGAAAAACTGAGCAAGATAGGCCTTCTCGGAAAATTTTGACTTTGGTCAAAAGTCAAAGTCAACTGTCCAGGGTCAAAGTCAACGGTCAGTGCTTCACGGGTCAAATCCGGGTGGTCCGGGTCGGGTCGGTCCGAGTCAACGGTCAGCTAGGTGACATGGTGCTGACGAGGCGACACGGCTGACGTGTTTAACGACGTGGCTGATGACGTGGTGATGACCTGGATTAGGGCTGACGTGGCAACGGCTTGCATGGTGCTAACGTGGCAAGATGATGTCATCAGATGATGTCAGCAGCAGTCTTCAGGCGCGTGTGGAACTTCGGGAGGCACGTGCAAGCGCGTGCGAGGGAGATTGATGCTCGGACTTCGAAGGTTTGGCAGATCGGCGAGCTACAAGGCCGTCATGGCGGCGCGTGTTGCCGGAGGAGGATCTACTCCTTAGGAATTCGAGGCAGCGCGTGGATAACTACGCTGAAACTGCGGTAGCGCGTGGGAGCGCGTGAGCTGTTTTGGGGAGACCAGCTTCTTAGGTTTTGATCGCGAGAGGCCGTGGAGCACGTCTGTATGGTTGGTTTCATCAGTTGAAGCCTCAATTTGCACAGATCTGATATTAAAGCTACGGTTTTGCTTGAGTTTGTGGATCTTGCACACATCAATTACACAACAGCGATGATTTCGTGGGAGCTATGTAATGCAGTGGGTCCTGATCTAAAAGTAAGCATGGACACCGTTGTGGATCTGTGCTACGCATGCATTAATCTTCTTTACTGTGTAGAGATGTTTGTTTAATGCCAAGATCGTAGTTTGGCTCTGATACCATGTTAAATATTAGCTCGATGTGTTATACTGTGTTGTATATGCTAGAGTGGATGCAGAAGAGGAAGCATAGAATAGGAACACTGAGAACACGAGGTTCAGCCTTGTCGACTTATATCCACGGAGGAATCCCTTAAGGGTTACATTTTTATTATGTATAAAAGTGTAGTACAATACCTGTATTATAATAAACCCTAACATGAGTATATATAAGCGACTAAACCCTAGACTACTAGTACAAGCAGGAATGGGCTTGAGCCTATTACATTGGACTAATATATGTCTAATATATATCTCAAACAATCAAAACGTAACGTAAGCGAAGCGAATTAAAATTTTGAAACTCTATGGGAAAAAATCAACTTCCGTCGGATCACGATCTAACGGTCATGGATAAACTGGTTTTGACAATTGAGAATTCAAAATACGATGACTTGGTTTTTGAGTCTTGGGCCTTGGCATTCTTTTCTTACTGATTGCTATTCAGCTTTGAGCTTCTACCGCTTTGAATACGAAAGTTTCCCGCCACCTCATCCATCCTCACCTTTTCTCCTTCTTTGCACTGATCCTAATTGGTCATTGCTAATTGCTATACTATCCTATTACTTTGCTCTTCAGGTATCAGATACAAATTACAATACGATCATTTCAATAAAGAACACAGCGATAACAAGCTGGGTTTATGTTTAAATTACAATTACGGCTTTTGGGTCCCTCGTGTAAAGCTTTACATCAATTCAATCACCTAGGATTAGCTCATTTTATTTGTAATTACAGCGTTGCAAATTCTACTCATTCTAATACGTTTGATTTGAACCGGCTAATAAATGAGTTATCTAAATCGGGCCGAATTGATGAAGCCCGTAAGATGTTCGATAAAATGTCTGAAAGGGATGAATTTAGTTGGAGCACAATTATAGCTGCTTATGCTAATTTAGGGAGACTAGATGAGGCTAGAGAACTCTTTGATGAGGCTCCGAAAAAAAGTTCTATCACTTGGTCTCCTCTTATATCTGGGTATTGTCGGCATGGTTGTGAAATTGAAGCTTTTGAATTGTTCTGTCAAATGCGGCTTGAGGGACAAAAACCCAGCCAGTATACATTGGGAAGTGTTCTTAGGGGGTGTTCAATGTTGGGTTTGCGCCAGAGAGGTGAAAACCTTCATGGCTATGCCATAAAGACTGGATTTGACTCTAATGTTTTTGTTGCCACTGGTCTTGTTGACATGTATGCAAAGTGCAGGTGCATTTTGGAAGCCGAATGTCTCTTTGAAACATTGACTGATAGGAAAAATAATGTGTCGTGGACTGCTATGATTACAGGGTATTCTCAGAATGGTGATGGCTATAAGGCAATTGAGTGTTTCCGAGACATGAGGGCCGAAGGAGTTGAGTCCAATCAGTTCACATTTCCTAGCATATTGACAGCTTGTGCAACAGTTTCAGCAAGTGATTTTGGGGCTCAGGTGCATGGGTGCATAGTTAGGAGTGGTTTTGGTGCTAACGTGTTTGTTCAAAGTGCATTGGTTTGTATGTATGCAAAATGTGGAGACTTGATAAGTGCAAGGAGGGGACTAGAGACAATGGAAACTGATGATGTAATCTCTTATAACTCCATGATAGTTGGGTGTGTAAGGCATGGGTTTGAAGAGGAAGTTCTGTCCTTATTTAAGAAAATGCATTCAAGAGATATGAAGATCAATGCCTTTACATTTCCATCAGTACTAAACTCTTTTGCTTCCATGATGGATACGAAAAATTCGAAATCCGTTCATTGTTTGATTATCAAGACTGGATTTGAGGCTTACAATCTTGTGAGCAATGCTCTTGTTGACATGTATGCTAAACAGGGAAGCTTAGCTTGCGCTTGTGAGGTTTTCAATCAGACGGTGGACAAGGATGTGATCTCATGGACCTCCCTGGTCACAGGATATGCTCACAATGGCTCCCATGAAGAAGCTATTAAGTTGTTTCATGATATGATAACTACAGGAACCTGTCCAGATGAATATGTGATTGCCAGCATTCTGAGTGCCTGTGCAGGATTGACAGTCTTAGAATTTGGGAAACAAGTTCATGCAAACTTTATTAAATCTGGACTTGAATCTTTGTCAATAGATAATTCCCTAGTCACAATGTATGCAAAATGTGGGTGTATAGAAGATGCCAGCAGAGTCTTCAACTCAATGCGAGTAAGGAATGTGATTACTTGGACAGCTTTGATAGTTGGTTATGCACAGAATGGCAAAGGAAAGGACTCCCTACAATTTTATGATCAGATGGTAGCAACTGGCACAAAGCCGGACTTCATTACTTTTATTGGCTTGCTATTTGCTTGCAGCCATGCTGGTCTTGTGGAAAATGGTCTCCAGTACTTTGAATCTATGGATAAGGTCTATGGAATAAAACCAGGTCCTGAACACTATGCCTGTATGATTGACCTCTGGGGGCGCTCAGGACACCTTAATGAGGCGAAGGAATTACTGAATAGAATGGATGTTAAACCGGATGCAACAGTATGGAAGGCACTACTTGGAGCATGTAGAGTACATGGGGATTTAGAGCTGGGAGAGAGTGCAGCAAACAAACTTTTTGAATTGGAGCCCTCAAATGCTGTGCCTTACATTCTGTTAGCTAACCTCTATTCTGCAGCTGGTAGATCGGAAGATTTTGCAAGAATTCGACAAATGATGAAATCAATGGGAATCAGAAAGGAGCCTGGTTGCAGTTGGATTGAGATGAACAGTCATGTGCATGAATTTATGTCTGAAGATAGAGGCCATCCTAGGACATCTGAGATTTATTCTAAGCTTGATGAGATTATGATATTGATCAAGGAAGCGGGGTATGTGCCAGATAAGAAGTTTGCACTTCATGATATGGATGAGGAGAGTAAGGAGCTTGGTCTAGCTTATCACAGTGAGAAGTTGGCCATAGCTTTTGGGCTTCTCACTCTGCCACCAGTAGTACCAATTCGAATCTTCAAGAATCTTCGGGTTTGTGGGGATTGCCATACCGCTATGAAATATATATCAAGAGTTTTTCTTCGGCATATTATTTTGAGGGATTCAAACTGTTTTCATCATTTTAGAGAAGGAAAGTGTTCCTGTGGGGATTACTGGTAGAATATTCACCTCAAACCTTGGCTCCTATTCTAGTGTCCTTTGTGAAGCATGCTATGGAATGACTAGTTGCTTTTGTCATCACACAATTTGTCCTTCAACTTCATTTTCAAGGTTGAAACAATAAACCTCATTCTTCTTTTGCTCTAATGTTAATAATTTATAATAGAATTTTTTTTTAATGCCTAAGATGGATATTTTTGACACAGACAGAAATCTGAAAGTGCTCGAACCCAGAAAAGCACGGACCTGCCCTATACACTGATTTAGCAGGTAATATGAACCTCCTATCCTTAATACTCTTATGAAATGAATTATGTTGAATCATGTGATTTTATCCCCATGATGTTTTTTCCATTACATTTTTTTCTCAAGTTAAATGGAATATGCAGTTTGACATCCTGTATTTCATCAGCAAAAACACAATGGAAGAAACCTCAGGAGACTAAACTAAGACTTTCCATACCATAGAGTGGCAAAATGAAAACAGGCCATACATTAGGGGATGAACTATAATTTTCCCCTATGAAATTTTCCACATTGGATCTTCTAAAACATTTTATCAAAAAATAATGAGGATTGAAGGCATTAACTATATTTCAACTTGACCTATTAATGCAATCAGAATCCTACATCACCAAACTTTTGGTGGAAAAAAGATTCTGTGAATGAAGAATATATCATCAAAAGCTTAAGTAGAATGCTTTATTATTATTGTGGAAAAAATATATGAACCAGTTATTGTCAAGCAGAAGGCCAAGGCCCAACGCTCTCAGTTCAAGTTGAGAAGCTTTCCTTCCATGATGTCAAAGCATGTTTCAGTTTCTGCAAATACAATATGCCTTTGAAAAATGATATCCTCTCAGGTGGAGCATCTTAGGCCCAGTGGGTTCATATTTAGGTGATGCCAACAAGCTTCTTGCTACTACCCATGGAATGCTAGCTAAATATAATGAGGCAGACAATTTTCTATAAGCAGCTGCATTTTATGAGGTTTATTTGGAAGTTCTCATCCATTGCCTTCCAGGTTACATCTCATTGCTTGAATTAATTAATTCTATATCAAATCATTGGCTTGCAGAATTGGAGTAATATCAAAATTCTTGTGAGTATGAAGACAGCATGCTATTCTCAGACTACATCTCTGGCAGGTTGAGCAATAATCACCATGCAATAAGGTAGGCTTCAAATTGGCTCTTTCTCTTTTGTATTCTCTTTTCCTTTCAAATTTTATAATTCTTCTCTAATGCTGGTTGATTGCTGATTACAATGTCAATAAAAAAACACTAAAGTACAAACCCTAAAGTAAGGTAGTGCAGACGAAATGAGCTTTTATAATAGTAATAATCTTTAAGAGATGATTGCAGTAGGTGTTAATACAACTCAATGAAAAGTGACATCTAATTATTACTAGAATGGTTATTTTGGTTCCTGATCCAACTTCAAGGATGAAATAATCTAATTGTAGTTAGAATATTTTGCATGTTTTGGTTTACAAGCTCCATGGTGACCCCTGGCCAGGATCTGCATCCTTAAGAACTTAGTATCCATAAAAACCAATCATATTTTCATCTTAAACCTTTGATTGATCATAATTCTGTCCATACCCAAGTTGGTGCAGAATGAGCTTGCAAAAATAAGGAAAAAAAAAAAAAAAAAACTAGGCTTCACCACCAAGCTAAAGAGAAACATCTCTCATCAGAAATTGTGTCAAAATGCACTCCTTCAAACTATTGTTGGAATCTCATTTTAATAGGCTTCAAGGATGACATCAATAAGGAGAGCTCTAACCAAGCCACAATTACATTTCATAAAATCCCCAATCACAATAAAGCCTAAATTCAAAATTCAAAAATGAAATCTGGTATCTCAAACCAATTAAAATCTTTCAACATTAATTCTGGTTGCGCTCCCTGCATCAATTGGGATTTAACTTTGCAGTTTTTAAATTAGTTGCTGTTTGTGATTTTGCATCCATCAACATTAAATGTTAAATTACTCCAATTGAAATACAAATTTACTTTTGCCCATACACTATATTGCTTTGCATTACAGTTGTTGCATCTTGAGATACTCGTACAGAGCCCCAATTTCTTGGTCTTTTAATGAATTATTGTTGCAGTAAATAATATAGTCCTTTGTGGTATGAAAGTTAAGAATTTACTCATCTCCAAAAGAAATTATTTTAAACAGATTTTTAATTGGTGTCATGATCGCAGAATGAGATGAGTTTGGTTACAGCGAGCCTAGTGTATCTGATCTGTCAGGCTGTGACTATGGAGTACACACCTGAGTTCAAATGCTTGGGTATATAACCTCTAGGGGTCTAGAAATTCATCAGGTATCTATTCAACACAATAACACAGAAGACAACTTTGATAAGATGAGTTTGGATGACCAAGAAAGTGAGACCACTGATGATTAAATAAAAGGCTGGTAAGAGATTGTTCGTGCATGATAAGCAAGCCGACTGAGTCTGGATTGGATCTTCTGTATAAAGTTTCTGTAAAATAATTGTCCATCCCCACCTCCCCCCAAACTGTCTGGAAATATTGGTTTATTAGATGTTTTATACTGCTACTATCTTGTATAAATTTTGATCACATTACAGTTAGATTCCTAATCTTCATCGATGTTATTCATGTTTTTGGGTTTGAATACCTTTCATGGATTTGATATTCCTAGGCTAACGAACTGTCCTGGAAACTTTCAATGGTCTAAGATTAGAAGTGTAATTGCCACCCACTCTTATGTTGGACCTAGTTAATCACACAAGACTTGTAAAAATTATCTCTAAATTCAGCCATCCGTAATCAACTCTCTCTCTCTCTCCACACAAGTAGTCATTTTTTTATCACTTCAAACAGTACGAACTATGTTTCGAGATTAAAATAGTTTTCAATTGAAAGTCTAAGTAATGAGGAGGCACAAACTTAAAACGAACATTACTTCTTATCTAACTAAACAAGAAAAATTTGTGAGTTCTAGTTAGCTTAACTGGTAAAGTCTCTGATGGTTGAATAAAAGATTTGAGATTCTATCATTGCCTACACCAAAAACTGACTGGTGTTTGGGTCTAATAATAAAAGAGATATTATTACAAGCAGACACTATAAGTTGAAACTCTAAAAAAAAAAAAAAAAAAACCAATCTACTCGCATTTATATTTCAGTTTGTTTTCTAAACACGTTCATGATGAAAGGCAGAAATTAGCTTAGGTGTCATGAATCAGTACAGTAGGTCTTTGTACAACCAAAAATAGTTTTGGCATTTAGCTAAATGGAATTCGTCAATTTTTTATTTTTATTTTTTCAATTTGCTGTTGTTTAAATCTTTAGAATTAAGTGCGGAGTTGAAATATTGGAATCATTAAGAAAATTCTTCGGCCTTATGAAAGGAGAGGCCACCCGATTTGGAGGGGGTGTTGTCCTTGTCCAAACTAATTTAGATTACTTTGGGATTGAAATATGGTATAATTAGTTAGTTTTAAGGATTGAGATTAAAGAGGTTAACAGTTTACAGTTAGCAGCTTAACTTTTATCCTTATCAGAAAAAGTAAAAGATTTAAAAAAATTAAAAATAAAAAGTTTTTTTATCCAAGTGAGGATTGAGTGCCTAGACTACGTGCATCCCAATTAGTTTGAGACTTAAAATAATAAGAACGACTGATTCATGTAGCTGAGCTATATTTTTGCATTCTTTAATAGCTGCAGGCTATTACTTGGACTTTCTCACAAGCTTGTACTATACTCACTTCTTGACATATAGCATACTATGGTTTAAAGGGAAGTGCCACAGACCATAAAAATGGTGTACCTTTGCCTACTTATCATACCACTTGCTTAAAATTTCCGGCCTTTTTTTTGGTTGTCTTTATTGGTACATTTTGAAATTGGTATCTTTTAATTTTATTCAGATCAAAAAAGCAAACAGTCAAGTTTTTGCTAGAGGTATTCTACCAAGTCCCAAAGTTTTATAGATCATCTTGGATGTATTAAGCACCAAAAGAGTTCCAGGATATCAAACAACATAACCCTTTTTTTTTCTCTGGTACTGAGAAAGTGCAGCAAGACTGGTCAATGAGTTGAATTTCCGTCCAAAGTTTTGAAATTTGAACAAAACGCAAGTACAATTTATTAGGTGCCATAGATTTTCCCCAATTAAATTTTAAGTCATAACACATGATTACATTCTTTTTTTCTTTTTTTTTTTTTTGAGATACGACACATGATTACATTGACTAAGGAAATACAAGCAATTTTTATCCTTTTCAAGCTGAGCCATGGAGGGTTCACTTCTTTTGAGAAGCTCCTGCATTTTCTTCACGTTCAGGAAAGAAGCAAGCAGATGAATGGGACATTTGCAATATGGCTGATAGCAGCAAGCTCATCCACATTTAGATGGCAATTTTTTCCAACGTTGCTTGAATGGTTGACGACACGATAAGATTAAAAAGCTTAAAATTAAAAAAGCACGCGAATAGCTTTATTATGATTTGAGTTGTGCTGTTCTAGTGTTCCACAGTTCAACTTTCAGCAACTCTTCCAATAAGCAACACTATATAACACAGGTTATTTCTCAAAGGGAGGTGAAAATAGAGAACTGGACACAAATTTCTTGAATATCTGAATTTCTTTTTGTAACACTAAAAATGAGTAAGAATGGTATACAATAAAAAAAACATCCTAATTCATCTAACAGATCCCATTCAGTTAGTCTCCAATCAATGCCCATTAACTATATATGACAACACAACAACATTTGTAACAACTCATTCACCATCAACGCATTCGTCACATCCCAAAAATCGGAAAATTTCAACCTCATTCAAGCACTCCCACTTCCACCTGCACATCCACCACACCATTACGAACAGCCTGCCAGCCCCATGACACTCCTACCCCTTGTTTCTATCATGATAATTTGTGAAGACCAAAGGGCGGCTTCTGGGCTACTGGGGCAGGGCAGCACGGCTAATCGGATAACTAAGCACCCAAAAACCCATTTATATTTCCTACAGATGTGACCACCATGTCTGATAAAAAATTCAATTCCTTGCGTGCTCAGGAATGAGTCGATGACGCAGTTCAATAGATGCACCCGCCAGTTCTGCAGGGAGTTTTGGCATCAGCAACATGGATCCTTAAGCAAATATATAAAGGGAAAGTACTCAATATCAACTTACCTTGAGCTGTGAAATTAAACAAAGCTGGAAGGGCTCGCTCATTAGGCAAGCATGCATTTGGGTTTCTCAGGTCATCAAAGAAGGGGTGCGCACATGCCTCCAACTGAAAGCCAGGATTAAATTACATCATCATCTAACAACAATCGATATTTCTCAAGAATTAAAGCCAGGATTAAATTACATCATCATCTAACAACAATCGATATTTCTCAAGAATTAATAATCTCCGACAATGACTAGACTTAGAAGGCTATATTTTGACAAATTACATAATATAAATAAAACAAGCCAAAATACAGATTAAATGAAATCATGTTTTACTATAAAGGCATATTAATAATAGCAATTGGCTACCAAAGCAGCTTCTTGACCCTAGAATTGGGTAGCAAATTCATTCTAAAAATGTACCTATCAAAGCTCTAGCCACATCAAGATTCAAGATTCACCCCCCCCCCCCCCCCCCCCCCCCCAAAAAAAAAAAAGCCGATCTTCCACATTATTATTGGAAGACAAAACTTCAACCATCCAGTATCTACTGAACCATCATTAAGTAAGAGCAGAAACATTTGACAACATTCATAGAAAACAAAATTTAAACTGTCTTACAGCAGTGCAACGTAGATTTGGTGAATATTGCAGCAGCCTTGAGACGAGATCCACAGCTTCAGGGGGCATTCGCTTGTGAAATATCTAGAAATCGTAACGTCATAAGATTCACCATCACAACAAGTACATGTACAATGAGGAAAATATAGTGATAAAATTTCCAGCAAACCTTGTGCCATGGGTGAGCTTTGATCTGAGGGAACTTAAACTCATTGTAATTTGGATTCATGCACTTGATTTCTTCTCTGGTCGGTGTCCCCAGAATCTAATATAATACAGCCAAAAATGAGGAAGAAAATCACTAAGAAGATGCAAAACATAAAAAGCAATAATAATCAAAAGAAACAAAAAGTTATTGATAGTACACCTTAATGATCTCAACCAGCTGATCAACACCACTTTCACCAGGAAACAGTGGCTGCATATGATGTGAAACCCAGTAAACATCAGAACCAGACAAGTGTCTTGTTTGAAAAGAAACTAAATCTCCAAAAACTTTTTTTGATAATCTAAATCTCCAAAAACTTCATAACAAAAAAATATGCGCATACTTCATACAAGGATAGTTAAAAAAGGGAAGCCAAAAGCAGGAAGATAATAAACAAACAGAATTACAAATATAGGAGATGCTTTTAAATAGGTCCTAGTGCTGTAAACCTCTAAGATTAAAAACTTCCAATCTCCAAAGAATGAAGGCATGTCCAAAAAGGAACACAACCAAATAGAGAGGTAAAGCACACTGAACAACTATACCAGAAAACTTTTGCTAGAGAACACGATAGGGGTAAATCTATCCACACTTCATTCACTAAAAGATTTGAAATTATACAACTAGAAACCACTTCTAGAAGTTAAAAAGAAAGATAAAAATTCTATTGTAAGTGCTGCAAAAAACATGCTCCATCTCTGATGAAATAAAGTAGAAATTTACATTAACTAATATCTCAAAGATATATTGACTATTAAACTTTGACATCAAAAGTCAGAAAATAAAAGAGCGAGATATATATACACCCACCTGTCCTAGAAGCAACTCAGCAAGGACACAACCAACTGACCACATATCAATAGCAGTTGTGTATTCTGTGGCCCCAAATATAAGTTCTGGAGCCCTGTAATATCGTGAGCAAATATACGATATGTTGGGTTCACCTGGCACCTAAAATTGTCAAATAAATTTTTTAAGTTGGTTAAAATGTTCAGAGTATTTCTGAAATCCTTTTCGATAAGGAAGAAAATAGAAGGAAAAGCATACCAGCATCTTTGCGCTGCCAAAATCACATATCTTTAACTGATGAGTATGGGGATTGACCTGCAGTAAGTATCATACACCTCAGCCCTAGGAAGCCTTGTCATTATGTAGTAACAAACATGAGTTCAAATAAAATGACATCTTAATGCTGAACAGAGAACAACATAACCCCTGATTTTACCAATGTGCACCATATAGCATTATAATTGTATTTTCTGTAATCCTAGATTATGCATTATAACAACTATTATCGTCTTCATACAAAGCAGATGATAAAATCATAAGAATTTGTCAAGGTGAAGCGCTAACAAGTAATTTCAACTACCTTTCTTATTGCATAAAAAATATTCTCAGAGTTAGTCACTTATCTTTACTATAAAAAATTTAGCGTTTTTTTTCTGACAGAATCAATCTTCTTAGATCAATTGAATCACAGTCAAAAGCCACAACAGCAACTTGCTAAAATTTCATGACTCATTTAGAGGGGTGGTTGGCTATTAAATGTATGGTTCAAATTGACACACAAATATGTACAAAAGCAAAGACTGATAAATTCTTTCATGCTGATATTGAACCAATGAAGCAAGAAAGAAAATCTTACCAGTAGATTCTGTGGTTTAATGTCCCGATGACACACTCCAACAACGTTATGCATGTAATTTAACGCACGACAAATCTACAAAGATATCATAACACAATTTAATGAGTAAAAAGACCCAAGGCAACTGTGTAATTATGTGGTATATGCGTCGAATATTACAGCACAGATAAATGCAAAGTTTCAGTATTCACCTGGTATGTATAAAGTTGTACAAAGACAGTGGGCACATGTTGGTTCATCCTGATATAGTGCTTTGAAACTTTGTAGACAGTCTCAGATATATACTCCAGGACAAGGTTAAGATATAATTCATCTTTCTCAGTGGTTGAAAAGAAACAGTGCTTCAGTGGAACAACATTAGGATGGTCAAGTAAGCGCATAATCTGAAGTTCTCTATTCTTGTATCTCTTATCCTGCAGCACCTTCTTTATTGCTACTGCTTCACCTGTTTCCAGGCACTTTGCCTACAACATATACGTATCATGTGGAAATGGAAGAGACATCAAAATCTTTATTAACAAAAATATCAACGCAGAGACACACAATAAACCAAAACATCAATATGGACTTATGCACACAGGCAGATGAAGTCCAAGTACCTGAAAGACAACACCAAATGAACCTGTGCCAACCACACGCTCTGCCATGTATGAGATTGTCTGAAACCAGGTAAGAAATAATTATTAACAGCTTTGTACATTGCTGATTCTAATAAAATTTATGTTCGAAATACAGAACAATGCAGGGCAGAGGTTCTAAAGCCAAATATCATGCAGAGAAACTTCAATCACTAGATGTCAAGTTTTCAGAGTTATGTATCAACTAAAATTTTACTTGCATGGAAAGTTAGTACACTCAAGTACGCATATTTTCATATACACATGAGCATGCTATTGTTGTAAATCATATTCAACAACCAAGCCATGAAAGGCATCCAAAAAAAACCAAAAAATAAATAAAAACCTCCCCAACAGGCAACTGCATGAGGGGGAGGGGAGCCAGAAGAGAAGAAAGAAAACCATAAAAGCAGACTCCTCAGATCAATCACAGGGCCCAGAAGAAGGTGAGAATATACTTTTTTTTTTAAAGACTCCTACTTCAATCTCAATAGACAAGCATGAAAACAGCACAGCAGACAAAAAATGCAATGACAAAAGAAATCAAGTCACCTGTTTTGGTTGTCCATTTCGACCAGCTATTGTAGTTGCAATTATTTGACCTGCTTCTGTACCACTACCATTTACAACAGTCGCTTCCATATCCTGCAAAATGCAAAATTTTAGACCAGCGATTTAACTGTTTCAGGTTTCGTGGTTTCAAAGATTTTGCAAGATCTGTGTGATTTAATAGAATTAAATCCTGTATAAGGACGTTTCAAAAGATTGAATAGGTATAAAAAATTAAAATTAAAATTAAAAAAATTAAATATTGCTCATAAACGTATATAGTAGGCATGATATAGACTAAAGAAATTAGAAAATTATACATGGAGGAGGAAACAGACTAATTCAAACAAAAAATTAACCTTTTCATCGTGGTGGTTTACTTTCTCATCTCTAATTTTCATTTCATGCATTTCTTTAGGAAGCTGATCATAACCAGACTTCTCTTTTCTAGGCATTGTAGATGCATCAGATGTGCTTGCAGCAGTTTCCAGTGATGTAGAGGCCATATGCTGCTCCAGACCTGTGGCAGACCTCTCTAGTCTATTTGGTTTCTCATTGTCCTTGTGTTCAGTCTCTGGATCAACCTTTGCTCTCTTTGTGCTAGAATCCCCACCCTAAAGAAAATCAATTAAATTGGCCATAAAAATGAATTAGACAGTTGTAGCAATGTGATGCACCCAAATATCTTAAATTATTAAAAATAAAATTGACATAGCGTCTGCACTCTGTCTGAATTAACCAACCTCACTGCAAATGAATTGTTTCTTTCACCATAACAACATTCCCAGGGAGGGGGTAAGAATAAAAGTAGCAAAATGAACTAAAAGGAGCCAGAAACACTAAATAAACAGACCGACCAACTAGCCAATTGGGAAGTTATACAAGTTTCAAGAAAAGTGAAATTTAGCTGCACCTTGAGGCATGACTAAAACAAGTTTTAGGATTCTAAATTTCTAATAATTCAAAAGGCATCAGAGGCCAAAAGTCAGAAAAATCTCCTTGAGGCAGACTGATTACTGTGAGCAGCCGAAACTGTCATGTCATACAATTCAAACCACAGCCCAAATGCTTCAAACATTAGGTTTTACTTTATTGCTTTGATGGGGACTTTCTTCTGAATTCCTTGTTCAAATTTCCACAATTTTTCCCCCCAAATGCAAGCAATGGTGATTTAGATTTTAGACCCATAGCCAACCAAATAGAGACGTTCATTGCAGAAGCCAGCTGCTAAACTAAAGCTTACTATTAACCTAGGAAGCACGGACATGGTCCGACATGGTGCCACGAGCAATTTCTGAAAAATTTAACTTCTGAAAAATTTAACATAACACAGTCGGTACAACACCGGTACGACACGGGTGCCGCATCCTAAATGAAGTGTCCGTGCTTCCTAGCTTTTAACTACAACCCTATAAACTTATTTGCCTTATTAGCTGCATTACAATCATAAAATTAAATCCCAGACTCACGCAACAGCCGCACTCCACTCCACGATCCATCATCAAAATATCATGCAGAAGCCCATTATTCGCAAAGTTATAGGGTCGTACCCAGTACACAATGCTCGCCCCAAATTTGTGGAGAGGCTGATTTTCGTACTCGAACTTGTAACATATATTTTGGGTGGAGGGCACTTTCCCAACCACACCTTGTATATATATACAAACATTAAAAAACAATGACCAGCTAAATTAACCTTATATTGCATAACAATGAAACCCCACGTTAACTTCAACAGCATTTTTAGAAGGAAAAAGAAATGGAAAACTACAACACCACAAACAATCCCATGATTTGTAATGCAATAAAAATAAACAATTTATATAGCATCAAAAATTTATTATCTCTCTTTTTTTCATTTTTGACAAATGCATTTAAGAATCTGATCATTCCCACAAGGAAACAGAATCAAAGAAACCATTTTTATTACAAACAAAACAAAATCAATCAAATTAATTATATATAAAATAAATAAATAAAAAGCCAAAGCTGATGCAAAGTTCTCATTTTTTTAAATTTAAAAAAAAAAAAAAAGCTTCAAAGCTTCAACATTGTATTTCCTTCTTTTTGAAAATTTTCTGAGCAACCAAACAAAGACTAAGCCAAAAAAAAAAAAAAAAACTTACAGGATCGGATGAAATGGAAGTGCGACCAGAAGCAATGCTCTTTAGCCTACGCATCACATTCATGATTGGAATTTGGAAACCCTAATTCCCCAAACAATTTTCACAATCTAAAATAAAAAATAAAAAAATCATTAAAAAAAAAAACAACAACACATCATCTAGAAGAGAGAGAATTTCAAATCCCTCTCTCACTCTCTCTCTCTCTCTCTCTCCTCCCACAAACAAAAGAAGTTAAGACAGAAAAAAAAAATATTCCAAAACAAAACAAAACAAAAAAAACAAAAAAATCTCAACCTCTCTTTCTCTCTCTAAGATATGGGCTCTCGCTCTCTCTCTAGAGTCCAGGTGGCCTTATGTTTTTCGAAATTTGTTGGTTTGTCTTTGCGGTCAAACTTGGATCAAACCCAATCATTCCGCCCTTCTTTCTTTTTTGTACTTTGGTCAAACTCCCATTTCTGACCCTTCATCTCTCATTATTGGTGGAATCCAACGGTGGATATTTTGTGAGGATTTTTTTATTATTTTTTAAAACAAAATGAGGAGAATATTGATTTGGCGTTACGTAAATGACCTTCTACTTGTTGCGTTTTTGCGGAGAAAAAGATTTTAGGATAGAGAGACCGAATATTCTGGGAGGTTTGTCAGCTTGACTGGTCTTTGACAATTTTTTTTTATTACAATTATTTAAAAAAAAAAAAAAAAATTTAAAATATGAGGTTTTTTTTCTTTTTTTCGAAGAGAAACGTATTTTTTTTTTTCTTATTAGAAATAAATTATCTTTGTTAGGTTACATTTCTCTTCTTTCC
>NW_027069469.1:2945483-2973454 GCF_002906115.3 Quercus suber | reverse complement strand
AATGTGCCTATTTATGGGCCTAGGAGTAGGATCAGCGAAGCGACACCATCCACTAAGAAGATGACATGTGGTAATCGCGTGGAAAATGTAATCGACTTAATGCTCAACGAATTAAATCACAACACGTGGCTACATAAAGGGAATTAAATCCCTATAATGTCCTTGGACGACACCCTGGACAAGGGGCAACTGATGGGATAGCAAAAATTACATCTATGGTTTGTCCAGAAGAGTCGTTCATGATCACCAGTTAGCCAAACGGCCAGACCATCTCTGATTCGTCTTGATATGTCGTCCCTGAGTATGGATCAATGGAATAAACCTCAAGGAATCAGATCGGAAGAGTCGTCTATGTGCAAAGTGCATAGACGACCACACAACAGTCTGACAAAGAGTCGTCCATGGGCATTGCACATGGACGACCACACAACACTTAGCAAATTCTGGAGTGGTTAATCAACCCGTGTTCATCGCCACCAATTCCTCCCAAGTATGTAAATTCCAGCAGCGGTTATAATTTCCATAGCCGTTGAGGAAGTTATATCCGGATTCCACAAATCTGGGGAAGTTATTGAACCAATAACCGCCCCAAAGTTCCCTATATAAGGACGGTTTGAACCAAGCAAAGGTATGAAATACTGAAATTTTTACTCCCAATACAATTAGAACTCCATTGGTGAGAAGATACTAACTTAGCCATCGGAGGGTTTTAGGCCGGTCCACCCCGGTCCCCTTTGATATTTTGTTTACCTTTCAGGCCTTTGCTACCACTTTTAGCCCATCGAAGCCGAGTTGTCCAGCCTACTGATTCTAGTCACCATCATATATATATATATATATATATAAAAATAATAAATAAATAAACCCACATTTTATTTTAAATTTGAATGTAATTTTTTTTTTCCGGTTTCTTAAGAGAAAAAAACTCACTGAATTTAATATAAGATTTGATCATCGATGGAAATAATAACCACTTTCATAAATATGGTAGTTGAAACAAAATGCAATGTACATATGAATTTTAAACAATAATCATTGTTAAGTTTTTTTTTTTTTTTTTGAGAATAATCATTGTTAAGTTTTGAAAGTGAAAATTTGATCAAATGACAGTTTTTTTTTTTTTTTTGAGAAGAAATGACAGGTTGATTTATAACATTATAATGAAAACAAAGTTTTTAATTTGAGATGCGTTGAGTTTTGTGGTGATGAAAAATTTGACCTTGCATAAAAAAAAAAAAAAAAAAAAAAAAGCAAATGAATCTGGGAGCCATTACCAAGGCCCACTTGCTAATCCATGCTAAACTGGGCTGAAACCGATAAGGTTATCACACCACTTGTCTGCATCAAACTTCAAGAGCAAGGTCCAATTCAAAGCCCGCCTCTTACACTAATGTCAAGCGCACTTTTTACCAAACGATAAAGTGGACCTTAAGGCTACGGGTTATCTGTCCAACCCCAAACCAAATTACATTAACGCAAGTGGTATGGTTTTTGGGGAAATTTATTACAAATTCCCAGCGGTAATAGAGTGCGGTAATTTAACTTATCATGAATTTAACTAGTAAAATTTTTCATAAATATGAAAGAAAGGAACATTACATTATTGCATTCTAGAAGTACTTAATAGTTACTTAGTTTTTTAATAAATATATATTAAGAAGAAGGATGTGGAGTTTAAACCACAGATATAGAGCACTACAAATAAATATCATAATAATTAGAGTATCATTTCAACAAACGCTAATGTAAATGATACATTTTATACGGTTATTTATCCTAAAATTAAAGGCTGTGAATATCTACCATCTTCTTTCTTATTTCATCCAATAATTTGCCATTGTGAGTATAAAGCATAAATCATGAGTAATTGAGAGCAGCTGCGTTTCTTTTTATGTTAGGAATCTAATACCTTGAAAGAGGATCATTAAAAATAAATAAATAAATAAATAAATAATAAGTGTGCGTTTGCCAATTTGCTAAAACTTTTTGGCGCCGTTATTTATTATTATTTATTATTTATTATTATTTTTTATATATATAATTTAAATTTGATCTTTTTGGAAATAAATTAGTTTTTACTTTTTTGTCACACAATTAACATAAAAATTACAAAAAATGACTCTTTTAATAAATATTATGCAAATTAGTTTTCAAAAATAAATAATTTCCAAACAAACAAACACACATGCTTACGTGGAAAGTGACTATGAATCTATGCTAGTACAAGCTATTCTCTCATTTTCTAATTCCATTAGAATTAGTTGTTCAACAGTTGTACAAACCTAACAAATCTATTTCCAAAAACAGATGTTATAGTTATTCTTTAATACATGCAATAACTTTAGAAGTTATTATATTTCCAATTAATAGGAATAATTATTTTATCTTATAAAAAGGGAATAATCATTTAATTACTTCACATTTGATTCCCATTAGTGATGAGCTCATATTAGAACTAGTAAGAATTTGCCACATTAGCAGTTTGTAAAAATGTTATAAAATAGTTTGTATCTATAACATTACTCTTCCCATTAATACAGATTACTATTATTGATGTAATTTTCATTCATTGAACCAAACATTGCTTTATTGTCAGTTATTAAGGAACTCATCTAAATCTTGTATGTGAAGGGATTGTTAGTTATTAAGGAATAATTTTTAGGTACTTTCGGAGTACAGTGAATAATACTTTTTACTATGAATGTGAGAAAAAAGAGTACAATTTTATTATAGTCCAAAAGTACTTAAGAATTTTCTGTCAGGAACACATCTAAATCTTGTATGTGTAGAGGATATAAAACCTACCTTTATTGTTAGTTATTAATATTATTTGAATTATGATGTACTTTCAATAATGATTGCTTTTTTGTTAGGCATCACATGGTTTTCTACTAGTTAAATAAATGAAAACTTAAAAGTAAATAACAAACCATGATGGCCCTCTCAAAATTATATTACACATATTACTAACCAAAAAAAAAAAAAAAAAATTCATATTCCACATATGGCTGCATTTGGTATTGCTCCACACATCAAATAAAAAAGAAAAAAAAACATTTTTTTTTTTGTTTTGTTGATCAAACAAAGGGTAATACATTTTCCAAAGATAAAGATCTTTCTGAAGCAATAGTAAATGACTTGTGATAATGGCTTACTATCACTAGTATCTAAGGCAGATGTCAATTTATCTTTGTCTAGTGTAACACTTAAACTAGGACCTGTCCCTGTCTGAACCTATAATTTTTTCTCCCGCACTTAAACCAAGATCCAGACGTCGACGAAATGTATTACAGTATTTAGATTGGTAGGACTAGGAGACCCAAAGATGGTTACGAAATAGTGTTGTTACCATACCTAAACATCAATTCAATGGTAGACTTTAACATAGTGTGTTCTCTCTTCCTTGATCTCTAACCATGGGATTGGCCGTATTGAGATTTTGACACAATTGAAAACGTGTTCTTTGTACCCAACAAAATCTCTTGAACCATTGACTTAGAGTTGGCTTTTTACAGTTTTTACTGTCATTAACTTAGCAAACAAGTGATCAAAGAGAGCCATAAACAACTTCTTTTTCCTCTTGTTATATAATCTGCCAGCCTCCAATGTCTCGTACTGAGTTTTTGGGCAGCTGTCTGTGTCAAAATCCTGTGTATATATTGGATATATATAGGGTGAGGTTGAAATATAATAAAATCAATCAGTCTCCGTGGACAGCATGCACGTGAATTCTAGTACATTTAACAAAGAAAAAGGTACCACACTTTCTGCACCCATCCAATGGATTTATGGAGAAATTTGAGCCCACAGTCACATGCTGTCTCAGTTACTTTTCAATGCAGGTTTTAAAGAAGATTGAACGGTCACGGTCCTCAAATTCGGCAGAGTAGTTGCACCAAGTCGGTGGATTAAGATTTGGTGACGGTGATTGAAAGTTGAAACCAATTGAGATTCCTGAATGAATAAAAAAAAAGTTTGTTTTTTCATGGGAACTTTTTCACACGGGAAGAAACAAAACATTTAGCAAAAATTTGCAATAATCTTGCCGTATTTGCTCAATAATTGAACCTGATACTGACAAGCTTAGATCAATTAAAAGAACGGGACCAAAAAAGAGTTTGAATAAACTTATATATGGCATTATTTTTTGGACAAAGGATATTTCTGTCCTCCAGGCTGTGAAATTATGATTATACTATCAATGTAGGGACATATTGGTTCTTGCCAAAACCTCACACAATATATATAGGGTGCTTTCATCAGAGGAAAATTGAAAAAAAGTTTAAAGTGAGACCTTATCTCTCCCAATTTAGATGTTTCCAGTCCTCTTTCAGTGAAAGGAGTATGAAAAGTTGAGAACTATGAGACATTCATGCTGTAACATCAAAGGCAGCTGTTACGGGCTTACAGCCAAAAATTAATGAAAGCCAGCAACTTGATTTTTCTTCTAGCAATTTAGGTTTTTTTTTTTTTTTTTTTTTTGAACATTTTTTCTAGCAATATAATGTTTCCTTGGGTCAGATCTTTTGTACGAATAACAAATAATTTTACTACTAGTTAAATTAAATAATACCCTCGGTTTCTTTGATAATTTGAGACTCAAAACACTTTTTTTTTTTTCATTTAAAGACTTGCAGATATTGACATTGGCCCTCTTGTATCACAGAGTACNATAACTTTAGAAGTTATTATATTTCCATAAAATACAAACCATCTCTATGTGCATAATAATTATAAGATTAGCATGTTTTTAAAAATACGAGAAATTATTGTGTATTCCTGAAGTACTATAAATGTGTATTCATTCATCTCCCATAAATGGTGGGTCCCACTAATTAAATTTATGGTGAGACCCACCATTCATGTAAGAGGGGGGACTACACATTTATGTTATTTCGGGAGTATCTAATAATTTTCCCAAAAATACATATTTATAGTTTTATTCATATTTTAGAACCAAACATATTAATAGGAATAATTATTTTATCTTATAAAAAGGGAATAATCATTTAATTACTTCACATTTGATTCCCATTAGTGATGAGCTCATATTAGAACTAGTAAGAATTTGCCACATTAGCAGTTTGTAAAAATGTTATAAAATAGTTTGTATCTATAACATTACTCTTCCCATTAATACAGATTACTATTATTGATGTAATTTTCATTCATTGAACCAAACATTGCTTTATTGTCAGTTATTAAGGAACTCATCTAAATCTTGTATGTGAAGGGGATTGTTAGTTATTAAGGAATAATTTTTAGGTACTTTCGGAGTACAGTGAATAATACTTTTTACTATGAATGTGAGAAAAAAGAGTACAATTTTATTATAGTCCAAAAGTACTTAAGAATTTTCTGTCAGGAACACATCTAAATCTTGTATGTGTAGAGGATATAAAACCTACCTTTATTGTTAGTTATTAATATTATTTGAATTATGATGTACTTTCAATAATGATTGCTTTTTTGTTAGGCATCACATGGTTTTCTACTAGTTAAATAAATGAAAACTTAAAAGTAAATAACAAACCATGATGGCCCTCTCAAAATTATATTACACATATTACTAACCAAAAAAAAAAAAAAAAAATTCATATTCCACATATGGCTGCATTTGGTATTGCTCCACACATCAAATAAAAAAGAAAAAAAAACATTTTTTTTTTTGTTTTGTTGATCAAACAAAGGGTAATACATTTTCCAAAGATAAAGATCTTTCTGAAGCAATAGTAAATGACTTGTGATAATGGCTTACTATCACTAGTATCTAAGGCAGATGTCAATTTATCTTTGTCTAGTGTAACACTTAAACTAGGACCTGTCCCTGTCTGAACCTATAATTTTTTCTCCCGCACTTAAACCAAGATCCAGACGTCGACGAAATGTATTACAGTATTTAGATTGGTAGGACTAGGAGACCCAAAGATGGTTACGAAATAGTGTTGTTACCATACCTAAACATCAATTCAATGGTAGACTTTAACATAGTGTGTTCTCTCTTCCTTGATCTCTAACCATGGGATTGGCCGTATTGAGATTTTGACACAATTGAAAACGTGTTCTTTCTTTGTACCCAACAAAATCTCTTGAACCATTGACTTAGAGTTGGCTTTTTACAGTTTTTACTGTCATTAACTTAGCAAACAAGTGATCAAAGAGAGCCATAAACAACTTCTTTTTCCTCTTGTTATATAATCTGCCAGCCTCCAATGTCTCGTACAAACTTAGATGTAATGGGTCTGGCCTATAAAAATAATAGTACTATCATAAAATGATATTAAACAAATAATAATTGTTGGGCTGGGCAAAAAGGCCAGTCCACACCACTAACTTGATAAGATCCAGAAAGTGATATCATAACCCACTGACAGAGACTCGGCAAAGCCTGCAGGTGAGTGAGAGTGACCAGTGTCATACATATTGTGGTACTCGCTATACAATTAAAACTGATTTGAGTTTATCAGTGAGAAATACATTAAAAAATTCATTATACTTTAACGACTGAAGATTATAATGGAGTGAAAGGATTTATTGAATTGAATTGGGTCATTGCATTCAACTTTTAGGATGATCAATGACCAATGCCAAATTGACAGCTAAAAAACTCAATTTATTGATCAACACATATAAGCCTTGCCCTTTGTAACAAGCAATTTCGAAAGTGTAGCTCCCTTTTTTTTGAGTGAAACCGACAGTCTTGCTGGTTGAAGATTACTAGATTAGACCTCTTGGCTCATGAACCCAAATAGGAATGGAATCTAATTCAGCAAACAAAAAAGAAAAAAGAAAAAAGAAAAAAAAGCCTAAAATGTCACTTCGACTTGCTCCCCCATGCAATTTGATGGATTCATGGTTCTTTTCAGGATTGTTCTGGGGACAATTGGACTCTTCAAAACAAGAAAATTCATTGTACTATGTTTTACTATCAAGGGCCACCAGGTACTAATTAAAACATTGTATAAGAAAAGGGTAGCCTTGTATTTCCAAAATGCTTTGCTTGCTTGGCATTGTTGTTGGCAAAGGTCCTACTCATTTATTGTACAGCAAGTGTTGTAATCTTTGAATCTTTTTGCCTTGTATAATATTAATGTCACTCACCCACCGACGTGCTGGGTCAGTCTCGCTTTCTCATTGAAAGCTCCAAAGGTTTATTATCATAATTAAATACTTCAACAAGAATCTCTTTCTCTATCTAAATTATTATTCTTATTATCTGTATCTTGATGCTAATGTGACAATGTTGATTTGTCTCTAACGACCCTTGTGTTTGTTATGAACTTATGTAGTCTCATCACCTTGCAAGTTGCAGACACATCTGTGGGGATTTCAAGGCATGGTGGTTAGACATCCTTATCACTTGATTGGAAGCCAAGCCCCCAAGTAGTGCCAAATTTGGGATGCGTTTTACAGAGCTGGGAAAGCATATTAGGCCTTTATATTTTCTAATTAAGGGCGCTACTGACCATGGAGGTTTGCACAATGAACGTAACAGAAGTTTTGTATGCCATCTTTTTATCCAAGAAACGAATAAAATTAAACGAGAACGAAGCGAATGTAATGTCACGGTATGATGTAGCTTTGAACTTGCAGTGGGAAAACAAAAGTGATGCAGAAGAGGGGATGCATATTTTGTCAATTTGACATTGAGAAATGAGAATAAGCCTGCGCGGGTTACTTAAATTCATTTTGTGTAGGGATGGTAATTTTACTGGTCTCGCAAATATGGTGATGTGGAAAAGGGATGAGATTTTTGCCCCACACCTAGGGTAAGGTGGAAATGGGTTTAGACTTTTTAGCTCTTGCCTTGCACTACGGTAGAAGAATGTGAAGATTATTTTTGAAGAATTAGGCAGTATGTATTTTGTTATGCATTAGGAGTTTGTATTGTATTGTTATGTACATTAATTTGTAATCCTATGCATAGACATGGATGTACTTAAAAGATATACATTAAAATGTATAGTATAATTTTTATGTATATAATTTAAATATTATTGATAATCATACTTTTATTTATTATTATTATTATTTTTTACTTTTTAAAAAGTCTTGTAAGAATATTATTAGGTAGAAAATGTAAATTGTCAATTTTTATTTTAAATTTTTTCTATTCATTAATTCTAAACTTTTTAGTTTTTATACACAATAACTCACTTAGATGGATATTTATGATGTGGTTCCACATTTGACCCCAAAATTAAGAAATAACACTCTCTCTAAAAATAAATAATTTATGACACATGACACAAAATTAGACTTCAATTGTAGAATCTAATTGAATTTTTTCTAAACTTTGTCTATTAATATATATATATATATAGATTAGTTTTGGTTTGTATTACTATGTATTTAAATATATGAATATTAAGACCTTTTGTTTTTATTATGATATTGTCTTGTTAGAAACTTTTGATAATATTGTTCAATCATTGCTAAAAATTAGTTTTATTTGATGTGATAAATTTATTTGTAATTTTAAATATATTTCTATTAATGAAACAAGTTTTATTAAGATAAAATAATGAAACAAGTGTGGGGCGGAGCAAATTGACATGAAGTAGAATTTTGTGAAGCAAGGCCTCATGGTGCCCTAAGGTTGAGGATGGGGGCAATGAAGTTTTTCCCGTCATGTGAAGCAGGAATAAAAAAACTCATCCTTCAGACTTGCTCCTCCCTATTGTCATTCCTATTTTTGTGTACCTAATACAATGATAAAAAAAGAAAGAAAAAAAAAAGCTATGAAATAAAATTGTCATTCGTTTGTAAAAGTTTCAAGTCGGGTTGGTTTTCAATAAGAGCCCTGTACCAACGATTATATTATTAAATGAAGTTATAATAATATCTTTAATAAATAAAATTTTATTATTTTTATTTTTAAATTGCTTTTATTATAATAATTTTTAATTATAAATGTCTAGCATGAAAATCAGAGAGAGAGAGAGAGAGAGAGAGAGATCTTGATAAATGTGTTGCTACCAAAATAAAATATATTACAGAAAATTTAGAAGAAATCACACAGAATTGAATAAGAAATTCATAAAAAAGAGTTAAGAGATAACGAAATAATACAACAAAAAGATAGCAAAAACAATATCATAATAATTTCAAACTTGTAAAACAGTAATTCTTGATTATTTAACGAGACATATTTATTTTCCCTAAGCACATGCATTATAAAAAGTAAAAAGAATGGTTTATATATATATATATATATATTAGGGGTGTCCATGGGAACCAACCCACCCGCCCAAACCACCCGGGCAAACTCGAAAATCGGCCGACCCCACGCCAGTGATGGTTGGAGACGAGTCTCCACCACCAAAAACCGACTTAGACTAGTCGGATGGCGGGTTTTCTTCTTCAAAACCCGATATACTTGATTTGATCGATGAAACCCATGAAAGAAAGTCGGAGTTCCTAGATCCGTTCAGATTCATCAGTATTCCGGTGAAGGTTTGGGAGTTTTTGGTTAGATTCGGTGAAGATCTAGGTTTTCTTGCTTAAATCTGGCAGTGAGATGAAGATTTTGCTCAGATTTGCGCGTGCTTTTGCTTCGATTTTTCTTAGATCCGATGATGAGAAGAAATTTTTGCTCAAATTTGAACTTGATGTAGGGGTTTTTGCTTCAATTTTTGCTTAGATCCGGTGATTTTCGCTCAAATCTGAGCTTGATGTTGTGGCTTTTTTATTTTTTATTTTTATTTTTTTATTTTTTTTTATTTTAGCTTAGATTCGGTGATTTTTGCTAAAATCTGGGTTTGATGTGGTGATTTTAAGCTTGATCCGGTGATTCAAACTCAGATCGAGGCCGACCGACCCGACCGTTGTCCACTGGAGACTGATCCGACTCCATTCGAGGTCATCAACGGTCGGCGACGGGTCGGTTCCGGGTTGGGCACAAACCCGACCCGTGGACAGCCATAATATATATATATATATATATTGTAAGGGCACGGTTTATAGCCCAAGTCCAATATGTATGAGATTGTAGGTTAATGAGCCCAGTATAATAAATTTGTAGAGAGTGGATCAAAGAACTAGGCCCTAGTGAATCTAACAACGGCTAAGATAGGTTTGAATGACCACCATGCAATAACAAAACACGTAAGGTCAGTTGAATGTATTGTCTAAGAAGGCAAATATTCTTATAGACCAATGAAGCTGATTACAAGTGCAATTTTAGTTGCTACAGTGTTTTTTCTCTATTTTTTTCGGTTCCCTTTCTTTCATGGGTCTCTCACATTATATATCTCCTTCCTGGTGATCTTGACTCTCTATTTGTCAACCGTCCAAGCCACTACTCGAGTACTTGTCCCATCAGACACCCCATCTAACTTTCTATGAGTCGTAATGGTAAAAAAAACACTGTTCAGGAGTTTTCTCCACATAAATGCGACCAGAAAAGTAGCTACAGTGTATTTAATGCGGGGGTAGCAGCCTTCCCTTAGATTTTTTTGAACTCCTTCCTTTCTCGTGCATTCTTGAGGTACGCCTCTAATATTGGGGCTTCCATGGAGATCATTTTCGTCGTTAGGATGCGTGTCTGGGCTATATATGCTATGGCCAAGGAGGAATCTCTCCTCGGACCACCTTCTTCTCCTTTCTCACTCATGAAACTCCAAACTGGAATCATCCTTAACCATTAGTCCCTCCTCGAACATAATAACGTTTTCGAATAAGGTCCAAAGCCCAATATGTGATTCTGGGCTCATGTCCCTACATATATAATAAAGAAAGTTAAAAATTAGTATTGTTTAATTTATATTTAGGTATTAAAAAATATCTAACCTAAATTTATCGTTTTATGGTCAAAACTTGAAATAATGTCAAGTCGACCCCCAAAATATCTAAATGTATGATTTCTCAATAAATTAACAAGGTATGTATTTATGATCTTATACCTCGAACACATCTAATCTAGAGCCAAAGTCTATCTTAATGGGCCACTTACTATAATATTAGTACTCATTAATTTTCATTGCAAGAATGGGCATTGCCTATAAGCCACAGACTAAATGAACTCCAAAATAAATATAAAAAGCCAAAAACAAAAAGGAAACCATACAAAACAACACCATAAATGAAACACCCTTTTTTTTTAATCTCTTTTTCTGAGAACCTTAAAAGGAACACTTGGTAGTGAAAGTCGTCCCTTCTCAAAAATTCAATAATGGAGTGCCAGAAAAAGTTATAATTAATGAGAAAAGTCTTCTATTTGTTATTGTGTTAAAACATAATCACATCAAATGTCAAATCACCAGCATCTATAGGGTTGCTTTAACAATTTTAATGAAACTAAACAAGATAAGAAAGTACCACTACCTTTAACAAACACCAGAACTATGACACATAATTAATGAACTAAAGACGTTTAGTAGTTTCTTAATTCAGTGTTTTCTGTGATAACACGACCTTTATTATCATTATTTTTTTTTCATATAATGAATTGTTTGTAATAATTGTATAAATGTAATTGACTGAAGACAGAATGCAGTAAATTTTCACGTAGATGTAATTGAATGTAGATCGAACAATGAATAGCAGAATATATACTTGAAGGGTGTCTGGCTCACAAACTAAAGATGGAAAAAATAGAAAAGGAATTTTTTTTTTTTTTATTCTCTTTGAAAGCGCTCGGATTTGTGCTAAAAACACACAAACTTGTTTAGACCATAAATTTTAAATTATAACTAGATTGCTTTTACTCTTACTTAATCAAAGTACGGAACAAAAGTAAATGTATGCAATGAACCGATACTACTCTAGTACATAAACATGAACAACAACCAATAAATGTAAAGCATAAGAGTAAGGGAAGAGAGATGCAAATACAAGATAACATCAAGACGTGTTATTGAAGAGGAAACTGAAGAATTCAGCGAAAAATCTCTCCACAGCTCTCCAAGTCGAAATTGATACACTAGAGAATAAAGTTGGAGTATACAAATAACAAAAGACCCTCCAAGTCTAGTCCATCCAATGTACTTGAGCCCTCCAAGCTCTTGCTACTAATGGATTTCTCGGAGTCATGTCCTCTCTAGTTTTTTAAATCCCACAATACGCCCGATTGCATCCGTCAAGCCTCACTGGCTTCTTTTGACAGATCCTCAAAGCTTCTCAAGTTCCAAAATACTCACTACACTCTGAATAGGTGTGAGTTGTGTTTGGATATAAATCTCCTCTCTAGTTATGATTATGGGAGAGGGAATGAAAAGAAGCTATAATGATTTCTCTCTAAGGATGAGTAGCTCTCTCTCTAAAAGATGGGTGTGTTGTGTTATAGAAAACCTATCTAGAGTTTTTCTCTTTGAATAACCTCTCATACTTTTGTGGGTAATAAATGTATATATAGTATGAGTGAAGGGTAAGAAAGTCACACTTAAAATCTTCCAAGTAGAGAGTTTTGCGGGTACCTTACGGGTTGGCCTTACCCGCAAGACACTCACGAAACTGACAGCCTGACATGACTCTTCAGCTTCCAGTATGTGCTTCTCACATGCCCTTTTCACGGGAACCTTTACTCTTGAACTTCTTGCGAGTTAGTTGCGAAACTGCACTGATCTTCATTTCATGTTCGATTCTTCACCAACTTAGTGCTAAACCCAATACAATAAAATCCCACAAAATACAAGGAAATAATTTAATGCATTAACAACACTTTTTGTTATAGAATAAAGCCAACGTAAAACATAGTTGTAAATCACAACTTTACACTCTTCTTTCTACTTTGGATGGATTTAGAGTAATTTTAGGACCACAATCTTTATCACATTTTTTTATAACTATTTTATGTGGTATTTTGTGATTGATTGTTTATCATTTTTATATGAACCCAGAATTTTTTCTTTACAACTCATAGTTTGTCCTATCTGAATTACCACAAAATTGTGGTAAAAAAAATTATGTAATTAATTTTTTTAGAACTAAAATATATATGTACTTTTATAATAAGAAAAAAAAATTTCAGTGTAAACTCATCAATCTCACTCATAAAGATAAAATTAATACCCACGTGTATTACCGACAGTCATGAGTCAACACATTTACTAAAATATCATTGCTTCAAATTAACATTCAACTTCTGTGACTAAAAGTAAATCTGTACATTGAAGATTTGATGAAGCGGCCTCGCCAATAATGGTAGAAAAGAATATATGGCCCACAAATAAATGAATAATACACTTGGGAAGATTGCCACAGGCATCATAGTATCAATCAAGTTGATATGGGGTTGGGATCGTGGGACGGTACTGGAACCCACATGCACGTGATGGATGGGAGTGAAGTACTGTAGAGAAGGAATGTGATAGGCGACTTTGGAGTTTGGAGTAAATGACCTAATCTTAAAGCCAATTGGGGTCTCCATAGGATCCCCAGAGAAGAAGCATATTTAGCTCAGCTAAAGCTAAGCTTTTTGAAGCTAAAAAGATATGGAAGAAGGTCGAGAAAGACAATGTCCTAAATCTTAGCTGAAAGGCCAACTGCCATTCGCTTGTATATTCAGATAACCTTTCGTTATCTTGACTTTTATTGCCTTCGGCCAGACCTACCAGTTTGGAGAATGCTGTACAGACCCTGCGACACTCACGTGTAAAAGACAATGTCCTAAATCTTAGCTGAAAGGCCAACTGCCATTCGCTTGTATATTCAGATAACCTTTCGTTATCTTGACTTTTATTGCCTTCGGCCAGACCTACCAGTTTGGAGAATGCTGTACAGACCCTGCGACACTCACGTGTACGGTCTTTTTTTGTGTATGCAGATCAAATTGTAAGCTACTCCTGCGTGAAAGGGGAACCCTTTGATGTGTGAGTGTGACACCCAATTCTTAAACTTTAACAAATATATTCGATGATGAACCAAAAATAGTCATTATTTTTGTAGAACATGCAATATATATATATCATAGCAACTGTCAAATCAGTAAGCAGAACCAGTACGTTTCTAAACTGAATGGAATTCATAAAATATTAATATATGTGAATTCTGCCGAATAATTTTTTAATGTTTATGTTATTTAAATCTAATACATTAGGTTGATGCACTTAAAATATATAGATTTTAAATAATATTTTTATAAAAATATTATTTAAATACATATATTAGTCATATCCAAATGACCTCCAATAAAACAATGATTACTTTTTGATTTATCTCAATGCAATATAAAAAGCGCACCAAAAAAAAAAAAAAATCATTATTGTTAAATCAATCAATTGAAATATTGATTTTAAATGGACAAATTTGTTATTAAAAAAATTATTTTGAAATTATCATCTTGTTCCAATACAAAAAGAGACTGAATTTGTGCGCTAACTATACCAAACACCATTTATTGTCACCTACATTTGAACCAACAAATTAATTGTCATCTCATATTTGTTTTCGACTAATAATATCTAGCGCGCTAGGCTTCACCTATAAATTTCTTTTAAGTATTACGAGTTTACGACTTTCAAAGACTAATGCTTCATATATAAAAAAAATTTCACAATTTATTGAAGTTACAATTCATATTAGCAAAACATGAATTATACCTACTAATACCGTTGTCATAAATACCAATTATAATAAAAAAGTAATGTTATAATAAAAAAGTAGATTATTTTTGTGTACTTGTATTTTTTTTTTTATTGACATGACAAATAAATTCTCATATTTTACAAGCATGATGGAATAAATTCTCATACGCCAATGAGCAATTATTTTTTAAGAAGAAATTAAGATAGCGGGATTTTTATTAAGGATTCAAATATGCTCTTCCAAGAGCTACAAAAGAATCAGGTGGATCTTCAAAACCAGACCCGTACATCATCTAGATTTTTAGAGAATTGAACTTAAACAAAAGCATGTGCAAATGAATTAAGTAATTAACCATCTCTATTAATGTGGTTTAGGTTCCACCACGACACCACCCCAGTGGGGAACATGCATATATTTTGAGTATTGAAGCAATCACTTTTTATTTATTTTGGTTGGCGATCAGCAATACTGTAATAGTCACTTCCCATCAATGGAGTACATTTAACGAAATTGATAATGTTCGAAAAAAAGAAGCATGCCAGCAAGTTTACTTTAAATAACAACGGAATAAAATGCTCTACAGGAATGGAAAGCCCACATAATGTATACTGATCAAATCTCAACCAATGCCAAAATCGGATACAGATTGCAACATCCACATAATTTTTATAAAATTATAAATAAATAAAAATCTTATATATATATATATTTATTTAAATTTTCTCTATACTCCTTAAAACTTAACTTTGAAGCTAACCTTACTCTATTTAATCTTTGTCATCAGCATCGTGTTATGATAATTTGGAGACATCTTTGATAGAGGTGTGAATGTAATCTACCAATCTGGTTAGGACATCTTTGAGTCGAATTTGTGTTGATAGTTTTTAATCAATTTGACCCAACTCAATCTGATATGTTTATAAGTTTATCCTATTTCTTTTATTTATTTATTTTGAGTTTGATTAACTTTGGTATTAGGAAAATTAGTTTTAATGAATTTGAATATTTAAAATATATTTAGGTTGTATGGTAACATAAAGGCCTAACAATAATCAACCCATCAATTGACTAGTATACTCTTTGTCAACCAGGCGAGCTGATTTTTTCTTCTTCTTTATTATGCAAATTGTAATAATTTATTAAAAAAAATGCTTTAAACAGTCAAGGAAAATCAATTTTTCATAAAACATGAAACATTTAAGCAAAATTCATTGACGCAACTAGACCATTCCAACCCATTGGGTTGGTTTGGTTTATATTTCATTAATTATTTGTATTGTAGTTGTAAGTAAAAAATGTTGATGATAAACTAGTTTTAAAATATTACTAATAAAAGTTTATTAATATTATAAAATTATGTAAGAATTATGGAATGAGACCCTTTGGCTTGGAGTAATTGTTTAGGAATTTTAAGAATTTTTAAAGATCGATCTCATCTCTTCTCCTATTTTGATTGTAAATAGTTTAAAAGATTTGAATACTATTAAGTTCACTTATGTCAAAATGTGGTTTAAAGGATTTGGATACTGTTAAAGTCCACTCATGTCAAAATGTGGATTACATTTTAAAAAGTGGTTAAACATATATAAGGCAATATATTAAATTTCTCAGTGTCGAAAAAACCCTCCAACTTAACTCATACACACCCCTAATCTTTGATAATAATTGACTCATGTGTGTGTATATATATTAATAGTGATGGATTATTAATATAAAAAAGAACCCATTTTTTAAATAGTATTGTAAGGTCAAGATTTGTAGCTCAAGCCCAAAAGATTTGGAGTATGAACTTAATAAGTCCAATACAATGAATTTGTAGAGAGTGGATGAAAGAGCTGAGCTGGTTGTGAATTAAACAACGTTCAACAAAGGTATTAATGATGAATCAATGTAAGAAAAAACTTGAAACTTAAATATCTTCATGTCCGAAGAGACAAACTTTTGTATATATCATTCTTAGAACTACAACAGACTTTTTTCCTCTCCTTTCTCCCCCCTTTTTCTATTTTTTCCTCCATTTTTTACGGGAGATCTTTTATACTATATAGTGTCTTTTTGGATCATCTTGATCGTACACTTGTTAGTCATCTAAGTCTTTACTTGAGTATAAATCCCATCAGGCCTCTTCTTTGGTTCTCTGTGAGTGGTGGTAGTTGAGAATGCATTATTCAGGAGTCTTCTCCACATTAATGCGACCAGAAAAATTACTGCAGTGCATTTAATGTGGTGGTAGCAGTTTTTTCTTTAGATATTTATCCGTTCTTATCATCTCCATACATGCCTGAAGTTTATCCTTATTATTGGAACTGTCAGGAAGGTCACTTGAAACTCCCAGGTACTTGCTTGACCGAAACTCTTTATATCCGAGGAGAACACTCTCTTCGGACTATTGACGCTCTCTTCGGACTATACTCTTCGTTCATTTCCAGGTATATTTTTTCCACCTGGGTTCCTTCTCAATCATTTACTTCTCTTCGGACACACCCTAGTCTTCAAATAGGGCTCTAGGTCCAATACATAATTTTGCGCTTTTACCCCCACAATAGCTCCTTAAAATTTTAATTTTTCCCTCGCATCCGAGGAGAAAAAATAAGATTTTGATTTATCACAGGAAATAATGGCTGAGAATATAAAAATTACCTAAATTCACACACGTGAGAGCATAGATTTAGGCGCTTCATCATTGCAGCTGACGTTTTGGTATTTACGAAGCGCTATTAATTGCTTCAGGCGACGCTATGTCTTTGGCATCCAACGATGAGCCATTGATCCAACGGACAATATTTCTCCTCAGAATTTGGGTGAGGTAATTCCCACTCATTTTTTAGTCCCTATATAATGCCTTTAAAGGAGATCATTTCTCCTTTACTTCACAGTTTCTCAAATTTTCCAGTGAACTCAGACATTCAAACTTACAAAGCCTTCCAGATCATCAGTGTCATTTCTTCATAAATTCGCAAAAATCATACCAAAGATTTAAGGATCTTCCCCAAGCCCAGTTCGTGTAAGTTCCAACTCCTTCGAATCTGTCATCTTCTCTTCGGCCACCTTTCTTGGCCATCAGATTCTCACCTTCCCTTTATTATTCTCAATGCTTCCTTCTTATTATTCATCTGAAATGGGTAAATTTAGGTATCTGGTCGATAGTCCTGCCCTAATAGAGGCTTTTAAGGAAACTTATGATATACCCCAGGGGGTAAATCTAAGGTATTGTCCCTCAGAAAGATTGTCAATCGACCGAAGAGAGGGAGAAGTCATAATCCCTATGATAGCATTCATAGAAAGAGGGATGACTCTCCTTATGGGTCATGTTATAAGAGAATATCTTCGTAACCATAGGATTACTCCTTATTAATGTGCACCCAACGTCTTTAGGATCTTAGGAGCAACTGACGCTTTGAATAGTCATTTAGGCTTGGGGCTCACCTAGCTTGACGTAGTACATATGTACGAATGTCATAGCTAAAAGGGAGCGGGGTATTATCTTAAATCCTGGTCCGATGTCGTAAGGCTGATTTCTTGTCTTCCCAAATCTAACAAGGGGTTGAAAGACGACTATTTGAACGTCTTGAGCGTGTGGCATGACGGTCTTCATTGCCCAACCTAGCCAGGAGAGCCAGGTGGGATATCCCAGACTTATATCTTTGCTTAGAAGTCATTCCCACATAAATGCAGCCAGTTGGTTAGGTGCAGAACATATAATGTGTGGTAGCAGCCTTCTCTCGAGATATTTCTTCTTTTGTTGTTGGTTATCTTCCTTGAAGCTTATCCATGAAAGGAATGATTACCTTTTGTGTAGCATTCCTGAGAAGGCTGGGTTCCAACCTTCCACAATGCTTTCCCGAGGAAGCTTGGCTCCTCGGGAACTACTACTAGCTTGTTATTATACATTTTCGTCCTCGGCTCATTGATCCCTAAACTTAATAAACCTTATGACCATCCTTGGATTCCTAGTTGTCCTCGGCCTGCTCATCCTCACACTTTTATTTTAAGAAAAAATAAAGGATAATAGTGGTTTTTCTGGTTAGGAGTTAGAGGTCTTTATTGTGTTTTTCATTAAAAAAAAAAAAAAGTTTTCTCTTAGTTATATTGACTTGTAAATGTTTAAGCATGTAAAATGACTTATTATTTATACTATTTAAATTCATTAAATTTTTATATGGTTCACAATTTTTTAAATTATTCCCTAATGGTATAATTTCTAATTTATTGAACAATTTAATCTAAAATATTTTTGAAAATATTAATTGTGATCAATCTTATTTAAAAGATATCCTAACAATAGATTTAGGATCCTCATCAATTAACAATGTTTTTCTTTTCTTTGTATCAGTATTGTTAAGTGTCTGATTATGGTTGATTTTGCTGTGATGTTAACAGAGAAAAGGCACATTTCTCCTCTAATCAGTTTGACTAGTATTGCTGTGCTCAACTATCTCCTACGGTCAAAGATTTTTGTAACTATCTCCTACGGTCAAAGATTTTTGTAAGCAAAGACGGGCAACTTCGCGCGGCCCATCTTATTCTCGGTTTCACACAAAAATCTGGTGATTTTCAACCAGTTGGGAATGGTATAACGCAAGGAGACTATCGGATTAACCGAATAGACGTCTCTCGGCCTCATTTCCTAGCGCCTTACGATCTTGCCCCTGTGCCACACCCAAATCCACATGGTATACCCCTGCTTGTCCAGTCGGTTCAATAGGTTCCCCTCGAACCAGTAGCAGCAGGTGAACGAGTTGCCTCTCCGACCCCTTCTCTTGAGGAGCAGATTGACCAGTTCACGTTTAAAGGAGAGGCATCAGGGGAGGTTCAAGTAATTTCAGTTTCCGACGCTGAGGAAGAGTCTGACAGGCAGTCCAGCGTTCGAAAGCCTGTTTTGATAATCGCCCGCCCAAACGATTCTTCGGAGGAAGAAGAAGATATGGCAAGCCTAAAGGACTTAATGAAAACTAGGAACAAAACGGTTGGGGCCAAAGGGACCAGTACGTCCCAGCCAGTCGTTAATCTTCCCCCACCTCCTCTTCAACCTCCTGCCAATCTCGTAATGAAGCCAATCCCTGATCCGAAGAAGAAAAGGCCACTCACAGATTCTGAAGAAGTTGAGGTGGTGCCTTCAAAAGGAGCAAAGCAACAGAAGGTGGATAAGGGTCAACGGAGCAAAAGGGCTTCGTTAACTGAGTGTCGAGATGACATTCTTGTTGCTGAGGTGTGCTGAGGACCGCACACCTGGTCCCCAAAGCTGAAATTGGATAGTGCTTCCATCCCTTAGGATACCTTTCTCAGAAATTACCATGGGGGGAAGGCAGGTCTCATTGCTGAGGCCCTAGAGCGGCCACTTCTCATTCCAAAAGATATGGAGTCCTACAGGCGCTTCAGTCAATATGAACTCTTTCTATCCCTTAAGAGGGATTTAGCCATAGTAAGTGAACTAATCTATTTAATCAAGATGCCGATCCTTCTTATTCGTCCTTTTTCTTTACTTTATATTGAAATTTTCCATTTTACTATGTAGATTACCCAACAAGTTTTCGTGGCTGAGGAATGGAATAAAAAGGCTTACAATGAAGTCCAGGCGAAAGCCTACTCTCGGTCAGAGGCCGAGAACTCTCTGGGTAGTTTGAAAGAGAATTACTCTCAGCTGTTTAAGCAGCTAAAAGAGATGACAAAGGACAAGAATAACCTTAATGCTGGCTTGAAGAATGTTACAAAGCAGGCCGAAGACCAGCGCAGCCAGATACGCATGCTTAAGACTAATCTAGAGACAGAAAGGGAGCTGGTGAAAGGTTTTCGAATTGAGCTTCAAAAGGCTAAGGAAGCTACTTAGTTGGTAGAGAAGAATGCCTAGTTGGCCAAGGAGGCAGTGGAGGCTGAGAGACAGGCAGCATATAAGCTTGGGGTGGAGGTGACTTAACTCAGGCTTACAGAGGAGTTTGCCACGCTCTGCAAAGACTACTGTGATATAACCTAGAGCAAAGCCCTTGATGCTGCTGGGATCTCTGCAGAGTCTAGCTTGAGGCAACCTAGGAGTATATACTACGATCTTGAAATTCCCAAACTCCCAGGTTCTGACTCCTCTCCTCCCAAATAACTCCCAGAGGCTTTGGAGCAATCCTTGAGCGGCCTAGTCCCTCCTATCATTCCTGAATTTCCCCAAGAGTCTGGTCAGCCTGGAGACCAGGGCAAGCAGGCCAAGGGTGCCTAAGATGAAGATAAAGATTTGGAGAAGAAGAAAACTCCTCTTGAATCTAAGGATCAGACCACGGATGCTGCTACCCAGTCCAGCCAGACTGCTGACCCTTTGGCTCCTCAGACGAAGACTTAGATGTCTAAGAATTTTTATTTCGTACTTGTATTAGCTTTTTTTTTTTTTTTTTTTTTTTTTTGTAAGGATTGCAATGTACTTTTTTTTTAATCAATAAAATTGTTCTTTTATTTTCTGTCTTCGTTGTATATGTTATGAAATTTATTATTATTGCAAATGGCTGACTTGTAGTTAATATAACATAGGCAGACTTAACAATGATATCATATTAATGATGCAGACAATTTATTCAAATACTGGAAGAAACAGGTTGTATAAGAATTATTAACAAACAATAAAGGTACTGAATGATATGAAGGTCTCACAGGTTTTCTCGAATGCTTACGAAGAATACTATTAAGCATTGACTTTGCATTGAGTGTGTGGCCGAAGAGTTTTATCATAAGTTAGAATTTATTCAAATACTTAAGTTTAAATACTTAGGAGAATTGTAAGGGAGTGTTAACTAACCCGAATCATTTGGTTCAAGGACTATAGGTATGATTGGATTTAAGTTTAAACACTTAAGAGAAGTACAAGGGGTGTTAACTAACCCAAATCATCTAGTTTAGGACTTCAGGCATGATTGGATTTAAGTTTAAACACTTAAGAAAAGTACAAGGGGTGTTAACTAACTCAAATCATCTGGTCCAAGGACTTCAGGCATGATTGGATTTCAGTTTAAACACTTAAGAGAAGTACAAGAGGGTGTTATCTAACCCAAATCATCTGGTTCGAAGACTTCAGGCATGATTGGATTTAAGTTTAAACACTTAAGAAAATTGTAATGGAGTGTTAACTAACCTAAATCATCTGGTTCGAGAACTTCAGGCATAATTGGATTTAAGTTTAAACACTTATCCAAAAACTTTATATAATAAATTGGCATATTGATCAAAGAAAAGATTCGATTAATAATAGTACCTTTTAAGATTTTTTACATTCTAGGGGCATGGTATTACATGACTATCTAAATCTTCCAAAAATACGCCCCAATGCCAGCCCCTGAGGTAATACGATATGACCTTTCCAATTGGGTCCTAACTTTCCCCAAGCTGGGTTCTTTGCATTGCCCACAACTTTCCTGAGCACCAAATCACCAGGTTCTAAAGGCCTTAGCTTAACGTTGGCATCATAACTCTGTTGAGCTTTTGTTGGTAATGTGCTAATCGAATCATTGCATTTTTCCTCATTTCCTCAATTAGATCCAAACCCTTCTCTAGCTGCTCATTATTGCCGGTCGGACTAAATGAACTGGTTTTCAATGTTGGGAATCCAGTCTCCAGAGGTATGACAGTTCAGCCCCATAGGTCATTGAAAATGGGGTCTCTCCAGTAGACCTACAAGGCGTAGTTCTGTATGCCCAAAGTACGTGTGGCAGTTCTTCCACCCATTTACCCTTCTTGTCATCTAGTCTCTTCTTTAACCCATTTACTATGACCTTGTTAACAGCTTTTGCTTGCCCATTCCCCTGGGGATAAGCAGGGGTGGAGTATTTGTTCGTGATTCCCAGCTCGTCACAGTAATTCCTAAAGGCTTTGCTATCAAACTGAAGGCCATTGTCCGAGATAAGGGTGTGAAGAATCCTAAATCTAGTGACAATATTTTTTCAGATAAATTTCTTTACATCCACGTCCCTGATGTTGGTTAGAGGCTCAGCTTCAACCTATTTGGTGAAATAATCTGTGCTGACCAGAAGGTACTTCTTGTTTCCTGTAGCTTTAGGGAATGGACCCACGCTATCTAAGCCCCATTGAGCAAATGACCATGGGCTAGATAGTGGATTAAGGATTCCACCTGGTTGATGTATGTTTGGCACAAACTGTTGACATTGATCGCATTTTTTAACATATTCATGAGCTTCTTTTTGCATGTTCGGCCACCAATAACCTTGAGTAATGACCTTATGAGCCAAAGATTTACCTCCAGTATGACTTCCACAGATTCCTTCATGTAACTCTTCTAGAAGTGATTCAACTGCTTCAGGATGCATGTATAATAAGTATGGTCCTGAATAGGAGCGCTTGTACAGTTTCTGGTTCTCAGATAGCCAGAATCTAGTTGCCTTCCTCTGAATTTTATCGGCTTCCAACTTTTCTTCGGGCAAACTATCTTCCTTCAAGAATTTAACTATGGGATCCATCTAGCTGAGCTCAACTCTGATTTGATGAACTCGGACTACCTCCCTCCTTGTCTCTATAGGCTTATGCAAGTCCTCGATGAGGATAACTCTCAGCAGATCTTACGCCGAGGAGGTAGCGAGCGTGGCCAAATAATCAGCATGTGTGTTACCATTTTTGGGGATATGTAGCAAATTAAAAGATTCAAACTCTGACTGCAAACATTTAACTCGGCTCAGGTATTCCTGCATTCTTTCATCTTTTGCCTCAAATTCCCCTTGTACTTGGCCGACTACTAGTCTTGAGTCCGAGAACATTTGCACTGATCTTCCTCCCATTCTTTGAACCATAGTCATTCCCATTAGTAGAGCTTCGTACTCAGCCTCATTATTTGTGGCCGTGAAGCTTAGTTTTAGCGACTTTTCAATAACAATCCTCTCTGGAGATATTAACACTATCCCCACTCCAGATCCCTTCTGGTTCGCTGAACCGTCTACATATACTTTCTAGGATGAGGGGCCTTTCTGAGAGATTATGCCAACCGATTTTCCATCTATGTCCTGTGTTGGTATAAATTCTTCTAACGAGGGCTCAGTGAACTCGACTACCAAATCTACGAGGACCTGCCCCTTTTATGGAGGTGAGGGGCATATACTTGATGTCGAAAGCCCCTAGGATAGTGTCCTATTTGGCTATTCTCCCTATGTAGTCAGCATTTCTGAGTATGGTTTTGAGTAGAAGTTGGGTAAGAACAACTACCGTATGTGCTTGGAAAGCGTCCAGGAAACTCATCCAAAGATGGCCGATAGTGGCATCCACAAGTTGATCAATTTTTGGCATAGGGTGATCCTTAGGACAAGCCTTATTCAAGTCAATGAAGTTTATACATACTCACCATTTCCCATTCTTCTTCTTCATCACCACAGTATTTGCCAGCCACTCAGGATAAAAAACTTCTTTGATAGCTCCAGCTTGTTTGAGTTTTGTTACTTCTTCTCTTACTGCATTAGCATGCTCCTTGGATGGGCACCGAGGAGGCTGCTTTTTAGGGGTGATCAATGGGTTGACCTTTAGATGGTGACATATGAATTCCGGATCTACCTNGTGAATGAATATTTGCAAAACTGCGATTTTGCAGTTCTTCAAATTTTTTTTGATTTTTTTTTTTTTTTTTTTTTTAAATTCTGATTTTGAAACCAATCATTGGAAGGTTGATGTAGGGTCAAGATTTGTAGCCCAAGAACTTGCATGATCCCACACCAAATGAGCATTTCGAAGCGTTTAAACGCACCTTGTACTTTCTTAGAACTTCAAAGATCTTTTCAAGATCCTTTACATGTTTAGAGACGATTTTGCTTTTCACCACCATATCATCTATGTAAATCTCGATACTTCTACCCAGCTGTGCCTCAAACATCCTTGTCATCATTCTTTGGTAGGTGGATCCTGCGTTTTTCAAACCAAATGGCATCACTTTATAGTGGTAGTTCCCAATAGGGGTGACAAAAGCAGTCTTTTCTTGATCATCCAGGGCTAATGGTATTTGGTGATAACCTTAGAAGGCATCCAGGAAACTCATCCGAGGATGGCCGACAGTGGCATCTACTAGCTGATCAATTTTAGGCATAGGAAAAGGATCCTTGGGGCAAGCCTTATTTAAGTCAGTGAAGTCTATACATACTCACTATTTCCCGTTCTTCTTCTTCACCACCATAGTGTTTGCTAGCCACTCTGGATAAAAAAATTCTTTGATAGCTCCATCTTGTTTGAGCTTTGTTACCTCCTCCCATACTACATTAGCATGTTCCCTAGATGGGCACCGAGGAGACTATTTCTTAGGGTTGACTAAAGGGTTGACATTTAGGTGATGACATATAAATTCTAGATCTACCCCCGGGGCTTTATAAGCATTCTAAGCAAATACATTGATATTTCTCATAAGGAATTCTACAAGCGCATCCTTCTCTTGGAGAGGTAATTGAGACTTGACCTGAAAGAACTTATCTGGATCATCCCCAATGGTAACCTTTGTCAACTCTTCACATCCCACACCCTCGGCTGAGTCATTGGTGTGCGGTGCAGGATGTTTTGATTGCTATAAATCCCTTCCAGCATGGGTCGAGGACTCAATCTCGGGTTTATGTTGGATGGCAGCCACCAAGCATTGTCTCACCACAGATTGATCTCCCAGGATTTCGTTAACTTGACCCTCAGACGAATACTTAACTTTCTGATGTAGAGTAGAGGAAACAACCGCTGGGTATGAAGCCGAGGTCTAGCCACAATTGCAGTATAGGGCGAATATATATCTACAACGATGAAATCCACCTCTACTACCTCTGCACCAATCTGCACAGGCAATCGTATTTGGCCCTTCGAGGTAACAACTCTTCCTTCAAAACTCACCAGGTGAGAATTGTATGGTGCTAAGTCATCGGGTTTTAAGTTCAGCCCCTTGTAGAGATTAGAATACATTATCTCTACTACGCTACCCTGGTCCGCCATTACTCTCTTCACGTCATACCCTCCAATTCTGAGGGTGATTACTAAAGTATCGTCATGGAGTTGGATGGTTCCAACCTTGTCTTCGTCCGAGAACCCTAACACCAGTTTAATATTCGATTTAGCTCTCTTTGGACTATGACTAAGGTCTCCTACGGGTAACCGAGCTACCGACATAACCTTGAATGGCCAGGATCCTATTCTCCTCGATGTTGCGAAGATGACATTGATAGTTCCCAAAGGAGGTTTTGAAGAATCATCCCTTTAGGGCTCCGAGTTCACCTGACTTCCTCTGCCACTTGAGTGGTGTAAGAAATGTCTTAACTTACCCTCACGGACCAGTTGGTCCAAATGATCCCATAGGCTCGCAATCCTCTGTGGTATGCTCATGGTCTTGATGGTACTGGCAATAGAGATTATGACTACGCCTTTCAAGGTTTCCCACCATCTTATTCGGCCACTTGAAGAATGATTTATTTTTAATCTTTTCCAGGACTTGGTGCACTGGCTCTTTGAATACAACGTTGACTGCTTAAGGATTTGATGATCTTGATTGTCCAACAAAATCTCTCTGCGATTTACTATTGTTGTAACGGTCCGACCTGAAATCCCTCCTCTCTTGGGGGATAAACTTGTCCTTTCCTTTTCCTTGTTGTTGATCTTCCTCAACTCTTTTATACTTATCAATACGGTCCATGAGCTGACGCACGTTAGTAACTGGCTTACCAGTTAAGGATTTCCTTAAACCATGGTCAGTGGGAAGGCCAAGCTTAAATGTATTAAGGGCCACTCCATCACAGTCGTCTTCCATCTCATTAAACATCTCTCAGTACCTATCCGAGTATGCTTTCAAGGTCTCACCTTCTTGCATGCTCAAGGATAACAAAGAAGCTAAGGGCCTAGCCACTCTTCGGCAAGTGACAAAACGAGAACTAAATGCTTGAGTGAGTTCTCTGAAGGAGTTAATGGAATCTGCTTTCAGGCTGTCAAACCATCTCATCGCAACTGGTCCAAGACTAGAGGGGAAGACTTTGCACATCAAAGCTTCATCTTTAGAATGGACTGCCATCCTCTAGTTGAAGTAGCTCACATGTTCTACAGGGTCTGTCTTCCCGTTGTAGATAGTGAATGTTGGCTGATGAAAATGGCGAGGAAGTTTTACCTGTTTGATCCTGCGCGTGAAAGGTGATTTGGAGATTTGATTCAAAGCTTTGCTCATAGCATCTGTGGACGACTAAATTTCTCGGTTCGAAATAAGTCAAACAAGTAAAATAGTGTCACAATATGAATTTGTATTGAATATATGTGTGGTACAATTCTCTGTTGATTACAAAAGAGTTATCCTCTGATTCGATCTCCTTGAAAGATTTGTTAATTGGATTTGTGGTAATGTGATTTTCACTTGAACACAAAGTATCCTTCAATTTGGTAGAAGGATGGATCGAAGATTGTTGAAAACGGAATTACAATGAATCTCTGGCTATGAGCTTGTTAGAAATCCTTTATTCTTCACGTTCTTCGTGTGTTCTTCGTGTTCTTGGTGCGTTCTTCGTCTTCGAAGATTTGTGGTGGAAGTTCTTCGGGGCTTTAGAGGCTTGATCCGAAGAGCTTCGCTGGTTTGTGGTTTGTGATGTTTCTGGAGGCTTTTGAGCTTGATTCCAGTGAACTTTGAGATTTAGGAATATGATTTGGATGATTCCTCTTCGAATGTTCTTGGTATTCGAAGGTTTGTGGTGGAAGTTCTTCGGGGCTTTAGAGGCTTGAATCTGTAGAGCTTCACTGATTTGTGATTTGTTGATGTTTCTGGAGGCTTTTGATCCGTAGAGCTTCACTGATTTGTGGTTTGTTGATGTTTCTGGAGGCTTTTGAGCTTGATTCCAGTGAACTTTGAGATTTAGGAATATGATTTGGATGATTCCTCTTCGAATGTTCTTCGTACTTGAAGGTTTGTGGTGGAAGTTCTTCGGGGCTTTAGAGGCTTGAATCCGTAGAGCTTCACTGATTTGTGATTTGTTGATGTTTTCGGACACTTTAGGCTTGATTCCCGCAGACTTTTGGATCTAGGCGGATGATTTGGATGATTTCTCTTCGAATGCTCTTTGTATTCGAAGTTGAAGTTCTTGAAGTTCTTGGAGGTTTTAGAGCTTGGTTCCGGCAGAGTTTCTGGACTTCTGAGTGCTTCCAATGGCCTGGTCCTCCTTGGATTTCATCCCCTTTGAAATGCCTTAGGAAGGCTTCTATTTATAGGAGTTTTGGGGTAGGTAAGCGACACGTGGCGGAGTTTGATTGGTGACACGTGGCAGAGCTTGATTGGTCCGCTTATGTCATCGCTTGCACGTGCTGACTGATTGTGTCATCGCTTACACGTGCGAGACTGCTTATGTCATCGCTTACACGTGCGATGATGTGTGATTGGTTTTTGCATGACACTTGACAAATTTCTGTTGGTTTCTGAGTAATGATAGCAAAACCTAGCAGCAATACGCGGCGCTATGTAATTGGCCGTATTTTGTGGACTT
>NW_027069469.1:2937005-2944483 GCF_002906115.3 Quercus suber | reverse complement strand
AAGACAGCAAAGCTAAGGAATGATATCACCACGTTCATCCAATTTGAGGGTGAATCATTATATGAAGCATGGGAGAGGTACAAAGATTTATTGCGAAGGTGTCCTCATCATGACCTTCCAGCATGGCTTCAAGTGCAAACATTCTACAATGGTCTAGGAGCTGCAAATAGGTCTATGGTTGATGTAGCAGCTAGTGGAGCTTTAATGAGTAAAACTCATGAGGCAGCCTATGAACTTCTAGAAGAATTGGCATCCAACAACTATCAATGGCCTACAGAAAGAGCAACGCCAAGAAAGACAGCTGGAGTTTTAGAACTTGATTCTATTACCTCATTGGCAACATAAATGGCAACTTTGTCTCAACAACTAGGTAAAATGAATGTTAATGCTATTCAAACTAATGTTGTTTGTGATCATTGTGCAGGAAATCATTCAAGTGTCGACTGCTAAATGGGAAATCCTTTTGCCTAATCGAGTTATGGACAGACAAATTACGTGTCAAATTTTCAACGTCAAAATAATCCATACTCAAACACGTATAATCCTGGATGGAGGAATCACCCCAACTTCTCATGGAGCAATAACCAAGGGCAGGCTAAACCACCTCAGCAATTTCCACAGCAAGAGAAGAAGCCAACACTTGAGGACATGTTCATGTAGTACATGCAGAAGACAGATGTGGCGATCCAAAACAACTCAGCTTCAATCCGCAATCTTGAGGTGCAAATCGGTCAGCTCTCAAGCATGCTCATAAAGAGGACTACAGGAACTTTGCTAAGCAACATTGTCACCAATCCGAAAGAACATGTAAAGGCAATATCATTGAGAAGTGGACGAACATATAAGGAGCCAAAAGTAACAAATGCCAAACAAGATGAAGCTGTGGATAATGAGGAGTCAAAGATGAAGGAAGCCTAGTCAGAGATGAAAGAAATGGAGCAAGCTGAGAAGACTAAGGAGAATAAAAGAGCTTCAAAATCCAAAAATCTAGGGAAGTTACTTTTGAGACTTATTCTCCTTCAATTTATGATCCACCAATTCCTTTTCTGCAAAGATTACGAAAAAACAATGTGGCTGAAGGATAATCAGTTTTCTAAATTTCTAAGTATATTTAAGCAATTGCATATTAATATTCCTCTCATTGAAGCTTTGGAAAAAATGCCTAAATATACTAAATTTTTGAAGGATATTATATCAAAGAAGCGGAAATTGGAGGAGCATGAAACAGTAATACTGACAGAGGAGAGTAATGCAATCTTACAAAAGAAGCTGTTGCCTAAGCTAAAAGATCCGGGGAGTTTCACTATCCCTTGCACTATAGGAAAATCTTATTTTTGATAGAGCTTTATGTGATTTAGGGGCAAGTATTAATCTAATGCCTCTCTTTGTTTTAAGGAAATTGGGTCTTGGAGAAGTAAAGCCAACCACTATCTCTTTACAATTGGTGGATAGATCCATTAAATATCCAAGAGTAGTCATTGAGAACGTATTAGTAAAAGTTGACAAGTTCATCTTCCCAGCTGACTTCATTGTCCTTGATATGGATAAGGACGAGGAGATCCCTTTGATATTGGGTCGACCTTTTCTTGCGACGGGGAGAACCTTAATTGATGTCCAGCAAGGAAAACTTGTTTTGAGGGTTGGAGAGGATAAGGTCACTTTTAATGTATTTAAGTCTATGGAATTTCCTTCCGATACATAATCTTGTTTTCAAATAAGTGACCGAGACATAATCATGGCCAATGAGACTTGTGCAATTGATTTTCAAAAGTTAACACTTGAGGTATGTCTTACTCATTCTACACTTGTTAAATTCAATGATGAAGCGGTTAAAGAGTGTGAAAGATATTTGGAGGCTACACCACTCTTTCCTTCTTCAATGCAACCAAAAGTGGAAGACCTAAAATCATGTCAGCCAACATCTCCACCAGAGGAACCAGCTAAACTTGAGCTCAAACCGCTTCCATTAAAGTTAAGGTACGCTTTCTTAGGTCAAGACTCTACTTTTTCAGTTATTATTAACAGTTCTTTGAGTGATGTAGACAAGGAAAAGTTGTTGAGAATCTTGCGGGAACACAAAATAGTTTGGACCATCTCTGACATCAAAGGAATTAGTCATTCGAATTGCACACACAAGATTTTAATGGAGGATAACGTCTAGCTACAGATGTTAAATAAAGCGCTTTTGGGAGGCAACCCAAGGTTTTTTTTTTTTTTTTTTTTTTTTTTAATCTTTATGTTTATGTTTTTATTTTTTTTAATTTTTAATTTTTAATTTTTTCTTTATCTTATTGTTTTTTCTTTCATTTTGTAGGAATAAAGAGACCAAAGAAATCTTCAATGGGTACATGGTTGCACCTTAAGGAAAAATATTCAATTAAAATTAAAGGAGAATCTCTTCTCCTTTCTCATTCTTCTATTTAGTTTTTCTTCCTTTTTCCCATTGAGGACAATGTGAAATTTAAGTTTGGGGGAAGGGAATTTATTTTATTTATTTCAAAAAAAAAACTTTCTTTTGCCTAGCTTGAGGTTTGTGTTTTAAGTTCGTTATACTACTCTTGCTTAAAGAATTTCATTACTTTCATGCTCAATTCATTACACATGCACGTAGCCACTCAGACACAACTTGTTGTTGAAGGATAAAAATGATTAGAAAATCTTAATGATAACAATGTGGACACTATAATCCTTGTGAGTTTTGAGCCAATCATTTTTTTTGGAGGGTTATTTTTTTTTTTCTAATCTTAAAATTCATTTGGAAGTGCGTAACATATTTCCCTTGTTCTAATCTCATTGTTCTTGCTTTTGGCCAAGAAAAAATGATTTTATGCCACACTTGAACCTTTTGAAGTCATTGATGTTGAATGAACTATACTAGTCTTTAAGAGATGAGATTAGGCCATTTTTGTCTATTTTGAGCCATATATGTGTTTTTTTTTTTTTGGATACATTATCGCTAGTCACCCCATTGAGCCTTTTAATTAGCCTTTCTTTCTTAAAGCCCTTGTCCATAGTGTTTCAAGATGGAATTTGATCAGTTTGTTTCAATGTGGTGGTTTGTGGGAGAATTCAAAGAAGAAAAAAATTGTACAGAGTTCCATTTACTCCAATGTTTTGAGTTGCTTAGTAACTAGGGGTATTCATTACCAATGTTTACTCTTACGTCAAATCGTAACTTGAAATATTAGTATGCAAAAGCACCTCAAGTTTGTGACTTGTTGAGTAACTGGGTGCATCCATCACAAATGCCTGCGTTAATGTCAAAAGATAAGTGACGACTTGAAGTAAGTAAAAAAAAAGGGGGAAAAGTGTCAAAAAGAAGTAAATAAAAAGGGTTTTCATCAAATTTTGAGAAGTGAAATGTAAAGGAGTATTGTTTTGAAGAAGAAGAGTTTAAAAAAAAAATGTTGAATGGAAATTCCAAAAATAGTTGACATTCCAACAAATCTTGAAAACATTTCTTATATTTACCTTTACCGATTTTTATTTCATACCCTTTACTTTTACCCTACATTACGTCTTAATAAAGTCCTTATTTAATCTTGAAGATTGTGTAGTTCAGATATTGATATGACTAAATAAAAAGTGTAGTATAAATTCTTTTTTTGGCATCTTTTCATGAGACTACTTGTTCTTCTTGATTAAGTGTTTTTCATGTGATTTATATGTGAGATTTTTATTTTTCTTACATTATTCCACTCACATATATTGTTGAGAGTGTTACACCCCATTTCAGAATGATTTCATTTGTTGAGTGATAACATCGGAAAGGTTTGAGTTGAAGCATACTTTCAAATAGAAATTCAAGTCAAGTTTATTCTAAAACTAAGAGTATGTTTGGGTTGGCTACCACTTTTCACTCACAATGAGTTTTGATGGCATGAGAAATTTCTTTAGCATTTGTAATGTTTTTGAACTTGAACTAATCCTCTTTGCAAAAGGCAATTGAAAAAATAAATGGATTTTCTTTGTTTTGTTTATTTTAGCATTCATTCTCAGAATTTTGTGGTATATTCCCTACAAACCCTCACGAAACTACAACTCGTCCACTAGTATAAGCTAAGGGTTTAAAGGCTTGTTGCATACGCTAAATGCAATCGATATTTCCAGCGAAAGTGGATTAGTTAGGATATTTTCTTTGTTTTGTTTTACTCTTTATCTGTTTTGATTAAAGACTAGCAAAAATGTAGGTTTGGGGGTATTTCATGTGCATGAAATATATACAATAAAGTACTCACATATTTACATATTTAGCTTTACTTTTATGTTATTTTGTTACTGATTATATAATATCTTTGTGTTGTAGGTAACGAGGGCTTTACATGCAAAGTGGGGCTAGGCCAATTAAATTCAAGTCCAATTGGAGCAAGAAATCAAAGGAAATTTGCACCAAATCCAAGTCCAATTCGGATTAGGATTCCAGCCTGCACATCAGTTAGTATTTTTGGCATAACTTTCGGTTCAAATATCCAATTGAGATGATTCAAGTTGGGATAGAAAGTTAACTTAAAGGGCTAAAACTTTGTAGTTTACCAAAAGTCCAAATTCTGAATTTAAATGGGCAAAAATCGTCAGTTAAATGAAGCCTAAAAATCTGAGATTTTCTCCAAACGGGAATTCAACTTGTAATAGGATTCCTTGATTTATTTAAAGGCTCTTTAGGGTAAAAAGAAGAGGGGAGAAACCTGAGAGGAAAAGGAGGTGCCGCATAAAAGAATTTGCTTTTGGCAGTCTTTCAAAAAAGGAGTATTTGAGGACAAAGGCGAGAGCTTCATGTTTATTAACCAATTCGGATGAAAGACATAAGTTTTATTTGTTTTCTTTTCAATTTTATTATGAACTAAATTTTATTTTCTAGAGCATTGATGTAGTCTAGCAATGAACACACAATTTGTTTTCTGAGTTATTTTATTTTTAATATTTCCATGATTGAGTGTTTAATTCTTATTCTTAATGCTTACTATTTTTTACAAATTATAGTTTGATCAATTGAATTACAATGAGACCGAGAGGTGATTTGTTATTTTAGTTCTAGAATTAAACACCATTAGTTGAGCGAAAGTAGAGATGCTTTACCGCGACTAGTGTGATTTTTTAGAAAATTCAAAGTACGTAATGAGTTTCCAATTAATTAAATTCACATAAAGATATAGAATTGTTATTTAAAGATATTTTTGATATTATTCGAGAGAAAATATTAAATACTTAAGGAATTTTTAATCATCAACGGGAGATTATTAGTGTGGGGCCAGGAAATCGTACAGCCACGGCCCACTCCAAGCCTGGCCCAAATGGCCCAGTCCGAGGAGGGATGACTACCCAAGGCCAATTTGGGGAGCAAACCCTTCTTTGGATCCGCGCCGAGGATCCCCTCGTCCTCGGCATATTAAGGATAACTATAGGGGAGGGGGGACAGACCCAGAGCCAGTTGTCACCTCAGCACTTAATACGTTCACCTAACCCTTCTGGCCGCATTAATGGGGATGCAACCCCCAGGCTGGGCTACATCGATTAGAGTGAACCACTTGAGCACAGATACGACCTCTGATGGGACAGGCGGCCAGAGGAGAGGCCAATGAACGATCAACAGGAAGAGGAAGAGAGTAGTATATAAGAGAGATAAGCAAAATGTAGTGGGGGGGTTTTTTTTGAGGAAAAGGGGAAAAAAAGCCTCCTCAGCCATGGGCCGAGGAGCATCCCCTAGTTATAAATTGTTCCTAGTGTTTCTTCAATAAAAAGAGGAGGATGTTCATGCTTCTAAGACGCCGGTCAGCGCCTAAACCTTCAACCCACTCTCTACAAATTTATTATTCTGGGTTCGTTGGGCCTATAGCCTATCTCTTTTGAGCTTAAGCTACAAGAAAACAGACCCTACAATTGGCGCCATCTGTGGGAAGGATTAGTGCACCGGCCGGCACGACAGGCGATGATTCTAAGTAATCATTCTATGAAAGATTGATGGTGAAAAAAAAAAAAAAAAATTTCGAGACAGATGATTCAACAGCAAAGAAAGAGAACTCGATATTATTTCATAAAAAAGAAAAATTACAGATTACAATCAGAGGCTCAGGCAGGCGTGCATTACAACTGTTCCTACCAGCTAGTTCTACAATCAGAGGCCCAGGTGGACCCTACAATTCCCTAAAACTAGCTAGAGGGAAGTGTCAACCCATGCTTTTATTGGCATCAAGAGAATGAGAGAACTCCAACAACTCCTTTCTCGGAGCGGCGGAGCTTGAACAAAGCGAGGAGCAGATGCAGGCGCCCCGGGACACCCTCCCTCATGATGTTCCCTCCATTCTCTCCAGCCCTCATGAGCGTTGGCCGTTGGAGACGGCAACACTCGGGCACCGGCCATGACGTGAATTCACACATCTCCTCCGTCGGGGGTGCGCTCCGAGGAGAGACATTAGGTACTCTAACGACATCCCGCCGAGCCACCATGCATGGCACCATCGGGGTTACGTCTAAACTCTGCCGCACCGGAAGCCCAGTGGGGGCTGCGGCCACAATCGCTCTTGGCACGGATGTCCTCACACCCGCCCAAAGTCGCCCCATACCTACTGACTCCAGTCACAATTCCGGCGAGGTTATTAGAGGGGCTGGGGGGAGCTGAAGAGGTGTGTTCTTTCTGTTTGTGTTGGGGGGTTCATGGTGTGTGAAGAAACCTTCCCCCCGAAGAGTCTTATATAGGGGATGAATGTTGGTGGGAATTAATTCACGCAGAATTCGAAAAGAGAGTTGTCAATAGTGCTAGTTATGAGGCCACCAAATTCCAAGGGGACCATAGACTGTTGGATTTGTGTTAATTCACGAGGGCATTAATGAGGGCGCGTTTCGCGCACCGAAAAGTCAAGCGCGGAACACGAACAGCCAAGGGACGCTTCGTAAGTGAGGGAAATGGGGGCTCGAGCTGGAGGCGAGATCAACGCCACGTGTAAGATCAAAATCCGGCTCAAGGAAGAATCATCTCCAGTAGAGCGATCCAAAGACAAACCCCTGCTTACAGAGAAATGAAAGCGTTAGACAGAACCAAGGTACTGCATAGTTCTCGGACTCAGGCCTTTGGGGATACTACTCGCTCCTCTATACCTGGGTACTAAACAGAACCAAGGTATTGCATGGTCCTCGGACTCAAACCTATGGGAAAACTAGATACTTACAGAGAAATGAAAGCGTTAGACAGAACCAAGGCACTGCATAGTCCTCGGACTCAGGCCTATGGGGAAACTACTCGCTCCTCTATACCTGGGTACTAGACAGAACCAAGGTATTGCATGGTCCTCGGACTCAAGGCCTCATCCCCTCCCCACCCTCGTTAGTGCTGGGGCCCATTCACCTGCCAAGGGCACGTCGCTGACGCTTCGGAGCACGTAACGTGTCCATCATTAAATCCAGGCGGCTCTGTGCTCCCCACGTCCAAGGAGGAGTTATCCATCCAACGGTGGAGATTCGTCTAGCATTCATGAGCGGGAAAA
>NW_027069469.1:2931543-2936671 GCF_002906115.3 Quercus suber | reverse complement strand
CTATACCTGGGTACTAGACAGAACCAAGGTATTGCATGGTCCTCGGACTCAAACCTATGGGGAAACTAGATACTTACAGAGAAATGAAAGCGTTAGACAGAACCAAGGCACTGCATGGTCCTCGGACTCAGGCCTATGGGGAAACTACTCGCTCCTCTATACCTGGGTACTAGACAGAACCAAGGTATTGCATGGTCCTCGGACTCAAACCTATGGGGAAACTAGATACTTACAGAGAAATCAAAGCGTTAGACAGAACCAAGGCACTGCATGGTCCTCGGACTCAGACCTATGGGGAAACTAACCGCTCAATTAGACCGGTGCGCCGAACAGAACAGGGGCGTCGCATGGCCCTCGGACTCAGGCCTACAGGGAGGCCAACTACAAAACATCCCAAGTTAGGAGAGGACCAAGCCCCATAAGGCCTTTGAGACGCGAGAGAGGTGCCCATGCATACGTTCTCTCTCCTTATCATTGTTACTGGCGTAACTGACCAACATGCAATTCAAGCTAAAGTCATACAGATGTAAGGAAGAAAGGAAAAGCAGGCAGCGTGTACACAAATGAGCAATTCAAGTAAAAGGAAATCAAATTTGAATTACAACGATGAGTTCGTAAAAATTGCATGACAGGAGCCACAATACATAGAAGAGAAGTATAACAAAATAAAATAAAAGCAGGACGAGCCGAAACGCTAGGGAGCCTACTCCTCTTGCTCCAGTTGGACAGAGGCAGCCCCTGACCCCTCCGAGCCCTGGCCTGAGGGGATAGTCTGCGGGGGTACGGCGAGAGTAGCTACTTCCTCAGTGGTGGGGGCTGGATCATCGGAAGGGATCTCCACTATCTCTGGGGGTACCTCCTCACTCGAATGCTCCCCCAGTTCAGCTGCCCGCACCTCTTAAGCAATCTCCCCAACCTCAGGGTCCTCATGGGCTGCCTCACGGATAGCGGTGGGATAATACACGTTCTCTGCCTTCCACAGGTCGGACGCAGCCTCCACCCCAGCTTGTTTGAGGGCCTCAGCCTAGACCCCGGAGCAATATCGCCTACACACTCCAGGGACTTGAGCCTTGTAGTCGGCCTCTACTGCAGCCACCCCCTCAGCGTAGGCTGCGGCTTCGGCCTCCTCCTTGGCACGCTCGGCCATCTCCTTACCACGATCAGCCTCGTCCTTGGCCCGCAGGGCCTGGTCCCTGGCCCACTCCGCTGCCCTCTGATTCTCCTCGGCCTTAGCCACGTCAGCCCGCAGGTCAGTAATCAGATCCCTCGCGATCCGCAATTACTCCTTCGCCTCGCGCAGGCACCCCGTCTGCTCCGTGGCCTGGGTCTGGGCACCCTTAAGACCAAACAGCGCATTATCCCGCTCACTGGTCACCTCCTTCAGAGCCTGTCGAGCCTTGACGAGGTCAGCTTCAGAATTTTTCAGAGTATTGGTGGCCTAGTATCGCCAGTCGCGCTCCTTTTTAAGGACCTCCTTTTGGTCGTTTGCCGCCCCCTCCAACGCAAAGATAGCTTGGACGGCCTATCAAAATGACTAATGTGCGATGAGCCCCATAAAAGGAAAGGAGCGGGAAAAGAATTGAGTTTATAGCCCTTACCATCCCGACATATCGCTTAAGGCTGAGGAAGACCTGCTCGCTCGTCAATGAGTCAAGCTCGGCCATGTCCGCTGGGAGCAGTAAGCTCCTCTCCAATGCGTCTGCCACGCGTGTACCCTCGCCCTCGTTGAAATCCCTAAGAGAGGCGTTATCCCTCAATGGCTCCCCGCGGAGCATCGGGGCTGGGAGCCAGGCGTCAGTCCTAGACGAGGTGGTGTCGGCGACCTGCCTATCTGGACTCCTTCTGCCTATCTTAAGCTGCTTGGATGGCCGCAGAGCAGTGTCCTCCTCCTGTGAGGACACCGTCCTATCCCCCACGATCCTTTTACCCTTATCCTTCTTCTTCTTAGGACCAGTAGGCACGGACCCAGAGGGTGAGCGCGTCTGAGAAGGAGAAGGAGGAAGCTTTTGCCGAGCGGAAGTCGACTTAGCCTTCGAAGGAGGAGTAGGAGTTTTCTGTTGGGACTCCCCCGGCTGGCCCTCAAGTAGGTCCAACAACTTGGTGGTGGGTTTCCTCTTGTAACCCATTGACGGCCGAAGAAGGGTTTCTGAAACAAGGAGGTCTGCTTCGCTCAAATTGGGATCACCCAAGTCCCTGGGAGGATCCTCGGACTGATCAAGATGAGTGAAAACTTCAAACGCGTCCCTTTCCCCCTCTAGAGCTCCCTCGGCAGCCTCGGCAAACAGTTGGGAAGAGGAGGGGACGGCTAATGTGACAGTTTCCTGGTCCGAGGGCCCCTCAGGGAACGAAAATCTGTCCTCGGTCACAGTAATCCTCTAGAGCCGAGGATCGTTGGCGAGGATGATGTGCTTCGGAACCAGGATTATGTGGGCGGCCTTAACCTGGTTGTCGTCCTCGTTTATGTACACCGGCGCCCTCAACACCTTTTGCAAGTCTTCCCGGTTGATCAGATGGAAGTGACGCTGAAAGGCGTGCGGGTCTGCAAACAGAAAGTACCAAGACGTTAGTAAAAAAGAAAGGGGGGTGAAGAAGAGAGACAAGAGCTTGAAACCCTATCTGTCTCCCACTGCCCCACCTGGTGTGCCTTCTGTTGTTGGGCAGTGAAGGCCATCATGCCATTCCCCCGACACAATGAGGAAATCCTCATAGAACCCCTTGCTGGACTCGGGGAGGCACTGAATGAGCCGCACCCTATCGTCTCTCGCCCTCCTGCCTGTATATGCGCCACTCCCCATCCTCACAATGTCTCAGATTCACATTGCCGGGAATTTTATAGTCAGTGATGAATTTCTCCATTGCCTTCTTAGTATCAACGTATTTCTTAAACCTACCCATCCCAGTGGACGCCTAAAAGAACTGAGAAAGAGCAGGCGAAGCAGAAAAAGGGGTAACGAGAAAGAGGGGCCAAAGAGAGAGCGACTTACAGGAAAGAGAAAGGACTCCTCGGACAGGCTTTTATGCTGGAGGTGCTGGTAAGGGGGTGTCTGAACTCGGGAAGGGCGCACGAATATCCTCGATTACAAATGAGGAACAGGAAGAAGCGGTTCGTACGGGTATTTATACCCTAGATTGAGGAGCCATGCGGGTTTTCCCACTCATGAATGCTAGACGAATCTCCACCGTTGGATGGATAACTCCTCCTTGGACGTGGGGAGCACAGAGCCGCCTGGATTTAATGATGGACACGTTACGTGCTCCGAAGCGTCAGCGACGTGCCCTTGGCAGGTGAATGGGCCCCAGCACTAACGAGGGGTGGGGAGGGGATGAGGCCGAGGATGTCAAAATCCTCCTCCCCGCCCAAGGATGCGTGCAGCAAGATTTTGAGGGGCTATTGTGGGGCCAGGAAATCGTACAGCCACGGCCTACTCCAAGCCAGGCCCAAATGGCCCAGTCCGAGGAGGGATGACTACCCAAGGCCAATTTGAGGAGCAAACCCTTCTTTGGATCCGCGCCGAGGATCCCCTCATCCTCGGCATATTAAGGATAACTATAGGGGAAGGGGGACAGACCTAGAGCCAGTTGTCACCTCAGCACTTAATACGTTCACCTAACCCTTCTGGCCGCATTAATGGGGATGCAACCCCCGGGCGGGGCTACATCGATCAGGGTGAACCATTTGAGCACAGATACGACCTCTGATGGGACAGGCGGCCAGAGGAGAGGCCAATGAACGATCAACAGGAAGAGGAAGAGAGTAGTATATAAGAGAGACAAGCAAAATGTAGTGGGGGGGTTTTTTTTGAGGAAAAGGGGGAAAAAAGCCTCCTCGGCCATGGGCCGAGGAGCATCCCCTAGTTATAAATTGTTCCTAGTGTTTCTTCAATAAAAAGAGGAGGATGTTCATGCTTCTAAGATGCCGGTCAGTGCCTAAACCTTCAACCCACTCTCTACAAATTTATTGTTCTGGGTTCGTTGGGCCTATAGCCAATCTCTTTTGGGCTTAGGCTACCAGAAAACAGACCCTACAATTAGAATTTAATAATTAGGAACAATAAATTGTGTGGGATTTGTTAGGTGAAATCAACTGCTCTAGATCCATTCTTATCATATTTTTACACTGTTAGAGTTTTATGCTTTGTTAATTCTTTTTAATTGTAGATTTATTTTTATTAAATAGTTTAATTTAATTTAGATAGTAGAACATTCCATTTGTTTTCGAATTTCCAAATAATAATTTATTTAGTGAATTTTGGTATTCAATAACATAGTTAATCCTTGTGAGTTTGACATTCGTTTTCTAAAAATAATTTACTACTTGTTACGATTCTGTGCGCTTGCAGATTATTTTACGCGAACAGTTTTCTTTGGGTTTTGGAGTATATGTGTAAAAAGAAAGTGGAGAAATATTTTTGCAGCAGAAAATGGAGAATAGCCACTCACATTATAGAAAAGTGTAGAAAACATTACTATATAGCGGAAACTTAAGAAAAATCAGTTTCGCGGTAAAAGTTGGAAAAATGTTCCTTTTGCGGTAGAAATAGAGAATAAACCTAGTTTGTAGTGTTGTCCTCTGTACTTTGAACTCAATATTTGTACACAAACTGGCAGCGGCAGAATGAGACCTTGGAGCTCATTCTGTGAGAACGTCAAACCCAACTTCCTTTCTAAAAAAAAGCCTAGACTAAACGTTGTCTAATAACATCAGAACACATGTCTAAGGTAGAAGAAATCAAAAAACCACCCTCAACCAAGAACAAATAACATGATGTTATCTACCTCCTTCAATTGACATTTGACTTGGTTTATGGTTTGTCCCCTTGTGATGCTTGAATTGAATTTTGCTGATTTAAACGCTGTCGTAAAGGAAACCTCAGTTGCGCCAAATAGTGTTTTTTCCACTCAAGCAAGTGTTCCCTGTAATGTGAACAATGTTGTCTGTATGTTATCTCTTGAGGATCAGTTTTGTGTTTCAAACCGTGTCGCTTTTAGTCTTAATAGATAGTATATTATAGTTATTTAAAGCACTTGTTTCTCAATATTCTTTAGCGCTTCGATCTCTTGAGATTTTACTTCCATTCATGATTCATCCATAGACTTTACTCTCATGGTCATAAATATTAAATAAAGG
>NW_027069469.1:2871543-2929043 GCF_002906115.3 Quercus suber | reverse complement strand
ACAATATTGCATATTTTTTTGCAAATGTGTACGGTATAATTATTTACAATGTAAATCTTACATTGATTCTAAACAAACGTGTATAATATAATTGTCTACAATATAAATCTTACATTGATAGTATAATGCAAATATATAATTGTCCTAAACTAATAGATAAAACTATTTTAAGCAATAATAATTAAAATTAACTTAACAACAAAATTTAATATGCTCATTTTATTAAGAAAAAAATGTTAAATGAACTTATAGTTTAATTGCTAGTAGGTACTATGAACAAATTTGTAATAAGAAAACCATGTTGACCCTCAAGATTAATCTCTTATCTAAAATGCATTTTCTTACCGACTCCTTTAAAAAAATCCTAAAGCCGCCGCTAACTCTAACGGAGCAAACTATAAATAGTTAAAAAAGAAAATGACAAGTTTATGTAAAAATAACAAACAATTAGTTACGGTCAATAATGTCATGTATACACAGGATATATAGTGATGGTGAAGAGTGTGAGAAATATTGTAGTCTTAGAATAACTCGGGTTTAGGATTCAGATATTATTATTCGACCGACAGTACGTGGTCTTACCTTACATGATTACATTTTACGTAACCATTGACAGATGGAAGCAAAGTCAATATCTATGTCAACTCTCGTCAAAATTTCATTCACGCCAGCTTTGTTAGCCGTGTGGGACGTGCAATAATCTATATAACGTAGGGCCCATTTGGTTAATTCAAGGCAGTAAAAAATAAATAAAAATAAAACTAATTCGGTGAGAGGTGTCCTAAACTTTCCATTTAAGAACAATTTATTTAGTTGAAATTAAAAACTTTTTACTTAAAGTATTGTAGAAAAAAGCTAAAAGTTAGCTAAATAGTATAATAAGACCCATAAATTTGACAAAAAATGCAATGAAACTCATAAATAATAGCAAAAGTAAGCTAAAAACTTTAATAAATACTTAAGCTTTCATCACTTCCCAAACGCACTAATCTTCCAATCATGGTAGGAATACATGTGTTTCTCTTTACATTATCACATAAGAAAACTTTGTATTTACATGAATAAGTTCCAAAGTGGTTTTTCCATCAAAGATGTCCATTTTTGGTTTTCAACTTAATTTGTTAACAAATCTTGAATATCATGTTTATTGCTTTCGTATTTATTGCTTTTAAGATTTGTTACTTAATAACTAGGTGACTTAAGAATAAATCCATAATTTCAGTAAATAAATCATCTATAGGTTTTTTTTAATAATTAGGTAATTAGGGGAGTGGAGATTTGAATTTTAGATATCTCTGTTGAAAACACCAAAATGTGCTAACTAGTTGAATTATAAAACTCTTGGCAAATATATATTTTTATTAAATTTTGTAGATGATAAACAATCAATTTTAAATATATATATATATATATATTTAATTCTTGAATATTAAAAAGTGTTTGGTTCATACTTGTGAACCTTAAATATGAAAACTTGGTTTGGTCCACGTACGTAAGTTGCACTTAGTGGAATTGCCTTCTTCTTTCTTATTTCTTCTACCTTTTATTGTTCTCTTCATCTTCTTCTTTTTCTTTTATTATTATTATTACTATTTTATGGATGCCCTTAAAGCATTTGTTTTAGAAATTTTTTATAAGAAAGGAGAAAAAAACTTTTTTTTTTTTTTTACAATTTTTTATATTTCTATAAACGTAGTATCAAAATTATTCTAAAATAGTTCATTAGTAAATGCCCTAAAGGCACTCATTAACTGGATCTTTTTTTAGCAGTATTTTTTATTACACAAAGTTTTTTTTGCACAATTTTACACAAACCCTAAAAGAAAGTTGCTTTTTGGGTGTGTAAAATTATGTAAAAAAAAACTTGTGTGCAACAAGTTTAACCTCTTTTTTGTTAAGAAAGTAGAAGTACGTAAGTAATGAAATGTCTGCAATCAGTGGTAGCTTTAGGGTTCTTTCTAAGGTAGTCAGTAAAAAGATGAACCTTAAGTAATAGATGAATCTTGTTACAAATTTTCTCATAGTAGTAGTAAGAGAATAAAAGATAAATTATAAGTTCAAAGTTCATTTGAAATATTATTTCTTAATACAATAAATATACTAATTATTGTTATTAAGATTAAATCTTGGAAGTCATCTATATATTGTTTCTAAATACAATAAACATGCTATTTTCTTTAATCATCACTGCATTGAATAATTTCATCTCTTAGTTTATTTCAAATTTGTTAAAATCTATTTTTATTATACATAAAAGTTTTTTTTTTTTTAATAGAATTTTACACAAACCCTAAAAGAAAGTTGCCTTTTGGGGTGTGTAAAATTGTGTAAAAAAACTTGTGTGCAACAAGTTTAACCTTTTTTCTTTTTCTTTTTTCTTTTTTTTCTTTTGTTTTTTTGTGTTGAGAAAATTAGTAGAAGTACGGAATGAAATGTCTGTAGTTAGTGGCAGTTTCAGGATTCTTTCTAGGGGAGTCAATAAGAAGATGAATCTTAGGTAAAAGAAGAATCTTGTTACAAATTTTTCCATAGCAGTAGTAAGAAACTAAAAGATAAATTATAAGTTCATTTGACATATTGCTTCTTAATACAATGAATATACTAATTATTTTTTCTAAGATTAAATCTTGAAAATAATCTGTTATTTCTAAATACAATAAGCATATTAATTATTGTTGTTAAGTAAACTTTAATTATTACGGCTTATAATAATTCCATCTATCTGTTTATTTCAAATCTTTTAAAGTTTAAATGAGTTTTTATTTTTTATTTTTTATTTTTTTATTTTTTTAGTTTTTATGTTTAAGATTTACAAATATCTATTTTTGTTGTTGGGCTTATTAATTTTTTTTAAAGGACCAAGATATTATTAAGAAGATCATATTCAAAACTTATTTCAGTAGTGAGTTCTAGTTAGCTCAACTAGTAAAATGTCTAATAGTTCAATAAGAGATCTGATATTCAATAAGAGATCTGATATTTAACAGTTCAAAAATATTAAATATAAATTTTTAGTTTTTGCTAGCTCTGGGGTTTCTTTTGAACCCCTAACTGTTCAACGTATCGGCCCTGCGGTAGTTTGGTATTCAAGCACCATATCTCAATCTGTTTCATACTAAAAACAAATGTCGATGGTAATTATGTGTCATGAATAGTGAGCTTCGGCTTGAGGTATTAAAATGAAGTCACATGCATGCATTTAGATGCTTTGCTTTCGTACTCTCATGTCCAACAATCTTCATTGGAAAAACCATGAGTCCTGCTAAATCCTTATTGAAATCAGTATTAATATTACTTCTCTCCCTTCTTTTCCCAATTTGCATTTCCCTTGATACCCTAACACCAGACCAGCCCATCAAGGATGGTCAAACTCTAGTCTCAAACCAAAAAACCTTTGCACTTGGATTTTTCAGCCCTGGCAATTCCAACCGCCGCTACGTTGGAATTTGATATTACCAAATTACCGAACAAACCATTGTGTGGGTTGCAAATAGAGACAATCCACTCAATGATAGCTCAGGAATTCTATTCATCAACAGTCAGGGAAACCTTGTCCTTCACACCAAAAATCAAACTCTTCCTATTTGGTCCACGAATATTGCTTCAGTCTCATCAACAAACTATTCTATCTCTTTGGCTCAGCTCTTAGATGTTGGAAATCTTGTTTTGGTTCAACAACACAGCCAAAGGGTCTTATGGCAAAGCTTTGATTATCCCACCAATACTATTCTTCCTTTTATGAAAGTTGGGCTGGACTGGCAGACTGGGTTGAGCCGGTATTTAACATCTTGGAAGTCTAAAAATAATCCAAAAATGGGCAAGTACTCATTAAAAATTGATCCAATTGGGTACCCCCAGTTGTTTTTATACAAGGGTCAGACTCTATTGTGGCGGGCCGGATCTTGGAGTGGCCAAGGATTGACCCGTGCACCAGAAATGAAATCTAAATTATATAATTGCCCCTTGAATGTTAGTTTTGTGAATAATCAAGATGGAATCACCATTATGTATAGTATAATTGAGCCCGAAGTTTACTCTAAAATTATTTTTGTCTTAGGTGAATCAGGAACATTTGGGAGGTACACTTGGGTCGATGGTAAATGGGTCAGGTTTTGGTTCAACCCAAAAGAGTCATGTGATATATATTTAAAGTGTGGTCCAAATAGTTACTGTGACCCATACAATGGGGACGAGTTTGAGTGCATGTGCTTACCCGGGTTCAAACCCAAGTCACCTCTTGATTGGCGCTTTGGAGATGGGTCAAGTGGGTGTGTAAGGAACCAAGGGGTGTCCATATGTAAGAGCGGAGAAGGTTTCGTCAAGTTGGCATGTGTGAAGGTGCCTGATACTTCAGTAGCACATGTAGACATGAGTTTAAGTTTGAAAGAGTGTGAACAGGAGTGCTTAAGGAATTGTTCTTGTACGGCTTACACAAGTACAGATGAGAGTGAAGAAGGGATTGGATGCTTGATATGGCACGGGGACTTGGTTGACATAAGAACATTTTCTGATGAAGGACAAGATTTATACATACGTGAGGATTCGGTTGTACTAGGTAATACTTTAAGTAATACATGTCAATGTCTTTTTAATTATTGCTACCACATTAATTGCTTGTGTGCTTAGGTTAACTATAGTAGAAAGGTACTACTGACATGTAACCAAAAAAAACCCGATAGAAGAAAATGGTAGGATGCTTAGATGAAATCACATTAATTGCACACTTGGTACACTAAATGAGGATTACAAAACGAAAGTAATGGTAATCTTTATTACTAGGAATAAAACTTGCTTAAATTGTATTTTAAGAAACATCTTACTTATACAATTATAGTTCATAATAAATAATATTTTTTTTTAAATTTGAGAGAGAAATCAGTTATTATTTTTTTTTTTTTCATAATTTTTAGGTATATATGGAAAAATTTGTTTATTTGGAAATACATTAATTTTAAAAATTACTATACCTACTAAGGAATTACTATTACAACTATTTTAGAGGAGAATACTTATTTTTCATTTTAAAGAATAGGCATTCACAAAGAATTACTATTCCTTATATTAAAAAGATAACCAAACTACCGAATAGCTAAACCATTAGAATAACTATTGCATTACTCTCATAAAAAAATTAAAAAAAAATTATTACATTACAGTGCTCATTACAATCTACCAAACATACCACTTTTTATTCTAACATGATATAATAGCTGTCTCAAATTTCCTAACACTTTCTAATATTTAGCACATATAGAGAGAATCCAGATTTTATGCATATTGCAAAGAATTTATACATAGTTTTGTTAAACCTTCCAAAAACGATATCATAATCTTCGCATTTCTGTCTTCTCTTTGTCTTACATTTTTCCAAACTTTTAAGAAACGGTTTGACAAGTTAAAATTGTTTAAATTTTGTAAATTCTTGGCATCATAAGAATTTCTACAATTATATTCATTACTTTTGTCCCGCTGCTATATATGTAACACTTGTTCCATCTGAGGTTGATGTTGTGAAAACCAATTTGCGCATTTTCTTTTTTAACGAGCACATTCTCCTTTAGCACATTGTTTCCTCCTTAGTCCTTACTCTTGTTTCCCTATAAAATTGCATCAATACTCACTATTTATGTTCAATTACCTTCTCAAATTTATGAGGTCACTATGAATAATAAATAAATATATATATTTTTCTACCTTAGCTCAATATGCCAAGAAAAATGGTCTTTGCGAAAAACAAGGATATTGGCAATTCTGGGAGTTTCTGTTGCTGTAATGGTTCTTTTTGTGGTCTCCATTGTGTATCAGTTGGTAATGAAGAAAAAAAGAGGTAAGCAAGTCTTTCCTCGGTCTTTTGTTCGAAGTGAAGTAGTTTCTTTCACTTATTTTTTGTCGCTAAGTCTAGTGAAAAAAATGCTAGAAAGGTGACTCAAGAGTGCATTTGGCTTTTACTTATTTTTGGTAGATTATCTGCATAGTATTTAGTAAAAGATATAGGTTTTGTTAAATTTAAATTAAAGGCTAACAAAAAATTATTTAAAAAAAAAAAAAACTACATTTTTCTAAAAAAAGTTAAAAGATAGATTATTTGAATAAAAAAAATCCTAAAAAAAAAGGCAAAAAACTACAAATGTAAGAGAGTTTCTAAAAGAATGGAATAACATGAAATAGAATATGATTTATAAAAGAATGAATGGAAAGTAAAGAAATATAAAACTTTATTAATATACCATTTACCTTTTGTTTTTCCTTTCTCAAAGATAGGGATGAAAGCAATATTTACCTCCATTTCATCAAAGGAATGAGGATGAATGTTTATTAGAAAATAAACAGAATGTGCATTCTTTCATTCGCATGAGAGAGAGAGAGAGAGAGAGAGAGAGAGAGAGAAGAAAAAAGAAGAAGGAAAAAAAATCCTCAACTCAAACGATTTTCAAATTTGTAGAAGTTAAAGGAAAATGTATTCCTAAAATCTACTACAAAATAGAGTTAACAAACAAGACAAAGAAACTACAAAATGCATATAATAAAGAGATGAAAAGGGCTTTTTTTTTTTTTTTTTCTTTTTTCTTTTTTTTTTCCTTTTTTGTTTTTTGGGTACTTTCGAATAAGTGATTTTCATTGCATAGTGGTATATTGAAGCAACCCAGACAATTTCATAAATGCTTGTCCTTTAATCTATTGCCTCTCAGCCAATCTATATCCCAATGCATTGACTCCTTCCATTTGCACATTCTCTTATCTATCAAATATGAACGTATTAACTAATTATTTGTTAGTTGTTTTATAACAGGGAAGAGGCAAAGCACAGATTCATAGTGCCTGTAGTTTACCAAACTTAGAAGACTCTACAAGTAGAAGGGACCTTGATGGAACTAGAAGAGATTCAAATTTGCCAGTATTTGATCTAAAAAACATTATTGCAGCCACAGATAATTTCTTTGTTGCTAACATGCTTGGCAAAGGTGGCTTTGGCTCAGTTTATAAGGTATTCTCCTTATACAAGTGGCAACACCCAAGAAAATAGCTTAATCTTAGTTCATATGTGCTAATGCATCAGAAAATCCATCATAAATATTTAGGTGCATTAATAATTTTTCATGTACGACTTCATTAGGTGAAATTGGGTTTGCCCGAATAATCAACTGAATTATATTTCTGTCAAGAATTGTGTACTATGATAAAATAAGCTACGGATTTTTATTTCAAGGTTTGCTAGAAAATGGAATGGAAATAGCTGTCAAAAGACTATAAAAAAACTCAAGACAAGGAATAGAACAGTTCAAAAATGAAGTCACGCTAATTGCTAAACTCCACCACAGGAACTTGGTGAGAATTTTAGGTTGTTGTGTTCAAGGAGAAGAGAAGATGTCAATTTATGAGTATTTGCCAAACAATAGTTTGGACTCTTATATTTTTGGCACGTATTCTTTTCACATAAACTTCAAGCATCATGACCACGAAAATGGTCCTCCAAATTCAAACATCTTAATTCCTAGCATTGGGATTGTATATGTAGTCCTGAATGCAGGCTAATCTGAGTTCAAATATCTTATCTTAGATGAAACAAAAAGGTCATGGTTAGAATGGGGAAAGAGAATTGAGATTATTTGTGGAATTGCTCGAGGGGTCTTATATCTTCATCAAGACTCAAGATTGATAATTATACATAGAGATTTAAAGGCTAGCAATGTTTTACTTGACACTGCATTGAATCCAAAAATTTCAGATTTTGGTATGGCTAAAATCTTTAGCGGTGACCAAATTGAAGCCAATACAAATTGTGCTGTTGGAACATTGTAAGTGGGCTAAAGAAAAAATATACTGTTATAGTTTTCATCTGATTACTATACTAATATTATTATATCTCATAGGAGTACAAATTGCTACCCCTTTTTGCAAAAATGATAGACTTCTTTCAAAATATTTTTCAATTTATTTTTTTGATAACTTAATAGTTGGGAGAGGGGGGATTTGAACTTGGATGCCTCCTTTGAAAAAATCAAGAGGTTCTAGTTAAATTACTAGGCTCTTGGAAAATTACTTTTATCTTTTATTAGTTCAAATATTATGAGTAATGTTATTGAACAAATGATTTTCTTAAATAATTTTTGTTTAATCTTGAACTATGCTCAATAGTTTTCTTTAATTTTTTGTCTAATAATATGCAATGCTCAATAGTTTTCTTTTCATTGTATTATAACAGCGGTTATATTTCACCCGAGTATGCAATGCAATGATTATTTTCAATAAAATCCGATGTATTTAGTTTCGGGGTGTTGCTATTGGAGATCATTACTGGCAAAAGAAACACCAACTATTATCATAATGGTCCTTCCTCAAATTTGATTGGACATGTAAGTACGTGTGGAAACAATGATATGCAATAATAACCCTGTTGTATTGTATTTAGCCTAATATGAATATGTTGTTAATAGATTTGGGACCAATGGAAAGAAGGCAAAGCCATGGAAATAATCAATCCATTACTAGGTGAGACATACCTTACTAATGAAGTATCGAGATGCATTCAAATTGGGCTTTTGTGTGTGCAAGAACATGCAACAGATTGACCAACCATGTCGGCAGTTGTTTTCATGTTGAGTAATGACACACCCCTTCCTTCACCAAAGCAACCTGCATTCATTTTCAAGAGTACCTGCAATACTAAAGACCAAGCAACTATTGAAGGAGCTAATTCTATAAATGAAATAACAATTACTAAAATAGATGGTCGCCAAAGCTAAAGCCCCACACTCTTTGGAGCAATGTACTAATATGCCATTGCATCATAAGATTGACTTCCTCTAAATCTACTCTACATTATACACTATTATTTTATTATAGAAACCTAATATGTATAATATAAATTATGACAAAAAAGAAGATGCTATATGATGATACAACATGAAATGATATTATCTAGAACTTATGATGAATCACTACTATCTTCTCTAAAAAAATAAGGTTCTATCAAGAGTTGCTAACTAGTATAGCTTTAACAAGGTTCTTGGCCACTACCATCTCCTTTTAACTACTTAATTTCCTATCGAGTGCTTTCTAAAAATTAATACACGAAGAGTTAAATTTTGTGTGGATAACTTCATCTATCTTCCAAATAAGATGTCCAAATTATATAGTCAAATTTTTATAATAATTGTTTGATCAGCGCGTCAAACTGGGTACAAATATGAGATTGATCCAAGCGGGTTTGAATCATAAATTTATTGGACTAAAACAATTCCTATAATCATATCCTTTTTTATGATTAGGCTGGGAGGGGTTAACGGATCTGCATCTAATGATTTTCCCATGCCTACTCCCTGTAACCATGAATCACAAATTTCCAACATAAGTCAGATCCAACAATTGCCGGTCTTTAACAGCTACACCACCTTGGTAACCCATAATATTTTAGGTCTTTAGCTGCAGCTCCACTATCTACCTATGTTCAGAACCACCTCCCTCTCCCCAGCAAAATTTGGTTCATTTTGATCCACCTCGGCCAAGGGCTAGAGTTGGGTCCCCCTGGTCTTATAATGATGATTGGGTCTCTTAGAAAGCTGCTAAATGAGGGGAAGGTCAGTTTTGACTATTGGAAACTAATATTCATCGTCATTGAGCAATGTTCATCTTGAAAAGGATGCAATGATTCTAGTTTTCCTAACTAAGCTCTATAAACTGCTTCACCAGAGGGAAAACTCCCTAAATGGTGATTGATCTCATTTACAAGAGAAGAAAGGGTTACGTGTTGGGTAAGGTTGTCCATTTATTAGATATTAGACTTTCTGCATGAAATTTTGTGCATTACACTTGCACTTCAAGGGCTCATGTGTCTCACATATGTCCAAACTGCCAAGTCCATTTGAGAGTTTTTTTTTTTTTTTTTTTTTTTTTTGTTAAGCCCAAATTGGCGTGAAAATTCCTTTTTTTCTTTTGTATTCACATCTCCTTATTTTACCTTTTGCTCGTTTCTCTATCACACACGTCGGCTTGGTCCATTCCACAATCGATAACAAATTGAGTAAGCTGAATTTAAGCCCAGCCGTGGGCCTTTAGTTGTCTCACTAGATATTTTTTTGGTGGGCTCGTGTTGGCGGATTTCTTAGGCTAGCTTTATGATTTTTATGGACTATAATAATGGTTTTAGGCTGACTTTTTGGGCCCAATTTTAGCCTACTTCACATATCGATTTTGCCAAGCACATGGGCAACATTTATGGGTTATGGGCTGACTTGCTCAATTTTATGGCTAGAGTAATAGGTTTTGGTATTTGTCATTTTTTTTTTTTAATAAAAGATAAGTGTTTTCATGGCCCCTAGATGTGCAAAAGTATCCTCGACAATCTTCTAATCCAATAGATTTCCATGGTCACTACCCTTTTTTCTAAAAACTTGAATATTACCACCACAGAACCTGCAGTATAATGCCCCACCCTATTGCCAAAATTGGGGATCAAAACACCTACATGTATAATTTTTTTACCCGTGTCAACTAAAAACTTGATGAATGACTTAGTCAATTCCCTAACATTTATGATTTTTCTCTAGTCCCATTGCTACTTCTATCTTAGAAAAGTGCTTTCTAACTAATTAGAACTTAATAAAAAGTGAACCAAACTAAATTCCTGTCAATGATAAACTGAAAATAATAAACTTAAATTCTTCCTGAACACAAATTGGCTACTTATGATTTGTTTTTATGTGAACTTTTCCGCTATTCAATTTTTAATGTTCAACAAATAGTCACCTTCATTCCATAGAAAGCTCAAGCAATTAAAGTCTTCCCGGTAATAAGTAGGGTGATAAGGAACATGATACCATGCTGAGGACATATGCTGACGTTCATGCGGTTTGCAGCTCATTTCAAACCATTCTTTGGCTTCATTTTGTAGCGTCTTCATTGAGAGCAAAATCAGATCCCTAAAATCACCATATCTCCTGTTATCACGAAGCAAATATGCAGCACGTTTCTGCAGATTACCTGTCAGCATCTCAGTCTCAGCTAGGGGTGACAATAAATTAAAAATTTATACTAAAAACTTAAAAAGTAAGTATAAGAATTAAGTTTAGTGTCCAATTACACTGAATTCATCTAGACATTAAACTTAATCTAAGTCCAAAAAGTAAAAACCTCTTATAGTCATTATTACACGTTAAAGCGTAACCCAGCGGTGATAAATAATGATATCTTTTGGTGTTTTATGTCAACTTCTCCTTCCCATGTTTCTCCAAAAAAAAAAAAAAGCTTCTTTTGATTATTTACTTATTAAAAACAAAAAAAAAAACAAAAAAACAAAAAAAAAAAGTGAACTAATTATCAACTTCTCCTTCCCATGTTTCTCCAAAAAAAAAAAAAAGCTTCTTTTGATTATTTACTTATTAAAAACAAAAAAAAAAACAAAAAAACAAAAAAAAAAAGTGAACTACTTCGTCAATTATTGCAAAAGTTATGGTCATGATTGTAAAAAAACTATTATAAATATGACGTTAAGATCTTTGTAATACAATATTATTGTCTACACTTTTTTATAAGAAAAACTAAGGTTCAAATCCTTTTCTCATTGTTATAATCACCAAATTTAAAAAATAAAATAAAAAATGATTATCAATATGTCATGGTTTGGCATAATTAATTAAGAATTCAATATTGCAACCAAAACCTCTTGGTTGAGGAAAGGAGTGGATGGCCTCCTAGAATTTCATTGACCAATGTAAAAAGTCAATTTAGCTCTAAACTAGTTTGGAGTTCTCTTCTTCCAACTCACTATATGGTGATTGAAGAGACCACCCATTTATAGTTTTAATCATACGACTTTTGTAAATGATATATGTGAACGGTCTTATAAATCATCAAGTAGTGAGTTAGAAAAGATAGCTCTACACTAGTTTGGAGTTATAACTTTGACAATCATGCCATCATTTATGTAATTAAATGGCTAAACACTTTGAGAAATGAATTTGCAAGTATTCATTTAATTCTAAACTTTTATCTAGCAAAAAATGAAAAAGAAAAAAGAAGATTAATAATAGGCTTTTACAAGCTCTTAAGCCATATAAATTCCATATTACAAGCATTTTGACACTCCTTTCTTAATTGAGTTTAAATTCAAATTGGATGTGAAATTGTTGTTTTGCACCCTTTAATCCTAGCACGCCACATTAGCATATTAAAAATTAGTGAATAGGTAGTGTCACACACAATCACAACTCATCAAAACCCATATGCATTCTCTTTCTATAACTCTCACCAGGTGTTGTCATTGTCCCTAGCGATGGCTCTCACTCTTTCTCTCTCACACCAACCCAAACCCATGGCTGAGCCTACTTGTTCAGCCTTTCAATTTCCCTCTCCAAGCCCAAATATGGGTTATACATAACTGATGTTCTCCTCATTTAACATTTGCTTTCTTGTGGAAAATATGCATAATAAACTAGATCTAAAAATGTTTTTCATATACAGAAGAAAGCAAAAGTTGAGAGAGGTGATGAGAGAGAGAGGGAAGACTCATTTGTGCCACTATTTTCACCCTAAGACTTTAGAATGTGGTTCCTATGCTATTGTTGTATGAGTTTTTGCTCTAAAGTTAGGGTTTCAAGTGTAAATCATGGCTTGTTATGTTTGATTTGATTTGGGGATTTATATCAAACTTAGGATGCTCATAAGGACTGACCTAAGCATAATGGTTGAGGCCATTATCCCTAACAATGTCAAACTAACAGTTATGGTTAAATTTGCTTTGTTTATGTAAAATGAAGTCTTGCTTTTATCATTATCAAGAAATATGTAATCGGCTATTTTTGCCTGGCCAATCTTAGCCTCTTGGGAAGCTGCCCTTGCTAGCATGCTATTGTCAATAGGGCAGAACTCAAGACAACAAGGAAATCCTATTGTCAATATTTTTAATGAAGTAAGGATTGCTTTTCCAAATGCTGCATCACATAATCTTAAACATCAAGTAAAAACAACAAAGTTAGTGCAATTTGAATATATATCTACTTCAAATACTATATGGTTAGAATTGACCACATAATCTTTATTTTTCTTATTTATTTTTTATTCCTAATTTCTTTTACAAAAATATATATATAGATTATTGACTTTACATATTATCTTCTTTAATTTAAATCTTTAATATTCCATTATCATTAACTTGATATTCCATTATCATTAACATGATGGGTCAACTGTAACATCCTTGTAATGAGTTCCCCGCCCCCCCTCCCCCCCAAAATAATTGACTTTACATATTATCTTCTTTAATTTAAATCTTTAATATTCCATTATCATTAACTTGATATTCCATTATCATTAACATGATGGGTCAACTGTAACATCCTTGTAATGAGTTCCCCGCCCCCCCTCCCCCCCAAAATAAAACCACTACATTAATAATTAAATGCAAAATCGACTCCTAAAATCTCTCTTGCGTAAATGTACTGATGTTTTGTTTAAATGAAATTATAAACCCTTAATATCACATTAAGTTACTAGACGAATAATTTTTTCGTGGTGTCATATGTTTCATTACTTGTGAGATTTGATAATTCAGCCCTAATATTGGTGGTTTTGTATACACAGATAATTTGGAACAAACCCTAGTAGCAAAAAATCGACTTAAAAGTACAAGGCTAGCGGACATATGGGCATTGGATGGATCCTACAAAATCCCGTTGCCGTTAAATGATGAAGGCCAACTGATTGGTCTGGACGGTGGCCTGTTTGATCAATGGTTGGGAACTTTTTGCAAGAATGGCTTATTATGCCCATGCTTGTGTTTTGCTAACTCCACTTTTGCATTTCAGAAGCAGTATATAATTGACCTCGATATTGTTGCACCATTCGATCAAATGTAATGGGCAATGCATCAACTCAAGGTCCTCAGGAGAAATCGGAGGACAAAGTTGAAGAAGGATCACTATAAACGTGATATGACAAAGGAACAAGTATTGGCCAACTCCCCGCCGAAGGTTGATCTGGTGCAGTGGTCGGAGATGGTTAACTATTAATTTTTGGACAAAATTGTGGTACTGCTACTTTATTCGTCTATCTCATTTTAGTGGTAACTTAGTCAAGAGACGTTTTGTTTACGTATACTTTGACAGTAATGTGATTGCAGACATTAAGTAACAAGAACAAGGTCAGTCGAGATAAATATAAGGAGATAGCAAGTTTTGCACAAATTTCTTATGACATGGTAAGAAATGCATTACAAGTGCTACTGTATTCGTGTATCACATAAGCTAATTTTATGCTTCTGAATCACACTAAATGTTGAAAATACTCTTTTACTTTCTTACTGGTGGTAGATACAAACTTAGAATTCATGAATACTTTAGTCAATGCAAATGATAAACAACATGACAAATCTGAGAGCAATTGTGTTTATTGTATGAAATTTTGTTCATCATGTAGGTGAAAGCTAACGGGGATCCAGTCGAGCGTGCAGATATGTATCTAAAAGAATACCGTAGGAAAGATGGGGCTACTATTACTCCCCATGTGCAAGAGAACATAGTAAGCACAATTTGAATAGAATTTTAGTGTATTTTGTGTTTGTATTGTTTATGGTGTGTAATATGTTATTTGGTTCTTGTGGGGAAAACGTACAAAATAGGATGGAAAAACTTTTGACTCAAGAGGGCATGCGACTACAAGGAAAGCCTGGTAGTTGAGTCCTCTGGTCCAAGGACGATGTGTATGCTCTGGTGTTTGGTCCAGAGCGCTCAGACGTGTACATGGGGTGGGATTTGGAATCACCCCATCTGGAAGAAGTGTCACAAACGCTTCACAGTTTACCTTAACTCCATTGTCGTCAAGCAGAACAACCCAAAGGATTTTGGAGTTGGAGAACAACTCTGTTATCCTTAGGCAGCAACTAGACCAAGTACAAGAACAACTCTCCCAATTAGAAGCAAGGCACCAAGAACAAGAGAGACAAGCAAAAGCAAGGCACCAACAGCAAATGGTCGAAGTGATGATGCACATGAATGCAATGTTCACCCAACTTAGCCATGGTATCCATGATTTGGATACGTCTCAGGTACCAAACAAATGTTATTTAGCAAAACACTACTTTTTGCAATGCATTGTTATGTGATATTAATACGATGCCTATAATATATTCAGGGTGACAATGCTTGATGTGGACTGTCCATGGGAATGAAACTATGAATCCTCAAGTAAAACAAATACAACTATTCGTTATAACATATACAACTATATTGGAAAAAAAAAATCAAATATATTCCTGCCTTTGTTGGTTTTATTCTAATTTGAAGGTCCCACATGAATATATATAAAGCAAGAAATAGGGAAGTAGATGTACGATAAGACATAAAATCAAATTAGAAAATTTCAACCATGAATGTAGACAGGAAAGTATCCTTGTTCCAAAAACCTTTCAAGTGAACATTTTTAAACATGCCTTTTTACACTTGCTAAATGTAGCTGATAATTCCACAATGCATGAGTGTTTTCAAGTCTTTTCTAGTGTTTGCATTGTTTTCAAGTGTTCCAAGCTTAGGGATTTTTGCAAGCCCAATTCAACCCAATTTTTAGTGTTCTCATTGTCACAGGTAATTGGTTGTAGCTACGGGCATTGGACTGACTAATCAAGTACCATGATGCTTGCTGAAAAATTTTTGTGATGTAAAAAATCCTTGAGGGATATGCATTTTGTGACGTAAAAATCTTTTGTTGGGAACTTGTTTTGTTTATGTAATTATTTGGGCAATGAACTTGTTTTGTTTATGTAATTAATCTGCTGGGCAATGAACTTGTTTTGTTTGCTGGCAATTGGTTAGGAACTGTTGAGTGTTGACAATTTGTTTTGTTGGTTCCAGTTGGTTGCATTTGTTGAGTGTAGCCAGGAATTACAGGTCTTGTTTTGGGTAGGAATGTATTTAGCAAGAAAAAAAAAACCTATAGCTGCGTTTTTAAAAACGTGGCTATAGAAAAACCCAATGTTGAGGCCTATAGCCGCGTTTATCACCCCCTATAGCTGCATTTTTTACCCCGTTATAAGCTGAGACCTATAGCTGCGTTTTGTAAAAAAACGCGGCTATAGACCTGCTTTGGGCTGCATTTAAAATGCGGTTATAACCTGGACCCATAACCACATTTTAAAAAAGGCAACCCAAAGCGGGTTTACAGCCGCGTTTTTTACAAAACGCAACTATAGGTGTCAGCTTATAAGGTCTCAGCTACAGGAAACGTGGCTATAGAAAATGCAGCTATAGGTTGCGTTTTCCAAACACAGCTATAGCCCTCCTTTTTTGTAGTGGCAACATGCAACAAAAGCCAACAAAGAAGCTAGCTATGCTTGCTCCAAAATCCTAAAATGACAATGTTGGGAAATTTAGACCTTGGTTGATAGAATTAACAAGTTTTAAACCCAAGTTGTTAATTAGATTTATTATTAATAAAACTTGTTAAAACAAACAAACATCAATATCATGTCAAACTCATGCAGCGAAAAAAATAAATAAGACAAGATATGATGACCTAGGAAAACCAATGAAACTAACCAGTTTCACAGTAAAAACCTGGGAGGAAACCTTCCCGAAAAGCAATCCACTATAGTAAAGAGAAGTTTCAGATCTAGTACAAAACCTTTGTTCCTAGACTCTACAATCCCCGTAGATGAACTCACAGCAGAAACCTTCGGTCACTTCAGAACCTCTGAACTCTTCAATATATGAATGCCACCTTTTGATGTTGCACGGATCCCAATACGTGATTAACTCCTTTGCACGAATCCTAGTACGTAACTCACTCACCAACTTAAAGAAGAAGATTGTTGGCTGCAAAGTTCTTCACTTCATCAACAATGAAGATCAAGAAGCACTTGGTTACAAAACCCTAAGGCGCAAAGACACAGTAGCTTCTTTTAGAGAGAATAAGGTATCGGTCACCTTTTGCATATGTTCTCCTTGTATTCTCTTATGTGACGGCCTTTAAAACAAACCTTATATAGGTCTAGGGTTGTGAGAAAAGAAACCCTACTCAAATACATAAGCCTGGCCTAAAAATAGAAATCTAAATTTTCGTAACCTCGACAGATAGCAGCTATCGAGGAGGTGTCGAGTAGGTGTCGAGGTCTAATGAATCTCAACAGATACAGCTATCGAGAAGGTGTCAAGAAGGTGTCGAGGGGACAGAAGCTTTCTCGATCGATCGACCAGCTATTGAGATTGCGATAAGAATCAGCTGAAGAGCTCGACAGATAGCTAGGTGTTGAAGAGGTGTTGAGAAGCTATCGAGCTTTAAAATTCAACAATTTCTCAGTTGATTCTTGGACAGACTTGCATGGTTTTAACACTTGAACTTGAAACAAGGTTTCTTGAAGTATTAAACACATCCTAGCTCTACCCAAATACAAGTAAGGTGCGTTTTGTCAAAGGATTAGCCAACTACATAAAATAGTGACATATGTTCCTAACATGTGAATCACATATGTCCTAACAATCTCCTCCTTTGGCAATCTATGATAAAACCACAACAAACAAATGAACATATGAGAGAAGTCATAAATCACTAAACTCATATTCACTTGTTAAACACAATAAAATCTATCTTAACACAAACTCTTGAAAAATTTTGCAATAAGAGAGTTTATGGCAAGTAGACTTTGACAACCTGTATTTCTGAAACACTTTAAACAAAACTCATCAAGGCATCTTGTGTGAAACAGAAATAATATATTGCATACAAGTATAATGAACATGTATATAAAGATAGAGAAGAAACAACGCATGAAGAGAGAGGTAAAAGAAAACACACATCAACATATAAAGAAGATAAGTTCAATGTATGCAAACATGGTCATAAGACCCAAGGTACAAGAAGAAGGAAGTAAGCACTCCCCTTAACAAGATGAAACACATCTCCCCCTTACAAAGGAATGTATTTCTCCTCCTAACATGTAGAATCTTTAAAAAGAAACCACATATCTCCACAAATTCTCCCCCTTTTTGTCATGATTGACAAAGGGTACAGGAAGCTAGAAAGCTTCACCCGAGAGACATAAAGATGATCAAAGGGGCACAAAGAGTCCATATAAATGCATGAATGTAATAAAACAAGATGCTATGGATGACAAGATAAAAGAAGGACGCAAAACATGTAAAAAAACACATCTCTCAATAAGAAAAATGTTAAACACAGAGATCCCAAAACACACGCACACACTAAACAAGTCTAACCAATTTTATATTTCAAAAACAAGTCAAGACAGTTTAGTGAGTATACATTAGCACATGTAACACCTTTGTGATGGCTAAATCACATTGTACCTACACATGTATCAAGAGTAGCAAAGAATATTGCATGTTGTGTATGAAAAACATCGCAAGATTGCATATGTGTATACATGTTATGACGATCTGAGATATGAGAAAATAACTTTAACTCACACACAATCATAACTGTTTGATGGGGACCATCACCTTCGAGGTGCATCCTATAACTCCCACATCTCCTAGAATACATGCTTGCAACCATATTTAAAGCATTTTTAATCTTTTTGCTTTTTATTTTCTTTGCATATTTTCTTTTATTTTAGCATACCATACATGGGCATATAAAAAGAGAGAGAAGAAATACCCAAGATGTTAAGCATTTAACATCGCACTTTTGCTATGCCGAAACATACGAATGTCTTTGACATTGTACTTTTGCTATGCCGAAGCATACAGGTGTCATATTATGATTAGCGGGTAATAGTGGTGAGATGGTTATTTATGCATTTCTCTTAGGATTTTTTAGTCCTACCCGTCAAAAAGAGTGATACGAGCGTTAAGTTTAAGAGATAACTTAATCTTACTCATCATAAACAAGAGCCACAAAGCTCACTTGCTCAGTTGTGCATAGAGATGCTCATCTAAGTTACAAAAGATACAAAGTTTAGAAGTTTTGTTTCAATGGCCATCCAAGGTACACAAGTATCAAAGTACACAAAACACGCATTGTTTTTGTGTTTTTCTGATTTTTCTCTTTTTATTTTTATTTTGAAAACAAAACAAAATAAAAACTAAACAACCAAACAAAAACAGACAAACAACATGAAAGCAGAAAGAAAGATGCAAATGCATGAAGGCATGATAAAAATATGCAGATGCATGAAAACATGATATCAAAAGCAGATAAGAAATCAAGCAAAGACAGTCCTACTTTAGATAGATAGAATTAAAGCAGAGGACAAACAAAAAAGACAATTAAGTCTTAGGCTCCTTTCTCACCCACACAGCACAAGTCTTTAGCTGTGAAGATGAAAAGGCACGTGTCCTAGTATGTCTACTAAAGGACATAGAAGAATTAAAATTCTCCTGAAATTGAGTTAAAAAGCTCAAAACTTTTAATAACTCTCTAAAGAAAGGTGTAGGTCCTTGAGAGGAAACCTGTGACCGTTTGGACAATTGCTTTTGAGGATACAATTTAAAGCAATTAGGACGAATGTGTCCAGCGACACCATAATGGTGACAAACGTGAGGTCTAACAAAGGATTTAGAATTAACCAGAACAGTTTTGGATTTCATACCTTTATTACCTTTCTCAAATTGTGGCACAAAGACAGTCCTTGATCCAGAAGCCGTGGAAGAGGAGGGGCTGGAGGAAACAGCATATCCTAAGTCAGTCTTATTAGAACTAGGCTTTTGAGCACTCAATACTTTATCAAGCTTTGCACTAGACATCCTCTCTATTTGAGTTCTAGCTTGACTAAGCTCAACCTCAAGATTCTTGACCTTCTCTTCTAATGAGGCGTTCTCCATAACAAGAGTCTTAACTAACCTTGAAGTCTCATCCAGTTTGACTAACAGATTAGCTTTTTCAATTTTTACCTCATTAAGCTCTTTTCTACCAAGATGAGAAGTCTTCTCAGATTTTATAAATTCAGTGCATAGCTTATCATAGGCTTCCTGAATGGTTATCTTCTTGGGTACTTCATCATCAGAAGAATCCTCACTTTCACTAGCACTTTCCACAATCACCTTATCGGTTGAGGCAGCAAAGGCCATAACGTGACGACATTCATCCACAAACTCATCAGAAGAGTCATCCTCAATGTCACTCCAAGTAGCAACCAAACCTTTATCTTCTGACTTTTTGGTCTTTTCCTTCATGAGGTAGTTTGGACACTCTATCCTCATATGATCAAAACCTTTGCACTCATGGCATTTGATGAGGGGTTTCTCATTCTTGCCCTTCCAAGAGGATTTAGGTTTCCTAGGAGGTCTGTCCTTATCCTTTTTCCTAAACTGAAGAAGCTTAATAATCTCATCAGTTATGAAGGTTAGATCCTCATCCTCATCTTCACTTTGATCTTCATCTTCAGAGTCCTCAGTCTCTTCCTCTATACCCTTAAGAGCCAAGTTTTTACTCTTTTCACTTTTTCCCATTGAACCTAATCCTATCTCATAGGTTTGAAGGTTCCCTACAAGCTCAGTCAAAGGAATTTGATCAATGTCCTTTGCTTCTTCAATGGCAGTGATCTTGGCATGGAATCTTTCAGGTAAGGACCTAAGGATTTTCCTAATAATTTTGGATTTTGCTATAAATTCTCCAAGGTTGAAAGTAGAATTCACAATATCCTTGAGCTTAGCATAAAACTCATCAAAGGTCTCATCCTCCTCCTTTCTTAGTTCTTCAAAACTACTAGTGAGTTGTTGAAACTTCACAATCTTTACTGCCTTGGTACCTTCATAAGTGGTCGCAAGAATGGTCCATCCTTCCTTGGCAACTTCTGTGGATGATATTTTCTTAAATTCCTCATTGGTCACCCCACAAAACAAAGCATTCCAGGCCCTACTGTTGAAATTTGCAGCATTGATTATTGCATCATCCTAATCTACCGGTGCTTCCCTTGGCTTAATCCAGCTAACTTTAACAGCTTGCCAAACCTGTTCACCTAGAGCCTACAAAAAGACTTTCATACGAATTTTCCAGTACGCATAATTAGTTCCATCAAATAAATGAGGTATAAATAAAGATTGTCCTCTATCCATGACAACAGGGGTCAATGGATCACACTCAGGAAATTAATCCAATCAGAGTGAACTCGCTCTGATACCACTTGTTGGAAAATTTAAACCCCGGTTGATAGAATTAACAAGTTTTAAACCCAAGTTGTTAATTAGATTTATTATTAATAAAACTTCTTAAAACAAACAAACATCAATATCATGTCAAACTCATGCAGTGAAAAAAATAAATAAGACAAGATATGATGACCCAGGAAAACCAATGAAACTAACTAGTTTCACAGTAAAAAATCTGGGGGGAAACCTTCCCGAAAAGCAATCCACTATAGTAATGAGAAGTTTCAGATCTAGTACAAAACCTTTGTCCCTAAACTCTACAATCCCCATAGTTGAACTCACAACAGAAACCTTCTACCGCTTCAGAACCTCTGAACTCTTCAATATATGAACACCACCTTTTGATGTTGCATAGATCCCAATACGTGACTAACTCTTTTGCACGAATCCCAGTACGTGACTCACTCACCAACTTGAGGAAGAAGATTGTTGGCTGCAAAGTTCTTCACTTCATCAACAATGAAGATCAAGAAGCACTTGGTTACAAAACCCTAAGGCGCAAAGACGCAGTAGCTTCTTTTAGAGAGAATAAGGTATCGGTCACCTTTTGCATATGTTCTCCTTATATTCTCTTATGTGACGGCCTCTAAAACAAGCCTTATATAGGCCTAGGGTTGTGAGAAAAGAAACCCTACTCAAATACTTAAGCCTGGCCCAAAAATAAAAATCTAAATTTCCGTAACCTCAACAGATAGCAGCTATCGAGGAGGTGTCGAGCAGGTGTCGAGGTTTAATGAATCTCAACAGATATAGCTATCGAGAAGGTGTCAAGAAGGTGTCGAGGGGACAGAAGCTTTCTCGATCGATCGACCAGCTATCGAGAAGCTATCGAGATTGCGATAAGAATCAGCTGAAGAGCTCGACAGATAGCCAGGTGTCGAGGAGGTGTCGAGAAGCTATCGAGCTTTAAAATTCAGCACTTTCTCACTTGATTCTTAGACAGACTTGCATGACTTTAACACTTGAACTTGAAACAAGGTTTCTTGAAGTATTAAACACATCCTACCTCTACCCAAATACAAGTAAAATGCGTTTTGTCAAAAGATTAGCCAACTACATAAAATAGTGACATATGTTCCTAACATGTGGATCACATATGTCCTAACAGACAATGTCTTCAACAACATACAACAAGAGCTACAGGTCTTCATTTAGGTAAAAAATTTGGTATGTGACCTTTTTGCATGAGCTCTAGGTGCTGCAAAGTGGCCCCAACCCATTTGGCACAACCTGTGATTTAGGTGCATGAGAAAAGTCCTAAAAAGTCAACCCACCCCAACCAAACCATTCCCTCAAATCCCTATTAACATGCATGATTTTGGACCATGCAAAAGAGAATAAAATAAGACAAATAAACATGAATCAGGCATAAGAAGAATTTGAGCTTGGTTTGCAGTGGGCTTGTAGATTTTCGTGAAAATTGGCACCAACGAGAGTTATGTTACAATTATGGTTAAGTGATGAAATTTACCATTTTTTAATAGCTTAAGTTTTTTAGGATAATAAGTAATTTATCATGGTATCAAAGTAGGAGATCCTTGGTTGGATCTCTAACTTCACTCAACTGTCTCCCATTTAAAATGTTAAAAATCTCCCATATTGGACCGGAGTTTGGCCTATATATGAAGGGTCGTATTAGAATTATGGTTAAGTGATTATCTTTAATTATTGTTTCCTAACGATTTAAACTTTTTGGATAATTGGTAATTTATCAAATTACAACCACAATTGGTAGAGGATGAGTTGGTGGAGGGTGAGGATTGAGCAGCAAAATTGACTGGTGGAAGACCCAAATCATTTGATGCACGCATGCAGCCTGTTGGTTAAGTCATAATTCATGGGTAAGAAGATGGTCATGGAATTCATCAAGAGAATCTAACTCCAACTGAGTAGTTATAGAGGTCACAAGAGTATCCTATATTTTCATATGGAAGACCACTAGACCAGCAAGAAAATAGGATAGAATCTCAGAATCACCTATTTAGATGGAGAGGTTGCCTTTCTTTAAAGTGGCAAGCTGATAACGAGTCTGCATAATCCTTGCATAAGATTAAGAAGAAAGCATCAATTCCAAAGTTTGTCAAACCCAGAGAGAAGTACTAGTCCAACAATGTTGGATACAATTGGATTTGCGATAGTAGATACCTAAACATTTAGCAACAATTGATAAGTCCAAAAAAACGAGCATAGTCAGGATTTGAAATCGTGCATCGCTGAAGAGTATGAGGATGAAGGAATAGTTTTAGGAGGAGGGGCCATGATGCCATCAACATTATACAATATTTTGTTGCCATTTATTTAAGGTAGGAATGATGTTTTCCAAGAAAGGCTCTATTGTCGTTGGTAATGAGGTTCTGAGTATAATTTGAGATTGAGAGATAGTGCAGCTAAGCCTGAATCAACTGTAAAAGGATTGAATGAGATTTGGAGTGTGATTTGCTTGCATGCTGTAATATTCTTGGGAGCTTCTGTATCTATTTACTAATGTATAGATTAGATTACATTTGGAGAACAAATAACGTGATGTTATCAACTTCCTTCAACCAGGGACCAATCCAGGATTTTAAGCTAGTGGGTGTCAGGTATAAAGCAAAAAAAAAAATTCCAAATAGGGATCCATATCGTTTTATAAAATTATAAATACACAAAATCGTTGTTTTTAAATACGTTGAGATACAATCATTTATCAACAAAAACAAAAACAATTTTTTTTTTTAAACTAGGCTGGCTAGGATTTTTTTGTTGTTGTTAAAGTTAAAGCATTTACAGTGGTGGTGCTAAACGTTTTAGCTTTTAGCATATTGAAAAGCTATTTTATCTATTTTATTACATCACTTTACAATACACCCACTATCATTCTATTTTTTTTTTATTACTTCATTTAAAATAACATAAACAACTGATTAAAATAATAAAAAGAAGAGAAAGAATTTGAGTTTTTCAATTGAAGGAAGAGATATAATCTTAATATAATATTTTATTTTATTTTTAACAACTTGCTACAATCAACTGGTATTTATACCAGTTTATTGTAATTGCAAAAAATTTAGCTTTTTTAGTGCTAAGATACAATCACCATTATGAATATTTTTATTGTTTTTCTTAAATTTTTGGGTTGAATATTTACTATTTTAGTGAGGTTAGTTAAGATTATTAAGGAGAAGGCAAAGTCTAAGATTTTAGAAGGGAACTCAACTACGAAAAAAAGACCCGGGGGCCTTGGCCCCCACCCGGGTCCAATCCTGCCTTCAATTAACATTTGACTTGGTCTATGGTTTGTCCCCTTTGTCCAAATTTGGATCCGGTGCAACTGATGCAATACTCTAGTATTACACCTAATCTCAATCTTGTCCCTTGTGATGCTAGAATTATTGAATTTTGTTGATTTATGCGTGTGTTTGTGTGCACACAACAAATAGTGTCGTTTGTGATGTGGACAATGTTGTCTATATGGGGTATCTCTTGAGGATCAGTTTTGTGTTTCAAACCGTGTCGCTTTTAGTCTAAATAGATAGTATATTATAGCTATTTAAACCACGCGTTTCTAACGTTTTATTAGTATAATAAACCACGTGTTTCTCAATCTTCGGTGTTCTTACACAAATTCATCACAAAAACCTCATGATATGATAGTCAATAAAGATTGCAACCTAGAAATAAAGGTTTATATTTTAAAAACTTCCACCCCGTAGAAAATCCTAAAAATAGCAACTTTCCTTGCTCGTGCTGAGTTTCAAATATACTGAGGCGGCCATGGGCGGCGCCATTTACGGTTCAAAGTGAACCCACTGAGTTGGCAAATTATATATATATATATATATATATATTATATGACTCTCCTAAAATTAAAATTTGAACACCTTGAATAAATTTTTTTTAGACCCACCTGAAATATGTTTAAATATAATCATCATAACAATATTTTGGTCTTAACAAATTTTATCTAAAATCTGAGAAGGATGTGGTTTAGATCTTAACAAATTTGAAATAATTTAATGGAAAATTCATAGTTTACATTGTACTATCAATTTAAGATTTAATGTGTTCAATATTGTAGATTTTTTGCAAATGTGTACACTATAATTATTTACAATGTAAACCTTTCATTGATTCAAAACAAATGTGTACAATATAATTCTCTACAATTCAAATCTTACATTAATGCTAACTTTGTCGCCTAAATGATTTCTGCTAGTGTCTTTTTACTTTGTGCAATTTCAAGCTCACTTGAGAGCCAAAAAAAAGTCATAGCAGTCTGTTCTATATCAATAAGAAATAATTAATAATAGATTTAAAAAACAAATACTAACAATAAACTAAAAATTTTATTTTAAGTGATATTTTGATGTAAAAATACTCCTTTAATATTATCGCCTTAGAGGCCACAAACCATCTTGGGCCGCCCTAGATGGGGTACAGGGTTGGGGAGGATTGAGAGATAGCGTGGCTGAATCAAAAGTAGAGGAGGAGTAAAAATTTTGTCATGGCTGGAGGTGAGTTTGTATGCTGATACCATAATTGGATTGAATGTGTAATGAGATTCTGACTGTAATTTGCTTGCTCTAATATTCTTGGGAGCTTCGCTAGATAAGATTACATTTGAAAACAAATAACGTGATGTTATCAACCTCCTTCAACTGACATTTGGCTTGGTTTATGGCTTGTCCTCTTGTGATGCTTGAATTGAATTTTCCTGATTTATGCGTTTGTGTGCACACAACAAAACGCTGTCGTATCAAGAACCTCACTTAACGCCAAACAGTGTCATTAGTATTAGTTATTAAAAGCACTAGTTTCTTAGTTCATACGTTTTATTATAATAATCCATGTGTTTCTCAATCTTCCTTTCCTCTTCTTTCTTGAGATTTTACTCTCATTCATGATTCATCCATAGACTTTGCTCTCAAGGTCATAAATAAAGATCACCAATCACGTATAGCTCTCTGTCAACAATTTGTGCTTAGTGCAAGATAATGCAAGCTTCGGTGTTCTTACACAAATTCATTATCAAAATCTCATGGTAGTCAATAAAGATTGCAACCTTTTTACCATAAAAAAGATTGCAATCTAGAAATTAAGGTTTAGATTTAACAACCAGACTTGTTGAATAAACCTTTTTTGGCGGCTGCAGGAAATATATCCATATATATAGTTGTGACAAAGTGTATGAAAAATATTTTAGTTCTAAAATAACTCTGAGTTTAGGACTTAGATATTATTATCCAGCCGCTTAACTTACCTGAATACATTTTCATTGACCGATGGAAGTAAAGTCATAAGTCTATGTCTACTTTAGTCAAAATCTCATTCATGCTAGCTTCGTTAACCGTGTGGGACGTGCAATAATCTATATAACGTAGTGCCCATTTGGTTAATTCAAGGCAGTAATCTTATTCTGTGGGCATGTCAAAAAAAAAAAAAAAACACTAATGCTGTGAGAGGTGTAGTAGTCTTTAGTCTTCGAATCACAATAGTCACAATAATCACAAGATTTGGTACTTAATAACTAGGTGACCTACCAATAAATCCATAATAATTTCGCTTAATAAATCTTATATAGGTTTTTTTTTTAATAATTCAGTAATTAGGGGAGTGTAGATTTGAATTCTAAATATCTCCATTGAAAACACCAGAATGTGCTAACTAGTTGATCTATAAAACTTTTGATGAATATATATATATATATATATATTAGGTTTGTAGACAATAAACATTCAATTTCAAATTTTTTTTTTTTTAAATTCTTGAATATTAAAAAGTGTTTGGTTCATTCTTGTGAACCTTAAATATGAAAATGTGGTTTGGTCTATATAATTTTTGACATTTTTTTTTAATATTTTCCATAAAAGTAGTATCAAAACTTTCTTAAATAACTCATTAATAAATGCCTAAAGGTACCCATTAACCGGATCTTTTTTTTAGCAATATTGTTATTACACAAAATATTTTTTTACAGAATTTTACATAAACCCTAAAAAGCAAGTTGCCTTTTGGGTGTGTAAAATTGTGTAAAAAACCTTGTGTGCAACAAGTTTAACCTTTTTTTAGTTGAGAAAATTAGTAGAAGTACGTAATGAATGTCTGCAATTAGTGTAGTTTCAAGATTTTTTCTAGGGGAGTCAGTAACAAGATGAATCTTAGGTAAAAGAAGAATTTTTTTACAAATTTTCCATAGCAGTAGTAAGAGACTAAAAGATAAACTATAAGTTCATTTGACATATTGCTTCTTAATATAATAAATATACTAATTATTTTTTCTAAGATTAATCTTGAAAATAAACTATTATTTCTAAATACAATAAACATGGTAATTATTTTGTTAAGTAAACTTTAATTATTATGGCTTATAATAATTTCATCTATCTGTTATTTCAAATCTTTTAAAATCTAAATGAGTATTTTTTTTTCTTTTTTTAGGTTTAAGATTTACAAATTTCTATTTTTGTTGTTGGCTTACTTTCTTTTTTTTTTTTTTTTTTTAAGGAAAAATATATCATAAGAAGATCATATTCAAAACTTATTTTAGCAATGTGTTCTAGTTAGTTGAATTAGTAAAATTTCTAATAATTGAATAAGAGATATGGGGTTCAATTCCCACATGTTCAAAAAATTGATTTTTTGAACAGTGTCTTGATCTAAGGTCATAGTCATGATTTTCAAAATTTTAAATTAGGGGTCAAGTAAAACAAATTTAAATATAAATTTTTAGTTTTTGCTAGCTCTGGAGTTTCTTTTGAACCCCTGACGCTAGCTGTTCATCAAAATAAAATAAAAAAAAAAAAAAAAAATTGAGTGTAGCTAGTGCCCAATTACACTAATTCACCTAGACGTCAAACCTAATCTAAATCAAAAAGTAAAAGCCTCTTATAGTCATTATTACTCATTAAAATGTAACCCAGTGGTTGTATGGCGTAAATGCACTTTTGGTTCCTACATTCTAGGCTAATTCGCATTTTGTTCCCCAAATTGATTTCATTCCTATTGTTGTCCCTATTTTTAAAAAATCGTTTCTATTTTAGTCTCTACCGTCATCCAAGTAACGGAACCCTATTACGTGACAGACGGAGTGCCCTGGTTGTTGACATGGTGCTAATGTGGCGCTGACATGACATTAAAATATTATTAAAAAAAATTATTTGGCAGTTTTCAATGCCACGTTAGCATTTTAATTTTTTACTTTCAAATTATTATTATTATTATTATTATTTGCCTTAAATCTTTTTTTCTTTTTTTTTACTTTCCTTATTTTTTTCCGTAAGAACATAACATCCAGTTCTTCATGTTCTTCCAAAATTCAAGAAATAAATCCAGCAACCAATCCAATCTCTAGCACACCCAAATCCAAATCCAGCAACCAAATCTAATCTCCATCAAATCCAGAAAAACAAGAAATAAAACCCAGAATCAAGAGCAAACCTAGAACAAATGCAAACCGAGAACAGTGCAGGTGAACCCAGAACTGTTCTTCATGTTCTACAGAAAAGAAGATGAACTTGCCCAGAAAATTAAAATAATCAATATTTGCTTTTCTTTTATTGATTTTCTTAGCAAATAATCAAACATATGAACCCAGAAAAATCATCAACAACATGAAACCAGAAAAATCAAACCCATGAACCTAGAAAAAATCATCAACAACCCGAAACCAGAAAAATCAAACTTCATGTTCTCATAATCAAACCCACCAAACAGTCAACAAACCCACACCCACAAAGTCACCAAACCCACTACCACCATCATTGATCAAAAAAGAGAGAGGGAGAGGGATTTGGGTTTAGAGAGAGAAAAAAAGTCAGAGATTGACAAAGAAAGAAGCAAAAGAACAATACAAACACAAACAACATAAACAAGCAAAAGTCGGAGATTGCATGCCATGCCCATGTTGCTGATCTCCTCTGCCTCTTCTTCTTCTTTTTTCTCAGGCCGATCTCCTTTTCTAATTCTTCTGGGCTTCTTCCCTCTTCTTTTTCTCAGCCATGGTTTGGGATATTTTTCAACCAACCCAATTTGAGAGCAAGTCATCTCAAATCGAGAGAGATAGAGACTAAGAGAGACAAATGCCACACAAACACACAAACTAATTTGGGTTTTTTAGCACTATAAATATGCATCTCTGGCTGATGTTGTTTGGGATATTTATTAATTTATTTTTGTTTTGATTTTACTTTTTTGGTTTATCATACAAGAAAGAAGAAAATGAAATAGATACAAACACAAAAATGCCAACATAGAGCGTGAATAGTGTTAATTTAATGTTTGTTTCTTCAAAAAGTTCAAGAAAAATTGAAATAATTGCTCTAAATTTTTTTTCTCAATCTTTAAAATTGTAAAGTTTTTTTTTTTTTTAATTTTTTCAGTATAATTGAAAATTTTTTTATCAGAAATTTTTTAAAAAAATTTAAATGCTGACATGGCATTGAAAACTACCAAATAATTTTTTTAATAATATTTTAATGTCATGTCAGCACCATGTTAGCAATCAGGGCACATCGTCTGCCACGTAATAGGGTTCCGCTACTTGGATGATGGAAGGGACTAAAATAGAAATGATTTTTTAAAAATAGGGACGACAATAGGAACGAAATCAATTTAAAGACCAAAATGCAAATTGGGGATCAAAAGTGCATTTACGCCTAATAATATCTTTTGGTGTTTTATGCCAACTTCTCCCCATGTTTCTCCTAAAAAAAATTCTCCTTCCGATTATTTACCTTTTTAAAAGAAAAAAAAAAATTTAAAAGTGAACCATTTCATTAGTTATTGCAAAATTTATGGTTATCATCATAGAAAAACTATTATAAATATGACGTTAAGATCTTTGTAATACAATATTTTTTTTCTACAATTTTTTATAAGAAAAACTAAGGTTTAAATCCCTTCCTCATTTTTATAATCACCAAATTTAAAAAATAAAATAAAAATGATTATCAATATGTCATGGTTTGGCATAATTAATTAAGAATTCAATATTGCAACCCAAACTTCTTTGTTGAGAAAAGGAGTGGATGGCCTCCTAGAATTTCATTAACCAATGTAAAAAAATTTAGCTCTAAACTAGTTTAGAGTTCTCTCCTTCCAACTCACTATATAGTGATTGAAGAGACCATCCATTTATGGTTTTAGTCATACGACTTTTTTTTAAAATATACAAGAAAGGTCTTATAAATCATCAAGTAGTGAGTTAGAAAAGATAGCTCTACGCTAGTTTGGAGTTATAACTTTGACAATCATGCCATCATTTACGTAATCAAATGGCTAAACACTTTTGATAAATGAATCTGCAAGTATTCATTTAATTCCAAACTTGCACCTAGTGAAAAAAGAAAAAGAAAAAAGAAGATTAATAACAGGCATTTACAAGCTCTTAAGCCATATAAATTCCATATTAAAAATATTTTGGCTCTCCTTTCTTAATTGAGTTTAAATTCAAACTGGATGTGGAATTGCTAGTTTGCACCCTTTAATCCTAGCACGCCACATTAGCATATTAAAAATTAGTGAATAGCTAGTGTCACACACAATCACAACTCATCAAAACCCATATGCATTCTCTTTCTACAACTCAAAACCAAGTGTTGTCATTGTCCCTAGTGATGGCTCTCACTCTTTCTCTCTCTCACACCAACCCAAACCCATGGCTGAGCCTACTTGTTTTGCCTTTCAATTTCTCTCTCCAAACACAAATATGGGTTATGCATAACTAATGTTCTCCTCATTTAACTTTTGCTTTCTTGTGGAAAATATGCATAATACACTAGATCTAAAAAAGTTTTTCATATATAGTAGAAAGGAGAAGTTGAGAGAAGTGGTGAGGGAGAGAGGAAATACTCATTTGTGCCACTATTTTAAACCTAAAACTTTAGAATGTGGTTCCTATGCTGCTGTTGTATAATTTTTTGCTCTAAAGATAGGATTTCAAGTGTAAAATGTGCCTTGTCATGTTGGATCTGATTTGGGGTTTTATATCAAACTTAGGATGCTCATAACTAATGTTCTCCTCATTTGAATTTTACTTTCTTGTGGAAAATATGCATAATACACTAGATCTAAAAAGAAATTCATATATAGTAGAAAGGAGAAGTTAAGAAAGGTGGTGAGGGAGAGAGGGAAGACTCCTTTGTGCCACTATTTTCAGCCTAAGACTTTAGAATGTGGTTCCTATGCTATTGTTGTATGAGTTTTTGCTCTAAATATAGAGTTTCAAGTGTAAAACATGGCTTGTTATGTTTGATATGATTTGGGGTTTTATATCAAATTTAGGATGCTCGTAAGGACTCGCCTAAGCATAATGGTTGAAGCCATGATCCCTAATAATGTCAAACTAATAGCTATGGTTAAATTTTCTTTGTTTATGTAAAATGAAGTCTTGCTTGCATCATTATTAAGGAAAATGTAATTGGCTATTAATTATTCCCTAGCCAATCTTAGCCTCTTGGGAAGTTGTCCTTCCTAGCTACATGCAACAAAAGCAATAAAGAAGCTAGGTTGCTCCAAAATCCAAAAATGACAATGTCTTCAACCACATACAACAAGAGCTTTTGGTGCTACAAAGTGGCCCTAACCCAATTGGCACAACCTGTGATCTAGGTTGAAAGTTCAATATGTGTGTAAAACACCCTTGAACGTTTAAACCCCAAAAAACAAAAAAAAAACAAAAAAAATTAATTCAAGCTTATAATCAAACAATTAACGTGCGAAACATAAACAAAAGCCAAACACAGAATTGACAAACAATCTAAGTCAAATATAATTACATCCACAACTAAAAATAAAAGGCAAAGATAAAGGAAGAGATATGCAAACACAAGGACAACACACGATGTGTTATCGAAGAGGAAACCGAAGCCCTCTGCGTAAAACCTCTCCGCCACCCTCCAAGCGATAAATAATCCACTAAAAAATGTAGTTGGGATACATGAACAGTAGAAGACCCTCCAAGCCTAATCTACCTAGTGTACTTAAGCCCTCCAAGCTTCTTGCTCCAACGAAGTTGCACCGAACCTATTTCTTCTTTAGCTTACCGGATTCTGCTATACACCATAGCATCAACCAATAGTCATTGGTCCCTTCCAAACTGCTTCCCTTAGCACTAAATGTACCTTCTCATAGTCGTAGGTGTGATGAGAAAAGAATTTGGTCAATAGCCTCTTAAGGATGTATCAATGGAAAGGAAGAGAGTAGAGGAATTTTTAGAGTCTCTTAGTGAAGATTGGGGATAAGGCAATCTTGTTTTTCTCTAGGGTTTCTCTCACAAAATTCTCTCTGGAAGCTCTCTTGATTTCGTGGGTATAAGGGTCTATATATAGTGGTGTGTGTTTAAAATACGAAGAGTCAGTTTTTGCCAAATAGGGTAAGTTGACGGCTTGACCTCGCGACTTGTCCAAGTCGCGAGTTCAAGTCATGAGGTAACGGCCTGGCCAGCCTGAGACTTTTGTCCTGTAGTACGATAGCTGGCGTGACCCTTCACCTTCCCGCATGCTTCTCACGTGCACAGCATTTGGCGGCTTGCAAGCCGCGAGTTAGTCTCGAGTCTCTACTTCTTTGCACAAGGATAAGCAATTCTTCACACTCTCTTCACACACTACCCTTACAAAAATCCCACTTAAATACAAGGTTACTAAGTGGGAAGATATATAGACACAAGTCTATGCATGTCTCAAGATTAACAAAACCATTCACTAATCATTCATGACATGGTTGAAGATCTATTTACAACAGTCACAAAGATTTCAGAAGTTCTTTCACAATGATATGAGTGCATAAGAGACAAGCTAAGCTCGTTAAATGCATAAAGCCATTAGTACAAAGGTACAAGGCAAAACATGCTTTGAGACAACACTCAACAAGGTTGATCAAACTTTTGAATTTTCTACTTTTTATGTGTTTTTGGATTTTTGACATAAAAGTAATAAAAGATTGATCAAAGACAATGTAAAAACATTTTAAAATGAAACAAATAAGTAAGCAACAACTCAAAACAAACAGAAGCATAAAGCAAACAACCAAACATATTCACAAGGCATAGGAAGAATTGATGCATGGACATGTTATGATGCTTATGCATGGGTACCCTTTGTCACCCACATGTCACGTGTGTTTAGGGTGATATTCTTTATAGATTAGGTACGAGAGTTTGGACTATCAAACCTTCGTGTGAAGCTTTCCAAGTAATTTGTGAAGGCACTAATCATCTTCATCATGTCCATCATTCCGGGATTACGGTTTTGACTTCTTGGTCGCTCACCACCCCAAGATCTCTCGTCATTTCTCCTTCCTCGTGATCGAGGAGTGCTTGCATTGTTCAATGCTCTCAGCTTATGACAGTTGGGTCTAGTATGTCCTTACATTCCGCAATAGTGACAGAGATAGTTCGTTCTAGGACCTTGCTGTGATCTTGGAAGTGATCTTCCTCTAGCTCCATATCTGGATTCTGATTGATTGTGGGACTTATTGAACACCCATTGATCAGCCACATTTTTCATCTTCATAGCCTTAATTTTCTCAAGAATAGACTTATTCACAGTCATCTCTTTAGCCTTTACAAACTTCACTTCTTTGATGACCTTGGCTGACGAGCCACTCCCTCTGGTGTATCCCAACCCGGACTTGTCTGAGGAAGGTTTTTGAGATGAAATAATATCTTCTAACTTCTGGGAGGAGACTCTCTCTATCTTAGCATGAGCTTGCACTACCTCTTGCTCAAGAAATCTCACTTTTGTGTAAACTTCTGATAGCTCACCATTTAGTATTTCAATCTCACACTTCGCCTCCTTGTATCGTGCCAGAAGACCTTTGTAATCTTCCTCAGACCTCTTCATCTTCTTAATGGCTGCATTAGCTACCTTAGCATATTCACCGGTCTTCTCAAGGAGTGAGTTGTAAGTCTCTTGCAATCCCACTGCTTCTCCAACTTCCTCATCTTTAGACTTCTCAACTATTCCAATAGACTCCAAATCAAAATACTCACCAAGCTCCTTCACAAGTGTACCCAAATCATCTGAGAACTCCACATGTGCAATGGTCATGAATGTGGAGTAGTTTTCTTCTCCGTCATAACTCTCTTCAGAATCAGAACTTGAAGAGCCTGTATCACCCAACATTGTGGCATACACCTTGCCTTTACCTCTCAAGAAATTGGGACACTCCTTCTTGAGATGTTCATGGCCATTGCATTCATAACACACAATGTCCGAAAGAGATTGAAAATCCTTCCCTTCTTTCCTCATAAACTCTTTCCTATCACCTTTTAAAGATGAAAATTTTCCTCTGTTGAATGGTTTCCCACTGTTCTTTATCTTTAGAAATTTGCGAAAGTTTTTCGCAAGATATGCTACTTCCTTCTCCACTCCATCTTCTTCGGAAGGATCATCCATTCTTTCGGTGATAGTTTTGAGAGCAAGCGATTTACTCATCTTGTGGGAAGGCAGTCCCAATTCATATGTTTAGAGAGACCCAATCAGCTCCTAAATTTTGATCTCATCCAAGTCTTTACTCTCTTCTATGGCTGTGACTTTTTTTCTAAAGCTTTTAGGCAAGGACCTCAAGATTTTTCTCACCACCTTAGTATCTTCAATCTTCTCACCAAGATTGAGCTTAGCAATGACAATTTCATTAAGTTTTCCTTAGAATGAATCAAACGATTCATCTTCACCCATCTTGAGCTCTTCAAACTTGGTGGTAAGCATTTGGAGCTTTGTGTCCTTCACCTTCTTAGTCCCCTCATAAGTTGTCTCCAAAATCTTCCAAGCTTCCTTGGCAACTGTTATGTGAGATATCCTGTGGAATTCATCTGGAGACATACCACAGAAAATTGCATTTAAAGCTTTATTGTTAGCATTGGCTGCCACAAGAGCTGCCTTATCCCAAGTAGATTTAGCAGCCTCCGGCCTAGTCCAACCTATTTCAACCGCATCCCACACGGTGTCATCAATAAAGCATAGAAATGCCCTCATTCTAACTTTCCAGGAGGCAAAATTGTTACCATCAAAAAATGGTGGAACATTTAAGGATTGAGACCTATCCATCTCAAAAAGGATCAAGGATCACACTCAGATATTTAAACCACAGAGAATGTACCCGCTCTGATACCAAATGAAAGTTCAATATGTGTGTAAAACGCCCTTGAACATTTAAATCCCAAATAACAAAAAAAAAAAAAAAAAAAAATCAATTCAAGCTTATAATCAAACAATTAACGTGCGAAACATAAACAAAAGCTAAACACAGAATTGATAAACAATCTAAGCCAAATATAATCACCTCCACAATAGAAAATAAGAGGCAAAGATAAAGGAAGAGAGATGCAAACACAAGGACAACACGCAATGTGTAATCGAAGAGGAAACCGAAGCCCTCGGCGTAAAACCTCTCCACCACCCTCTAAGCGGTAAATAATCCACTAAAGAATGTAGTTGGAATACATAAACAGCAAAAGACCCTCCAAGCCTAATCTACCTAGTGTACCTAAGCCCTCTAAATTTCTTGCTCCAATGAGGTTGCGCCAAACCTATTTCTTCTTTAGCTTACCGGATTCCGCTATACACTATAGCATCAACCAATAGTCATTAGTCCCTTCCAAACTTCTTCCCTTAGCACCAAATGTACCTTCTCACAGTTGTGGGTGTGATGAGAAAAGGATTTGGTTTATAGCCTTTCAAGGATGTATCAACGGAGAGGAAGAGAGTGGAGGAATTTTTAGAGTCTCTTCGTGAAGATTGGGGATGAGGCAATCTTGTTTTTCTCTAGGGTTTCTCTCACAAAATTCTCTTTGGAAGCTCTCTTGATTTCGTGGATATAAGGGTCTATATATAGTGGTGTGTGTTTGGAATACGAAAAGTCAGTTTTTGCCAAGCAGGGTAAGTTGGCGACTTGACCTTGCGGCTTGTCCAAGTCATGAGGTAATGGCCTGGCCAGCCTGGGACTTTTGTCCTGTAGTACGACAGTTGGCGTGACCCTTCACCTTCCCGCATGCTTCTCACGTGCACAGCATTTGGTAACTTGAAAGCCGTAAGTCAGTCGCGAGTCCTAGGCGCGAGTCTCTACTTCTTTGCACAAGGATGAGCAATTCTTCACACTCTCTTCACACACTACCCTTACAAGAATCCCACCTAAATACAGGGTTTCTAAGTGCTAAATTACAAGCAAATTGGTACGAAATAAAGCCAACAAGATGGTTGATAAATTTCAACCTTACATAGGCACATGAAAAAAGTCCTAAAAAGTCAACCCACCCCAACCAAAGCACTCCCTCAAATCCCTATTAAGGCGCATGAGTTTGGACCATGCAAAAGAAAATAAAATAAGATAAAGAAACATGAATCGGGCACAAGAAGAAATGAGCTTGGCTTGTAGTGAGCTTGTAAATTTTCGCGAAAATTGGCATCAACAAGAGTTATGTTACAATTATGGTAAAGTGGTGAAATTTACTATTTCTTAATATCTTAAAATATTTAGGACAGTTAGTAATTTATCATAGTATTAAAGCAGAAGATCTTTAGTTTGATATATAACTTTACTCAGCTGCCTCCTATTTAAAGTGTTAAAAATCTTACATGTTGGACCCTACTAATTAGGGGGGAGTTTGGCTCATATATGAGTGGGAGTATTAAAATTATGGTTAAGTGATTACCTTTAATTACTATTTCCTAACTATTTAAGTTTTTGGAAAATTGGTACTTTATCAAATTACGCCCCTAATTGGTGGAGGATGAGTCGGTGAAGGGTGACGATTGAGCAGTAAAATTGGTTGGTGGAAGACCTAAATCATTTGATGCATGCATGTTGCCTATTGGTCAAGTCATTATTCATGGGTAAGAAGATGGCCATGGAATTCATCGAGAGAATTTGATTTCGACTGATTAGTTATAGAGGTCAAAAGAGTATCCTATGCTAAGGACATATTTTGTGTAATTGGCTAATCCTTTGACAAAATGCACTTTACTTGTATTTGAGTAGGTCTAGAATGTGTTTAATACTTCAAAAAACATGTTGTTCAAGTTTAATATTAAAGCCATGAAGATTGGACCAAGAAACAGGTGAAGAAAAACTATTTACTAAAACTAGACAAATAGCTCGACACCTACGAACAAATAACTTGACAACTGCTCGATATATAACTATCTATTGAAGTTTAATGAGGCTCGACAGATATTATCTATCGAGGTATCTATCGAGGTTACGAGAATTCAGATTTTCAGATCTGATTTTTGACCCATGCTTATGTATTTGTGTATGGTTTCTTTTCTCACAACCTTAGACATATAGAAGGTTTATTTTAGAGGCCGTCACATAAGAGAATACAAGGAGAACATATGCAAAAGGTGACCGATGCCTTATTCTCTCTGAAAAAAGCTACTACGTCTTTGCACCTTAAGGTTTTGTAACCAAGTGCTTATTAATCTTCATTGTTGATGAAGGGAAGAACTTTGTAACCAACATTCTTCTTCCTCAAGTTGGTGAATGAGTCACGTACTGGTATTCATACGAAGGGGTTAGTCATGTACTGGGATCCGTGCATCAAAGGGTGGCATTCATATATTGAGAGTTCAGAGGTTCTGAAACGGTAGAAAATTTCTGCTGTAAGTTCATCTAGAGGGATTGTAAAGTCTAGGGACAAAGGTTTTGTAATAGATCTAAAACTTTTCTTTTCTATAGTGGATTGCTTTTCGGGAAGGTTTGCCCCTAGGTTTTTTACTGTGAAACTAGTTTATTTCATTGGTTTTCCTGGGTTATTATATCTTGTCTTTTATTTTTTTCGCTGCATGATTTTAGCATGATATTAATGTTTGTTTGTTTAATAAGGTTTATTCATAATAAATCTAATTAACAACTTGGGTTTAAAACTTGTTAATTCTATCAACCGGGGTCTAAATTTCCCAACATCCTATATATTCAGATGGAAGACCACTAGACCAGCAAGAAAATAGGATAGAATCTCAGAATAACCTATTTAGATGGAGAGGTTGCCTTTCTTCGAAGTGGCAAGCTGGTAACGAATCTGCATTATCCTTGCACAAGATTAAGAAGAAAGCATCTATTCCAAAGATTGCCAAACCCCACGAGAAGTGGTTAGGCCAACAATGTTGGATACAATTGGATCTATGATAATAGATACTTAAACATTTAGCAACAGTTGATAAGTACAAAAAAAGGAGCAAAGTCAGGATTTGAAATCTTGCATGGCTGAAGAGTATGAGGATGAAGGAATAGTTTTAGGAGGAGGGGCCATAATGCCATCAACATGGTACAAAAATTTTTTGCCCATCAACATGATACAAAATTTTTTTGCCATTTCTATAAGGTAGGAAAGTTGTTTTCCAAGAAAAGTGAAAGTAGAATTACAGAAGTTGAAGAAACAAAATAGTCAAAGGTTGAAGAAACAGAGTAGAACTAACGGCTATATTTGTAACGGCTAGTTTGTGAGAGTTAAACGGGAGTGTTTCACTTTAATGAGACATGGTGTCGTTTTACACTTATACACATGTGTCACATTATACCTTTAAACTAGATGATGTCATTTGATCAAACTCCCTTCCCTTTTGAGATTTTGGACATGCTCTGTTTCTTCTTTCCTGTGTTCACTTATGAATAGAATGGATATTTATCTATGGTGTACAGCTGTAATCTTCAGTTAGTCTAGTAGGAGTTTGTTACAGGTTGTTAGATTAGAATCTTCTAGAAGCTTCCAGAGTGGTTGCCATTTATGCAATGTATAAATAGAGGGTGAGTGGGTTGTATTCATTTTTAAGCAAGCTTGAATAGAAATCGTTTCTTGATTCATCATTTTTCTCTCTCTGCTCTTTCTCAATCCGCCATTGTTAAAGCTTCAAGCTTGTTATCTTTCATGGTATTAGAGCTAGAATCCATGGCTTCCACTACTCCTACAAACACTACTCTTCCATCACCACAGGTCACTACTCAAGCACCCTCACCATTATTACTACTGTCTAATATGTTAAACTTGATGTCAATCAAGCTTGATTATACGAACTACATTCCATGGAGGCACCAATTGATCACAATACTGGAAGCTTACTCTCTAGTTGAACACATTGATGGTTCAACTTCACAACCTGGTCAATTTCTTCTTGATGCTCAAGGACACTTGACCACAAATGTGAATCCAAAGTTCCAAACCTTGAAAATCAAAGATAAGGCTCTTCTTTCTTTGATCAATTCAATACTCACTCCACAAGTTTTCACTCTCGTGGTTGGAATCACCACTTCAAGAGAAGTGTGGAATACTCTAGAGCAGAGGTTTACCTCAACCTCAAGGGCAAACATTCTCAATTTGAAGTTGGAACTTCAAAGTCTCAAAAAAAGTTCAAGTTCAGTGAACAATTTTCTGCAGAAGATTAAGATAGCTCGTGATAAACTTCTTGCAATTGGAGTAGTGGCGGATAATGAAGAACTCATCTGCATTGTTCTTTGAGGTTTACCTAAAGATTTTGCTCACTTTTGTTCAGCAACCCATACTAGGAGTGAACCAATTACCTATGAACAGCTTTCAATTATGCTGCAGAGTGAAGAACAAGCCATGGCAGAGAATCTTGATAGTTTTTCACACTCTTTGGCCATGTTTGCTTATGGAAATAAGAATTCTACTAGCTACCATCCTCAGCCACATAACCATGGTGGTTCTAATGGTGGTTCTAATAGAAGAAGATGAATGAACAAAGGTAATAGAGGTAGAGGTGGAGGAAGATTCAACAACAATCATGGTGGAGGTCAACACCAATTCTTCAATTCCTAATGTCTACAGAGTTACAACTCACCTCAGAATGCTCAATTTGGAGGTCAATTTGGTGGTCAGACCTTCAAAAATGATAGACCTAGCTGTCAGATCTATGGCAAGGCAGGTCACCAAGCACTTGACTATTATCACAGAATGGATTTTGCCTATCAAGGCAAGAATCCATCAAGTAAGCTAGCAACAATGGTTTCAGCCTCTAATGCAGTGTTAACCAATTGCCAAGACCCCTGGTTAACTGACTCAGGAACTTCAAACCACCTCACTGCTAACTTGAACAATCTCTCTGTTCAATCATAGTATAAAGGTTCAGAACAAGTCACAGTTGGCAATGGACAAGCACTTTCTATTAACCACATTAGTAATGCTTCCCTTTCTACCAAATATCATAATTTTCTGCTTAAAGATGTCCTTCACGTCCCTAGGATAGCCATGAACCTTCTATCTATTCACAAGTTTTGTTTACATAATAACTGTTCTTGTCATTTTAATGCTAATCAACTCACCATTCAGGATGCTCCTACCAGGAGAATCCTTTACAAGGGCTTGAGTGAGAATGGGGTTTACCTAATCTATCCAAAGCTTTTCAACAGAACTCTTCCACACTCTACTTCCCCCACATAGTTCAATGCCTCTTCACAGCACCACAACTCATCTTTTGCATCTTTTAATGTACAGAAGTCACACAAGTGGTTGCTATGGCACCATAGACTAGGTCATCCTAGCAATAATGTACTTAGAAGTGCACTTTCTTCTCTTTCTTTTCTTGATGTTTGTAATAAAACTGCTTTTGATTCAGACAGTCATTGTAAGCATTGCCTTAGTGGTAAAATGCATCAATTACCTTTCAATAAATCTGATTTTGTCGCTTCTAAGCCCCTTGAACTTGTTCACGGTGATGGATAGGGACCATCAACTATTACTTCCATCAATGACTTTAGATATTACCTAGTGTTTGTTGACGATTACTCTAAATTTTCTTGGCCGTATCTTCTTAAACATAATTTTGATGTGTTTGATGTGTTTAAGTACTTTAAAGCCTTGGTTGAAAATCAACTTCACACCACTCTCAAAATTTTAAGAACTGATCGAGGGGGTGAGTTTACCTCAACTGCCTTCCACCAGTTTTGTTCTAGTCATGGTATAATCCATCAAACATCCTGCGCTTATACCCCACAACAAAATGGCATAGCTAAAAGGAAACATAGGCATCTGGTAGAGTGCTCCCTTACTATGCTTTCCCACTCTTCATTGCCCTTGTCTTACTAGTCTTATGCTATGTCCACAGCTGCACACATCATTAATATACCTTCCACACCTTTACTTCATCACAAATCTCCTTGGGAAGTTCTGTTCCAATCTAAACCTAACTTGCTCTATCTTAGAACTTTTGGCTGCACTTGTTTCCCACTTCTTAGACCATACAATAAACACAAGCTCCAACCTCATACCAAACATTGCATCTTTCTTGGCTACCCTACCCACTCTAAAGGCTATATATGCCTAGAGCCTAGCACTCATAGGATATATATCTCTAGGCATGTTCTTTTCAATGAAACTGAGTTTCTCTCTCCAAAATCCTCCACTTCAGTCTCAATTTCATCTTCTCATTCCCCTTCACTCGCTGACTCTTATTCAATTACTCATTGGTTATATTTTCTCTCCAACTTACCTTCAAATGATTTCTCACCTCTCCCTACATCAACTTCTCAATCTACTTCCTTATCTGTTCAGTCTATCTCACCTGCCCTTATACCTGACCAGTCCACCTCCACTAACCCTATTCCTATTTCCTCACCCTTACTTGACCCTATACCTATTTAGTCAGCCTAACCTGCATCTACATCTGTTCAACCAGCCTTACCTGCATCTACACTTGTTCAGTCAGTCTTGCCTATGTAGTCCACCCAACCTGCTCCTCAATCTAGTTCCATTCCATCTATTGCCTTGTCTATACCAACTTTTGTGACTGTTCAAAATGTTCATCCCATGACCACCAGGTCTAAAGTAGGGATTTTCAAGCCTAACGCTTTTGGCACATCAAAATCCAAGGTTGCTCAAATTGATTACACCATCACTGAGCCTCCATCATTTAAAGTTGCTATTAAGTATAAACAGTGGTGTACTGCTATGGATGAAGAATTTGACGCCCTCACCAAACAAGGCACTTGGGTTTTAGTGCCTCCCTCACCAACACAAAATGTAGTGGGTTGTAAATGGGTCTTCAAGTTGAAGCACAACAGTGATGGCAGCATCAACAAGTACAAGGCTAGACTTATGGCTAAGGGATTTCATCAACAGTATGGTATTAACTTTGATGAAACCTTTAGTCCTATGATCAAGCCTCCCACTGTCAGAATTATCTTATCTCTTGCTGTCTAATTCAATTGGCCTTTCAGACAGTTGGATGTTCGAAATGCCTTTCTTCATAGTGCATTGAAAGAAGAGGTGTATATGTTCAGCCACAGGGATATATAGATCCTATTTTCCCCAATCATGTTTGTAGACTCAAGAAATCACTTTATGGTCTCAAACAAGCACTAAGGGCTTGGTTTGAGAGGTTCTCATCTCATCTTCTTCATTTGGGGTTTCTGGCTTCTTTGGCCGATTCCTCTCTTTTCATCTTGAGGCATGGGAAGTTCCTAGTTTACCTACTGGTCTATGTTGATGACATAGTCCTTACTGCAATTTCCCTTCTTTCTTGCAGTCTCTAATTCTTCAACTGAGCTCTGAATTTGAGCTTAAAGACCTTGGTCCTTTACACTACTTCCTTGGGTTGCAAATTACTAGGACTTCTGCTGGTCTTTTTCTCAATCAATCCAAGTATGTCCATGACCTCCTTCAAAGACACATCATGCTTTCTGCTAAGCCTGCTAAGATTCCCTATGCTCCCAATCTCAAGTTGGTTCCAGCCTCAGGGTCCTTGCTAGTTGATCCTCATCTTTATCGCAACATTGTTGGTTCTCTTCACTATTTGACATTCACCAGAACAAATCTCAGCTTTGTTGTTCATCAAGTATGTCAATTTATGTCTGCTCCATGTGAAGCTCATTTAATTGCAGCCAAACGTATTCTGAGCTATGTGAGTGGCATTCTCAATGTGGGGATCTTCTTTCGACATCGTCCTTTATCCCTTTCTGCCTTCTTAGACTCAAATTGGGCTGGGGATCCCTATGATCGTCAATCCACTACTAGGTTCTTGGTGTACCGTGGTTTAAACCCAATTACTTGGAGTGCTAAGAAACTGTTTCTTGCTCTTCCACGAAATCTGAGTACCGTGCTTTTGCCACTACTGCAGCTGAGTTATTTTGGATTCGTCAAGTCTTCAAAGATCTTGGCATCTTTCTTTCATTTGCTCCTAAGCTCTGGTGTGACAATGTCTCTGCTCTTGCCATTGCCTCTAATCCAGTATTTCATGCTCGCACCAAGCATGTGGAGGTTGATTATCATTTTGTGCGTGAGAGGTGCTTCACAGAGATCTTTAGATTCGTTATGTGGCCACTGGAGACCAGTTTGCTGACATTTTACAAAGAGTCTCCCTTCCTCTCGTTTTCTTTGGTTACGTTCCAAAACCATGGTGTCTCTTGACCCCTTGGTTTTGAGGGGCGATGAAAGTAGAATTACAGAAGTTAAAGAAACAAAACAATCAGAGGTTGAAGAAATAAAGCAGAACTAACGACTATATTTGCAACGGCTAGTTTGTGAGAGTTAAATGGGAGCGTTTCACTTTAATGAGACACAGCATCATTTTACACTTATACACGTGTGTCACATTATACCTTTAAACTAGACGGTGTTGTTTGATCAAACTCCCTTCCCTCTTGAGATTCTAGACGTGCTCTGTTTCACCTCTCTTATGTTCACTTATGAATAGAATAGATATTTATCTATGGTGTACAACTGTAATCTTTAGTTAGTTTGGTAGAAATTTGTTACAGGTTGTTAGATTAGAATCTTCTAGAAGCTTCCAGTGCGGTTACCATTTATGTAATGTATAAATAGAGGGTGTTTGGGTTGTATTCGTTTTTAAGCAAGCTTGAATAGAAATCGTTTCTTGATTCATCATTTTTCTCTCTCTTCTCTTTCTCAATCCGCCATTGTTAAAGCTTCAAGCTTGTTATCTTTCAAAAAGCTCTATTGTCATTGGTAATGAGATTTTGAGTGTAATTTGAGATTGAGAGATAGTGTGGCTAAATCAATTGTAGAAGGATTGAATGAGATTCGGAGTGTAATTTGCTAGCGTGTTGTAATATTCTAGGGAGCTTCTGTATCTATTTACTGATGTACAGATTAGATTACATTTGAAGAACAAACAACATGTTATCAACTTCCTTCAACCAATGACAGACCTAAGATTTTAAGCTAGCGAAGACTGGAGTAAAAAAAAAAAAAAAAAAGAAAAAAAAAAAAACCTCTAAATAGGCATCCATATGATATAAAAAATTAATAAATACATAAAATTGTTGTTTTTAAATACATTAAGGTGCAATCATTTACTAACAAAGAAAAAAACAAAAGCAAAATAATGTTTTTTTTTTTTAAAGGCTAAGTTGGCTAGGATTTTTTTTATTGTTGAAGTTAGAGCATTCACATGGTGCTGCTAAAAATTTTAGCTTTTAGTATCTCAAAAAGTTACTTTATCTATTTTATCATCTCACTTTACAATACACCCAACATCAAATGTTCTATTTTTTTATCACTTCATTCAAAATAATATAAACAACTCATTAAAATAATAAAGAAGAAAAAAAAATTTGAGTTTTTTAATGAAGGAAGAGAAAGAATTTGAGTTTCTTAATTAAAAGAAGATATATAATCTTAATAAAATATTTTATTTTATTTATTTTTAATAACTTGTTACAGTCAACTGGTATTTATACCAGTTTACTATATTTACAAAAATTTAGCTTTAACTTTTCTAATAACACATGATTTTTTGGTTTTTTTTTTTTTTTGGTAAATAGTTTTTTTTTTTTTGGGGCTAAAATACAATCACCATTATAAAGGTTTTTATTATTTTTATTAAGTTTTTGGATTGAATAGTTGCTATTTAGATAGAGTTAGCTAGGTTTATTGAGAAAAAAAGGCCCTAAGATTTTGGACCCGGCCTTGGCCCCCACCTGCCGTCCCTGCCTTCAACTCACATTTGACTTAGTCTATGGTTCGTGATGCTTGAATAATTGAATTGAATTTTGCCGATTTATGCGTGCGTTTGTGTGCACACAACACAACGCCGTCGTATCGAAAACCTCAGTTACGCCAGATAGTGTCGTTTCCACTCAAGCAAGTGTTCCTTGTAATGTGAACAATGTTGTCTCTATATTTTATCTCTTGAGGACTAAATTTGTGTTTCAAACCGTGTCACTTTTAGTCTTAATAGATGGTATATATATATTATAGTTATCTAAAGCACTTGTTTGATGTTTCTCACGTTTTATTAGTATAATAAACGACGTGTTCCTCTTGAGATTTTACTCTCATTCATGATTCATCCATAGACTTTACTCTCATGGTCATAAATATTAAATAAACCTTTATGATTGTCAATAATTTGTGCTTAGTGCAAGATAATGCAAGCTTCGGTGTTCTTACACAAATTCATCATAAAAACCTCACGATAGTCAATAAAGATTGCAACCTTTATAGAAAGGTTTAGATTTTAAAAGACTTCCACCCGGTAGAAAATCCTAAAAATAACAACTTTTCTGGCTAGCTGGTGCTGACTTTCAAAGATACTGAGGCCGCAATTTTATATGCCCATGGCGGCGCCATGTACAGTTCAGGGGTTCAAAAGAACCACCTGAGCTAGCCATTTATATATATAATATTTTATTTTATTTTATTTGACCTTAAAAAAAAGAATTTGAACATCTTGTCTCTAAAATTTTTTAAATCCACTTAAAATGAGTTTAAATATAGTCATTTTAACAATATTTTGGTCTTTTTAAACACACTAAAAAAAAAAAAGTTCCAACAACAAACCAATTTTATCTAAAATTTGGAGAGGGGGTGACTTAGATCTTAACAAATTCGAACTAAACTAATGGAAAATTCATAGTGTATAATTATATATAATGTAAACTTTACATTGATTCTAAACAAACTTGTACAATATAATTTTCTACAATGTAAATCTTACATTGATAGTTCAGTATAAACATACAATTCACCTAAACTAATAGATAAAAGTATTTTAAGTAGTAATAATAAAATTAGCTTAGCAAAAAAAATTATTATATGCTTGTTGTATTAAGAAAAAAATGTCAAATGAACTTTTTTTTTTTTTTTAATTCTATTGCTAGTGCATACAATAGACAAATTTGTAATAAGGAAACATTAATGTTGATTGCAAAATTAATCTATTACCCAAAATGCATCTTCTTATCGACTCCTCCAAAATGCATCATCTTCATAAAGAAAATGATGTAACAAACTATAAGCGGTAAAAAATGAAAATAACCAGTCTATGTAAAAATAACAAACAATATTATATATATATATATATATAGATAGAGGGTGCGACAAATGTTGTGGTTTTAATATAACCAGTTAGGTATAGGACTCAGGTATTATTATAATATTATTCGACCGTCCGTCGTCTTACCTGACATGATTACATTTCACGTAACCATTGACGGATGGAAGCAAAGTCAATTTCTATGTCAACTGACTCAACTCTCGTCAAAATTTCATTCACGCCAGTTTTCTTAGCCGTGTGGGACGTGCAATCCAATAATCTATATAACGTAGTGCCCATTTGGTTAATTCAAGGCAGTAATCTTATTCTGGGGGCAGTAATCTTATTCCGTGGGCATGTCATAAAAAGTAAAAAAAATAAATAATAAATAAAAAGGTGTTTGGTTCTTGAATAATAAATAAAAAGGTGTTTTGTAGATGATAAACAATCAATTTCAAATAATTCTTTTAATTCTTGAATATTAAAAGGTGTTTGGTTCACACTTGTGAACCTTAAATATGAAAATGTGGTTTGGTTCACATAAGTTGCACTTAGTGGAAGTGCCTTCTTCTATCTTATTTCTTCTACCTTTTCTTGTTCCCTTCGTCTTCTTCTTTTGAACCCCTGGACTATACCTGGTCCCACCCCTGTCGGCAGTTTGGTTTTCCTGCACCATATCTCAATCTGTTTCATTCTAGAAGGCTTAATAAATCAAATAAGAAATGACGCAAGTACTTGAAGGTCAACACGCTAAAAACAAATGTGGATATATGAGAATACGTGAATAGTGAGCTTCGGCTTGAGGTATTAATATGAATTAAGTAACACACATGCATTCAGATTCTCTTCTTACGCACTCTCATGTCCTACAATCTTCATTGGAAAAACCATGAATCCTGCTAAATCCTTATTGAAATCAGTATTGCTATTACTTCTCTCCCTTCTTTTCCCAATTTGTGTTTCCCTTGATACCATAACACTGGACCAGCCCATCAAGGATGGTCAAACTCTAGTCTCAAACCAAAAAACCTTTGCACTTGGATTTTTCAGCCCTGGCAATTCCAACCGCCGCTACGTTGGAATTTGGTATTACCAAATTACCGAACAAACCATTGTGTGGGTTGCAAATAGAGACAATCCCCTCAATGATAGCTCGGGAATCCTATCCATCAATAGTCATGGAAACCTTGTCCTCCACACCCAAAATCAAACCCTTCCTATTTGGTCCACGAATATTGCTTCAGTCTCATCAACAAACTATTCTATCTCCATAGCTCAGCTCTTAGATGTCGGAAATCTTGTTTTGGTTCAACAACACAGCCAAAGGGTCTTATGGCAAAGCTTTGATTATCCCACCAATACTATTCTTCCTTTTATGAAAGTTGGGCTGGATCAGCAAACTGGGTTGAGCCGATACTTAACATCTTGGAAGTCCCCAGATGACCCGAAAATAGGCAAGTACTCATTTAAACTCGATCCAATTGGGTACCCCCAATTGTTGTTATACAAGGGTCGGACTCCATTGTGGCGGGGCGGAACTTGGAGCAGCCAAGGATTGGCTAGTGTACCAGAAATGAAATCTAAATTATATATTTCCCTCGTGAATGTTAGTTTTGTGAATAATCAAGATGAAATCACCATTATGTATAGCATAATTGAGCCCAATGATTACTCTAAAATTATATTTGTCTGAGGTGAATCAGGTACATTTGGGATGTACACTTGGGGCAATGGTAAATGGGTCAAGTTATGGTACCCAAAAGAATCATGCGATATATATTTGCAGTGTGGTCCAAATAGTTACTGTGACCCATACAATGGGGATGAGTTCGATTGCACGTGCTTACCCGAGTTCGAACCCAAGTCACCTCTTGATTGGCACATTAGAGATGGGTCAAGTGGGTGTGTAAGGAACCAAGGGGTGTCCACATGTAAGAGCGAAGAAGGGTTCGTCAAGTTGGCAAGTGTGAAGGTGCCCGATACTTCAGTAGCACATGTAGACATGAGTTTAAGTTTGAAAGAGTGTGAGCAGGAATGCTTAAGGAATTGCTCTTGTACAGCTTACACAAGTGCAGATGAGAGTGAGGAAGGGATTGGATGCTTGACATGGCATGAGGACTTAGTCGACATAAGAACATTTTCTAATGAAGGACAAGATTTATACATACGCGTGGATTCAGTTGTACTAGGTAATACTTGCCAATGTCTTTTTAATTATTGCTACCACATTAATTGCTTGTGTGCTTAGGTTAACTATAGTAAAAAGGTACTATAGACATGTAACCAAAAAAAAAAAAGATTTGATAGAAGAAAATGGTAGGCTGCTTAGGTGAAATCACAATAATTGCACATTTGGTACACTGAATAAGGATTACGAAACAAAAGTAATGGTAATCTTTATTACTAGGAATAAAACTTAATTAAGTTGTATTTTAGGAAACAACTTACTTATTCAATTATATTTCATAATAAATAATATTTTTAAATTGAGAGAGAAATTAGTTATTTTTTGATATTTTTATTTTCATAATTGGTAGGTATATATGGAAAGTTTGTTTATTTGAAAATATATTAATTTTAAAAATTATTATACCTACTAAGGAATAACTATTACAACTATTTTAGAGGAAAATGCTTATTTCTCATTTTAAAGAATATGCGTTCACAAAGAATGACAATTCCTTGCGTTAAAAAGGAATCCAAATCTTCTATTCACTTTTTCTACTCCACTATATACTCTACAAATAAAAACATGTCACGTGTCCATCTATTTTATTAAATGCTAAATTTATGCCTTCTATTATTTCAATTACCTAAATATGATGGGTTATTTATTTATTTATTTTAGGAAATTAAAATAATAGAAGGCATAAATTTAGCATTTAATAAAATAGAGAGACACGTGACATGTTTTTATTTGTAAAGTATATAGTGAAGCAAAAGGAGTGGAATAGAAGATTTGAACTCATTAAAAAGATAACCAAACCACTGAATAACTAAACTATTGGAATAACTATTACATTGCAGTTCTTATTACAGTCTACCAAACATACCATTTCTTATTCTAACATGATATAATAGCTGTCTCACATTTCCTATAACTTTCTAATATTTAGCAGAATACAGATTTTATGCATGTTGCAAAGAATTTAACATAGTTTTGTTAAACCGTCCAAAAACAATATCAAAATCTTTCTATCTTCTCTTTCATAAATTTTTTCAAACTCTTAAGAAACGATTTGACAAGTTGAAATTGTTTACATTTTGTAAATTCCTGGCATCTTAAGAATTTCTGCAGTTATATTCATTACTTTTGTCCCGCTGCTATATATGTAACACCTGTTCCATCTGAGGTTGATGTTTTGAAAACCGGTTTGCGCATTTTTTTTTTTCCACGAGTGAATTTTGACCTAAATTACGGAATCACACGTTCTCCTTAAGCACATAGTTTCCTCCTTAGTCCTTGCTCTCGTTTCCATATAAAATTGCTTCAATACTAACTATTTATGTTCAATTACCTTCTCAAATTTATGAGGTCACTATGAATAATATATATATATACATATAAAGTTAATACCGTAGCTCAATACCGGCCGGTACGGCCGATTTTTTCTGTACCGGTGAACTGACCGGTACCGAAACCCCCCTTGATTCGTACCGTTCTGAGTACCGGCCCATACCGGACTGTTTCGGCCTTACCGGCGAAAATTAGATGTTTCGGCCGGTAAATCTAAACCGGGCCGGTACCAAAAAAAAAAAACAAAAAAACCCAAAAATCACCTGTTTTTGTCATCACAGCCATTCACCACCACGTTGCCGGTCACTCCCATGCCTCCAGCCACTTCCATTTTGTCAATTGCAGTCTCCCCACCTGCTTCAGCTTCTTCTTCCTCGCCTCTTCACTTCTCCGTTCTCTGTTTTTCTTCCACTCTTCAGCTTTTCTGTTCTTTGGTTTTCCTAGTTTTGAACGCCTGGTCACCTGTACATCTTGTTTTGTTTTGGACACTAGAGTCCCACTACCACGTGAATGTACTGAAGTCATTAATGAGTCAAAGGCTTTCAAAATTTCAAACTTATCTCCAACACCACGTGTTCTAGTTTTAACTTTTACTTATTGATTGATTTTTTTTTTTTTTTTTTGGGGAATCATTTTACTCATTGATTTTTATTTCTTTTGTTTTTTCATTAGTGCATTTAGTTTGCACATGTACGTAGTACTACTACTATTATTAAACTACAACTCTTCTTAAAATAAAAAGTTATACTACAACCATAATTATTAATATTTTAAAAAATTATTATTATTGGTTAGATTTTAAATTATTTTATATTTTTATGAGAATATATAAAATTTTTAAAAGAATATATATATTTAGCGGTAATTCCGAAACGGTACACCGGTATTAATCGGAATCTGACATATATCGTACGCTGACCAAACCGGTACAGCCTCCGGTACGGTATTGACTTCCTTGATATATATATATATATATATTTTTCTACCTTAGCTCAATATGCCAAGAAAATGGTCTTGCTCGAAAAACAAGGATGTTGGCAATTTTGGGAGTTCCTGTTGCAGTAATGGTTCTTTTTGTGGTCTCCATTGTGTATTGGTTGGTAATGAAGAAGAAAAGAGGTAAGCAAGTCTTTCCTCAGTCTTTTGTTTGAATTGAAGTAGTTTCTTTTCACTTATTTTTTATCACTAAGTCTAGTGAAAAAATGCTAGTAAGGTGACTCAAGAGTGCATTTGGCTTTTACTTATTTTTGGTAGATTATCTACATAGTATTTATTAAAAGATATAGGCTTTGGTAAATTTAAAATTAAAGGGTAACAAAAAATTAAAAACCACCTTATTTCTAAAAATTATTTGAAAAAAAAAAAAAAAAAAAGACTACAAATGTACGAAAGTTTCTAAAATAATGGAAAACATGAAATAGAATATGATTTTTTTTTCCTAGTGCTTTTAGGAGTTTATAGAAGAATGAATGGAAAGTAAAGAAATATAAAACTTCATTAATATACTATTTAACTTTTATTTTTCCTTTATCAAAGATAGGGATGAAAGCAATATTTACCTCCATTTCATCAAAGGAATGAGAGGAATGAGAGAGAGAGAGAGAGAGAGAGAGAGAGAGAGAGAGAGATTAAAGAAAAAAGAAGAAAAAAAAAATCCTCAACTTAGACGATTTTCAAATTTGTAGAAGTTAAAGGAAAATGTATTCCTAAAATCTTCTACAAAATAGAGTTAACAAACAGGACAAAGAAACAATAAAATGCATTTAATATAGAGATGAAAAGGGCTTTCTTTTCTTTTCTTTTCTTTTCTTTTTTTCTTTTTCTTTTTTTTTTTTCCTTTTTTTTTTTTCTGGTACTTTCCAATGAGTGATTTTCATTGCATAGATGGTATATTGAAGCAAGCCAGACAATTTCGTAAATGCTTGTCCTTTAATTTCTTGCCTCTCAACCTATCTATATCCCAATGCATTGGCTCCTTCCATTTGCACATTCTCTTATCAATAAAATATGAACATATTAACTAATTATTTGTTAGTTGTTTTATAACAGGGAAGAGGCAAAGCACAGATTCATATGAATCTAGTGCCTGTAGTTTACCAAACTTTGAAGATTCTACAAGTAGAAGGGATCATGATGGAACTGGAAGAGATTCAAATTTGCCAGTATTTGATCTAAAAAACATTATTGCAGCCACAGATAATTTCTCTGTTGCTAACCTACTTGGTAAAGGTGGCTTTGGCTCAGTTTATAAGGTATTCTCCTTATACAAGTGGCAACACCCAAAAAAATAGCATAATCTTAGTTCATGTGTGATAATGCATCGGAAAATCCATCATGAATGTTTAGGTGCATTAATAATTTTACTTGTACGACTTCATTAGGTGAAATTGGGTTTGCCCAAATAATTAACTAAATTGAATTTCTGTCAACAATTGTGTACAATTATAAAATGACCGATGGATTTTTATTTTAGGGTTTCCTACAAAATGGAATGGAAATAGCTGTGAAAAGACTATCAAAAAATTCAAGACAAGGAATAGAACAGTTTAAAAATGAAGTAGTGCTAATTGCTAAACTCCAACACAGGAACTTGGTGAGAATTTTAGGTTGCTGTGTTCAAGGAGAAGAGAAGGTGTTAATTTATGAGTATTTGCCAAACAATAGTTTAGACTCTTATATTTTTGGTACGTATTCTTTTCACATAAACTTCAAGCATCATGATTCATGACCATGAAAATGGTCCTCCAAATTCAAACATCTTAATTCCTAGCATTGAGATTTTATATGTAATCACAAATGCTGACTAATCTGAGTTCAAATATCTTCATTCAGATGAAACAAAAAGGTCCTGGTTAGATTGGGAAAAAAGAATTGAAATTACTTGTGGAATTGCTCGAGGGATCTTATATCTTCATCAAGACTCAAGATTAAGAATTATCCATAGAGATTTAAAGGCTAGCAATGTTTTACTTGACGTTGCATTGAATCCAAAAATTTCAGATTTTGGTATGGCTAGAATCTTTAAAGGGGACCAAATTGAAGCCAATACAAATTGTGTTGTTGGAACATTGTAAGTGGACTAAAGAAAAAAAATATATATTTATATTTTTCAACTGATTACTATACTAACATTATTATATCTAATAGGAGTACAAATTGCTGCCCCTTTTTGCAAAAATGACAGACTTCTTTCAAATAATTTTTCATTTTATTTTTTTGATAACTTAATAGTTGGGAGAGAGGGGATTTGAATTTGGATGACTCCTTTGAAAAAATCAAGAGGTTTTCCAGTTAAATTACCAGGCTCTTGGAAAATTACTTTTATCTTTTATTAGTTCAAATGTTATGTGTAATGTTATTGAACAAAGGATTTTCTTGAATAATTTTTGTTTAATCATGAACTATGCTCAATAGTTTTCTTTAATTTTTGTTTAATAATATGCAATGCTCAATAGTTTTCTTTTCATTATATTACAACAGCGGTTATATGTCACCCGAATATGCAATGCAAGGATTATTTTCAATAAAATCCGATGTATTTAGTTTTGGGGTGTTGCTATTGGAGATCATCACTGGCAAAAGAAACAGCAACTATTATCATAATAGTCCCTCCTCAAATTTGATTGGACATGTAAGTACATGTGGAAATAACGATATGCAATAATAGCCCTGTTTCATTGTATTTAGCCTAATATGAATATGTTGTTAATAGATTTGGGACCAATGGAAAGAAGGCAAAGCCATGGAAATAGTCGATCCATCACTAGGTGAGACATACCCTGCTAATGAAGTATCGAGATGCATTCAAATTGGACTTCTGTGTGTGCAAGATCATGCAACAAATCGACCAGCCATGTCGACAGTTGTTTTCATGTTGAGTAGTGACACACCCCTTCCTTCACCAAAGCAACCTGCATTCATTTTCAAGAGTACCTGCAATACTAAAGGCCAAACAACTATTGAAGGAGCTAATTCTATAAATGAAATAACAATTACTAAAATAGACGGTCGCTAAAGCTAAAGCTAAAGCCCCACACTATTTGGAGCAATGTACTAATATGCCATTGCATCATAAGATTGACTTCCTCTAAATCTACTCTACATTCTACACTATTATTTTAGTACAGAAACCTAATATGTATAATGTAAATTATGACAAAAAAGAAGATAATATATGATGATACAAGATGAAATGATATTATCTAGAACTTATGATGAAATCTGCTACTATCTCCTTTAAAAAAAAAAAAATACAAATTGATAGTTACAATTGGTGAGAGAAGGATTTAAACCTTGAATGTCTTGAAAACATCAAGAGTTGCTAACTAGGTTAGCTTTAACAACAAGGCTCTTGGCCACTACCATCTCCTTAAACTACTTTATTTCCTATCAACTGCTTTCTAAAAATTAATACACCAAGAGTTAAATTTTGTGTGGACAACTTCATCTGTTTTCCAAATAAGATGTCCAAATTGAGTAACCTGAATTTAAACACCTACAGGAATATATTTTTAACTGTTTCAACTAAAAACTTGATGAATGACTTAGTCAATTTCCAAACATTGATGATTTTTCTCTAGTCCCATCACTTCTTATATCTTAGAAAAGTGCTTTTTAACTAGTTAGAACTTAGTAAAAAGTGAACCAAACGAAATTCTTGTCAATGATAAACTGAAAATAATAAACTTAAATTCTTCCTGAACACAAATTGGCTACTTGTGACTTGTTTTTATGCAAACTTTTCCGGTATTCAATTTTTTAATGTTCAACAAATAGTCACCTTCAATCCATGGAAAGCTCAAGCAATTAAAGTCGTCCCGGTAATAAGTAGGGTGATAAGTAACATGATACCATGCCGAGGCCATCTGCTGACATTCATGCGGTTTGCAACTCATTTCAAACCATTCTTTGGCTTCATTTTGCAGCCTCTTCATTGAGAGCAAAATCCGATCCCTAAAATCACCATATCTCCTGTTATCATGAAGAAAATATGCAGCACGTTTCCACAGATTACCTGTTAGCATTTCATCCTCAGTCTCAGCTTCATAATATTTCATTAAGCTAGTCATTTTCTCTATATATTGGTCTTTGTGTTTTTCTGCAATTTCAAGGAAGGCCTCAAAACCATCCACTTCAAGATCATTATCGTAAGTTTCTTTAGAAAACTTCTCCAACTGGACCAAGTTTGGCCTTACTTTCACGGTTGATTCAACAGTGGCACGGTAGAGCTTGCCCAGTACGTTGTTAGAGGTATACATGGGTTTTTCTACCCTCTCCATGAAATCTGGAAACTCCTTTGGTTTCAAAACCCTGGGCATTTCAGCTGGTGCACCAGTCTTTGCAAAGTCGACGGCCATTGAGTGAAGGTTTGCCAACTCTAGACATTTGTTACTTCGGGCTTTATCTGGCTCACAGTCAGCATGAACCAAATGTGCAGTCGAGATGGCACCCAAAGTATCATTGATCATGTAATCAACAAAAAACTTTTGGATTTCCTGCAAGTTCACCCAGACTAATGAGAAGAGCAAATAATAAATAACAAAAATATAATGAAACTTCTATTTCAACTCTATTGGGTAAAACTAAATTTAGAAAATATACCTCTAAGGTCACATCATGATCCATTATACGAGGTCTTCTCCCTGTGTAGTCCATTGGGGCCTCAGTTTGATGGGGGATGAGATCTTTATCCCAGCTAATGAAGTACAGGTCTCCATCAAGATCACCACCAGAGCATTCATTTGGATGTGGTCTGTGGACACAAATTATTATCTGTTTAAGAACTAAGAGAACTAACCATTCCTTCATGCCCTATTATGTGTTTTTATAATAATACATGGCTCAAGACATTGTTGTGGGAAATGACTGCCCAGTGCAGGTAAGTGACTTAAACAGAATGAGATGTTAAATGCAGGCAGGTGTTTAGACAGAATGAAATGAAAATTTTCTTTTCCTGGTAATGGAAAGTGGGTTTCATAAGTAGTTGCAAATCAAGATGCTAAGTAAAACTGCTCCTGTGAGAAGCAAGAGATTGTCACAATCACTAATGAAATGGAAATTTCCTTTTCCTGGCAAGGGAAAGTGGGTTTCAAGAGTAGTTGCTAACCAGGTACTAGGTAAAATCTAGGTTGCACGGACACGCCATTTTTGGCGTCGTGTCGGTGTCGGACACATGTCGGACACCGCAACGGGTACGACTCGCCGGATTCCGGTGTCCGGCGAGTGTCCTCTTTTTTTTTTCGTTTCTCCGACACGCGCCGACGCGGCGCCGACACGGCTCCAACATGGCTCTGACGCGGTTCCGACGCGTCCGACACGCCAGCAGTGAAGAAGAAAAAAATAGAAAATCACAGATTGAAGAGAAAAATTCGGCCGAAATCACGCATTTTGGGCTTCTTTCCCTCTTAAAAAATAAAAAGAAAAATCACTGCCACTGGATCTTCTATAGAGGAGATGAAAAAGAAAGGAAAAAAACAAAGAAAAAAAATAACGAGATGAAGGCATGAAGCAGAGCCGGTGTGAGAGAGAAAATACAGAAGAAGAAGAAGAAGAGAAAAAAGATGAGAAAAGAGACTAAAGAACCTGAGCCACTGAAGATTGAAGAGACGTGGGAAGTGGGAACGTTGGCAATGAGAAAAAGAAGAAAAGATGGTCAGGTGAGAGGAGAAGTAAATAGTGGAGGCCATGTGAGTGGGTTGGGAAATGGGAAAAGTTAGTGGAAGGAAACTTTTGTCCAATTTGTTTTTTTTTATTTTCAAAAAAATCATTATTAATTATATTTTAATAATAATTAGAATAATTTATTTACTTTATTTTATAGGGAAAATCATATGCTTATTTCATTTGAGTTTTGTAAATTGGAGGAGTTTAAAAACTAACAAAAGAGTGATCATATTTTGTAGGGAGTTAGTGAGTAGAAGTAGGAATTTAAATCAACGTAAAAGTAGGAGTTTATTAGAAGTATGAAAACATTTCAACATAGAAGTAGGAATTTATTATTTTTGTCAATTAATTATTTTAACCCAATTTTTAAGTTTTAAGTAGGGGTATTTTGGACAATAAAAAAATAATTAATTTTTTTTTTACTAATTTACTATTTTAACTTCATTTTTAAGTTGTTGGTTAATTAATTTATTCGACAGGGAAAAAAAAAAAAAAAAGTAACTTATATACAGATAATAATAATAATAATAATAATAACTGACCCACTTGGATTTAAGAAACAGAAGTGGAAACTGGAAAGACTCCAAAGCTCCAAACTGAACTGACTTCCTTAACTCTTGGAGAAACAATCCAGCACGATCCCATGATTTTGCCTATGCCTCTTCAGTTGCTCTTTGATGCATATCACTCTCTCTTTGAGCTCACAGTGCTTCGATTCTCTCTCATTCCCAAAGTAACTACTAAGCAATGAGTGTGGCATCGGAGAAACCCACAGTTGCGGTGTCAAACCTTCCACAAACAATCACAGTCCTCGACCTCCGTCACTTCCTCGAATCCCAACTCGGCAATGACTCAATCTTCGCCCTCGAAATCTCCACCGAGCGCAAGCAATGGAAGCCCCGAAGCTTCGGTCGAATCCAGTTCACCACACTCGAAGCCAAGCTCAAGGCCATGGCCATGCCTCTTACTTTCGAATCCCACACTCTCCGAGACAACCTACGACGACATCGTCGTACGCCC